>NC_051154.1:31614404-31976883 GCF_013339745.2 Dermacentor silvarum
GCAAACAACATAGAGAAGAAAATTGAGGCTTTTCCTACAGCAGTCTGGGAATATAAGGAACTGGTGGAGGGTTATGCAGCATGAAATAAGGCGGACACGGCAATACAATTGTTGGATTGGAAAGAGGAAACCACGTAAGTGGTGGAACAAGGAAATTAAACAAGCTATAGAAGAGCGTAAAGAGGCATCTAGGGTTCATCGAGAAGCCAAAAAGTTGGGATTACAAGAAGAAGAGGTGCTCCTTAGATGGAATACGTACCGAGAAAAGAAAAGGGTTGCGAGTGAGCTCGTGCAAGAGAAAATTAAATGCGCAAGTGAACGTTGGGTGCATAACATTCACAAAAGAGACAAAGGCGCCCCAAAAAGATTCTGGAACCATATAAAAGCACTCGGAGCTCCACTAGAAACTCGCAAACGGCTATAAGGGATGAAGACGGTAACATCTATGAAGGCGATGATGCGCTGCGGTACATCACAGACGTTATCAGGCATAACTTCGGTACGAGAAAAAGCGTAGTTCAGACAACAGATCCAGCAACAACAGAGAGGCCTGAGAGATCAAAATTCAGCATAGAAAGCTTTTATTGGAAAAAGGCAGCAGAAAATGTCCCTAACAACACGGCAGCAGGACCCGATGAAATCCCAATACAGCTAATCAAAAACCTCGGTCCAAAAAGCAAGGCACTGCTGACTAATGCCATAGAGCAAGTGATTAGAACAAAGAATATTCCCGTTGGATGGCGTGAAAGCAAGATGAATCTTATCTACAAAGGCAAAGGAGATAAGGATAAGACGAGCTCGTACAGGCCAGTTACAGTAACGTCGGTGATATATAGAATAGCAATGCAAGCCATAAAATTAGAACTGTTGAAGTGGGTGGAAGGAAACGGTGTATGGGGGAACTACAGAATGGGTTCAGGCCAGGCAGACGCTTAGAAGACAATATGTTTGTACTAACTCAGTGCATAGAGATTTCAGTAGCTCAGAAAAGACCTTATGGATAGCATTTCTAGATATTAAAGGAGCTTATGACAACGTAGACATGGAATTGTTGTGGGATATTCTTCAATACGAAGGCTTTGTTGACGATTTCGTGGAGCTGCTGAGGGAGATATATCGAGACAACCAAGTACAAGTGGCATGGGAAGGCCGAAAAGGAAATGAAATGGTGGGAATTCACCAAGGATTGAAGCAAGGATGCCCTCTGTCACCATTGTTGTTCACGCTTTACGTCAAGGGCATAGAAAGACGACTGGAAAACAGCGAATTAGGTTTTGATTTATCCTACATGCGTAATGGACAAATGGTGCAACAGAAGATCCCTGGACTGATGTACGCAGACGACATTGTGCTACTAGCGGACAATAAAAAGATTTACAGATACTTGCGAATATCTGTGGGAACGCAGCGACAAATCTAGGCCTTAAGTTTAGCACAGAGAAATCAGGGATTATGATCTTTAATGAGCACACGAGTAACTTCGTGGTGTCAATTCAACAGCAAGTAATACCCATAGTGAAGCAATATAAGTACCTCGGCGTACACATAAACGAAGGAAAGAATTACTCAAGCAACCACCAAGATAATCTGAAAATAAAGGGGAAGCGGAATGCAGCATTAATGAAACACAGAGCACTGTGGGGCCACAATAAGTATGAGGTGGTGCGTGGAATCTGGAAAGGAGTAATGGTGCCAGCGCTAACATTCGCAAATGCCATTATATGCTTAAAATCGGATATATTGGCGGGTTTGGAAGTTAACCAAAGATCAGTAGGCCGGTTGGCTTTGGGAGCACACGGTAATACGACAAATGAGGCAGTGCATGGAGACATGGGTTGGGCCTCTTTTGAAGTCAGAGAAGCACAAAGCAAAATTAGTTTTGAAGAAAGGCTCAGGAACATGGATGAAAATAAATGGGCGGCTAAAGTGCACAAGTATCTCTACATGAAAAGCGTGGACACAGAATGGAGGAAGAGGTCAAGGAAGTTGGCAACCAAGTACAGGATAATCGAAACTGTAAATAGACAACCAGGGGTCATCAGAAAGAAAGTGAGAGAAATAGAGACCGTGAATTGGATGCAAAGAATGGAAACGAAAAGGACAATGGAGATTTACAAGAATGAGAAGAAAGAAATTAGAAGGGAAAATCTGTACGATAACACAAAGGGCAGTGCCTTGCTATTTGAGGCTCGAGCCGGTTGCCTAAGGACGAAAACATATCGGAACAAATATTCGGAATTAGATGAGACATGTGTATGCTGCAGTAAAGATCCAGAGACCACTCAGCACATCCTAATGGAATGCGACGGGATCCACCCAGCGAGAACCGTAGGTAACGTGCAACTCCCAGAAGCGCTTGGGTTTAAAGTGGAAGGAAACATAAACAGATCAGCCGTAGAGATCAGCAAGAGACGATTAGAGTACTGGTGGAAAAAAAGTAGGGAAAAGATGGATGCGACCTGATCCCCTAAAATCATAGGCAGCGGTACAAGGTAAATTTTTGAAAAAGAAAAATAATGATAGGTATACAAAAATGCAAGATAAAGAACATGTATAGTATACCTGATTAAATCAAGCAGGCTAGGTGACTATTTGTCGCCGCCCCGTTTCAAAGGGGATGCCAATAGATCATCATCATCATCATCATCATCATCATCACACAGGCCCTGCAGACGCCAGCCGTACGTCACCACTATAACCGAATATGAAATAACCTAGGTTGGCTACTCACACAGGGTTAACCCTTGCCGCCCAGAAATTTGGAAGTGAGAAGAAGTGAGTAGAAGACAGGACAGAGGGAAAAGTGAGAGAAAAAGACAAAAGATTGAAGAGGGGGACAGGAAAAGGCGACTGCCGATTTCCTCCAGGTGGGTCAGTCTGGAGGTGCCGTCTATGTGAAGCAGAGGCCGAAGAGGTGTGTTGCCTCCGCCGGGGGGCCTTAAAGGTCCAAACACCCGGCATTGGCTCAACCCCCAGGATCCCCCTTTCCCCAGACACGGCTAAGCCGCGCACGGCTACACGCGGGAGGGTCCAACCCTCGTGTGCTCGGGTCCGTGGTGTCGCCACACACCAAACGCCTGCTGACGCAGACGCCCCTGCGGGGAGATGTGCATTGTTTCTCGACACTTCTAAAGCGTTCGATACTGTGAACCACGAACTCCTGCTTGAAAAACTATACCTGCTCGGTTTCAGGCGGCCATTTTACCAGTTCCTAAAAAGTTATTTGTACGGCCGCTCGCAGGTGATAGCTCTGGACAACCAGTTATTCATCAATAACAAATTACCTCTAAAAGCTGGAGTGCCTCAAGGCTCTATTTTGTCTCTTCTTTTTAATATATTTATGAATGACTTTTCGTCAGCTGTATCGAAGTGTTTGATATTTCAGTATGCAGATGATACTGTCATTTTAACAAAACATGTTTGTTACTCAAAAGCCATTGAGTTACTTCAAGAGAGTGTATATGATGCAATAGCCTGGTTTGCTAACAACTGTTTGTCACTAAACAAGAAAAAAACAAAGAATGGTGTGTTTTAGAAATCCGCTTAAAACAACTGTTATAAATTTACCACTATTTCTGCACTGTCCTAATTGTCAATCCTGTCACTGTGTCCCCGTAGAATATGTCAACTCTATTAAATACCTTGGCGTTTTCTTTGATAGTGATCTCTCATGGAATGATCATATGACATATATTTGCGGCAGGCTCAGAAGTGTTTCATCACTACTTTTTAACATTAAATCCATTGTTCCGATGCCTGTAAAAATCGCTATCGCGCACGCATTAGCATACAGTGTATTACGTTATGGCATTACATTGTTCGGTTTTTGCTCTTCTCGATGGCAGTGTCGAAATGGATAGAATTCTAAAAAATATATTAAAATCTATTGCGTGTAACTCTCCCTCGGCTGACAATGTCAACTTGTTTTTTTTTTTATTATATGGTATTTAGGAGATGTTGACGCCTTTAATTGGCACCGGCTACTCATTTTCACATAGAGCTATGAAAGAAAAAAATAATTAACCTACACGCATTAAAATTAAATGTCAACTCCCAATCACAATAACACAAAGTCCAGTCACATAAGTACACTAATACCACACTAATACTGAAAGTCAACTCAGAAACACAGCAACACAAAGTTCAGTCACAAAGGCGCATTAAGTTAAACACAAAATCCAGTCACATAAGTACACTAATGCCACACAAAAACTGAAAGTCATCTCAGAAAAACGGCACACATGTTCAGTCACATAGGTGCACTAAAGTAAACACAAAGTCCGGTCACGTAACTATACTAAAATCATGGCACATAAGATAGCATGGATTCGATTCAAATGAAAGTACATGAACCCAGGTGTCGAATTGACCATAGAGTGAGTTTATCACAGATAAACACTCTTTTCAATAGTTTCCGAGAATATTGCTCGCTTCTATAAATCTTTGGAGGGCCATTAACGCTCGTCTTTGCAACGAATATGTTGGCCAAGGACCTAATATCTTCCTGAGGCTGAAGGGCCTGCGGTCTAATGTCTTTAAATCACGTGCTAAACGTTGTCTGTGTGTGTCGTGTCGCGGACATTCTAACAGAAGATGCTGCACATCCTCATCCGATTGGTCACAAGTACATTCCGGACTATCAGCTCTTGAAATTTTTTGTAGAAAATGTTTTGTGTACGCGGTACCGAGCCGCAGACGGTGAATGAGTGTTTCCAAGGCTCTGGGTGTATTCAATGTGGACAGGATTTTGAATTGAAGCACGGGTCAATGTGAAATAAATCTGAAGATTTCGAGTTCTGATCAAACCACGTCGCTTTGCAACCACGGACTGAAATCTGTCTTAGTGTGTGCCGAAATTCTCCTTGCATTAGAGGGAGATCGTATGTGGCGGTATTAATATGCGCTTGTCTAGCAGCCATGTCTGCTGCAACATTCCCAGGGATATTGCAGTGGCCAGGTATCCGTTGGAACATTGTTGTGCGAGTTTTTTCACCTGCCTTTGTGAGCTCCTTTAGTGTCTCATAAACTAACGCCATGTTTTGGGAATTGCTGATGCCACCACGAAGTGACGACAAAGCTGCTTGTGAGTCACAAAGGATGACCCATTGGTTCTTGTATGCACAATACACAATGCACAATACAGGGAAGCTGTATTTTGCAACTAACTTGCGAAAATCAGCAGATTTGGATCGAAGGCTGTTAGCGTTCCACTGAAATATTACGACATTTTCGTATATTTGTCAACTTGTTTATACGTCTGGGTCTTCCGTCATTTAAAACATTGTTCACTCAAACGGTTGTGGTAAGACATTTCTGAAACCCCGATTTCAAACAGGAATATATTGCTCCCCGTGCCCTACGGAAAACATTGCGTTTTATAGTAGCCTACTGCAACACAAGATTTGGCAAAGCTAGCAGGTGTGCTGATGTCCCAAGAATATTCAATGACCTACCTGATCATATATTTACTGCAACCACAAAACCAAACTTGAAAAAATTGTTGAAGGCATTATAATTTAAGTGTAACAATAAATAATGTTGTCTTTCCTCGTTATATTATTTCTTGTATTTCTGTGTCATTGATTACAGAGAGTTTCTGTGTTGTTTAAACTTCATTTTGTTGTTGTTATAAGCTTTACCAGCGTGTTATTGCTGTACATGTGGCCATCTGGTTTCTGCTTGCCTACGTGCCGGGTCAAGTCACGCAAGTCATTTCCTTGGCTTTGACGGGCCTGCCTTCTGATGTACGCACATTGTAAGATGGCAACAACAACAACAACAACAATTATTATTATTATTATTATTATTATTATTATTATTATTATTATTATTATTATTATTATTATTATTATTATTATTATTATTATTATTATTATTATTATTATTATTATTTATTCATTTTCCATGCCCAGGAAAAACCATGACATCTAAGTGTTGGCGCACATACACTAAAATAAATGGCAGGGGATTATCAGTAAAAAAAACAATGAATAAAAATAACAATCCTGAAAAGAAGACTGTTCATACAATAAGGCGCAAGGTGAATAGAAAGGAAAAAGGAGGAGAAGAGCACTTGAACCAACATATGAAACCATGACACAACAACGCAACGCTCGCAAAAGAACAATGACAGCGCGTTATGAAAAATGTCAACATCATGAAAATAAGCGTTATAAAGACTCTGTATTCTGTGGACGGTTTAGTGTCGAATAATAACAATCAGTCAATCAATCATGTTAATAATAATAATAGTAGTAAAAAGTAAGATACATAAATAAATTAATGAAAAAATTCATATGAATCAACGTCTCAACCTAGGCCATGTTTTCTATGAGCGCATGCACTGCGTGATAGATACAGCTCGTATACAGCCCCCCCCCCCCCCCCCCTCCCCATTGTGAAAGTATCTCTCTCTCTTCCAGCGACGTGAACAGCTCACGTCTCTACAAGCGTGTGCTTCGCCGCGCTCAGCTAGAAAACGTCCCATGCACTTCCAGCATTTACGAAGCATGCGCTGTGGTGACGAGGCTCGACTGACGCTGCGCCAAGCAATTAAAGCTGCTGAACGCACCGCACTACCTCACTGTCACCAAAGGAAAGCAAAGCAACGTACGAAGAAAACTGCGGTCACAACAAAGGTCGCTGCTGCGTGGGCATTCGGAAAGGACAAAAGGTGCGCCCGAAACACAACGCTCGCCTTCGCCTTTCATTTCACTGTAACTCGTGCTTTGTTTTCACTCCGCTGCAGAAAAGAAAGAGAAACAAATTACTCCTTTCTGAAACATTCTAGTTACCGTGGTAAGCGTTCGCACGCGTTTTTTTACGCATGTAATTATGCGCACCATGAGCACCACCCTACCCTGCTCTCTGTTGCCTTAATCCCAATCCTGGCTGGGCGTGCGGCCGACTATTCCGCCACACAATGCTGTCTTGTGTCAGCCGTTGCCCCCAAGAAACAATAACAATCAAGCAATGCGGAGAAAAGAAAAAAAAAAGAAACAGCAAACGTTTGCAGCTCGGCCCCAAACTCGTTCGCTTTCATTAAATTCTCACGACACGCGTACAGCGTTTCTCCGCGAACACAAGGGACAAACGAGCGACCTTTAATGTTGTGCCGCGGGGGGGCGCTTGAACGAGCGTGAAATTTCTTCTTTTGGAAAGTCGTAACAGCGACACCCGAATAGCCCATCTGATTTCGCGTGAAGTACTTACATGCCCTCAGTACACGTTGCTGAAATGACTGCTTCGAGTAAAGAGAGCTCAATTTGGAGCTGGTCCGCCCCCTTCTCTTCGCTGCAGTGCCGGAATTTGTCGAAACGGCGACACCGGCGTGAGAAGAACGTGTTTTTCTGTTTCTCTATTACACTGTCCCGCAGTTTTCTCACATATACACGATGAGCGCTACCAAATTAAAAACAAAAAGACACGCTGCTAAAATACTCACTGCTTACTGTCACACCACTGAAAAAAATTAAATAAAGGCTACAATTAAGACAGAGTGTTAATGTGTAGCCTTGGAAACTGCCTACCGTAAGGAGCAACGTATTCATGTGAAAGGTTTGACACGTCTGCAAATGTAGGGCCGAATTAAGTTTATACAACCACGAAAACGTTACATGTCTTCCTTTTTGGTGTTGTCTATAATAGGGAGTACTCACACAAAGTGTGAGTACTCCCTATTTTGTAGTCCTACTCTTAGCCTATTTTGTAGTCCTACTCTTAGTCCATTTTGTAGTCCTACTCTCAGCTTCCACTGTTAGTCTAGAAATAAGCGGGTCTGATAACACGCAGCTTTTCACCGTACTGGCTGTATTACAATATGTGGCGACCTCGGTGACGTCAATGCATACCTCTATAGGCAGTTTATTTCCACTCCTGCGTAAACAGTGCTCGTATGCGCACAGAAGGCTGCTTTATTTATTTAGAACATCCTGCAGTATAAATATCAAGCGTAAGGGCAAATTTCGCCAAAGCCAGATGAATCTACAAAGGAAAAAAATTACGAAATAAGGCGATTAGAGTTTTTCTTAATTTAATTATTATGGAGACATCACGTATAGTTCAGTATAATATAAATTGGCTAGGTCCCACAATGTTGCAATGCAAGAGGTATCCACAAGGTCATATAGATATAAGACCTGAGAAAAGCAGTCACATACATTGAGCGCAGATTCCTCAACATCAGAAACATCGCATGCTGGAAGGACAGCTGCTCGTAAAGCAAAGAAAGTCAGTTCATACCTGAGCAATTCAGTCAAACCTGGCAGCTCGTAAATGATCAAAATGAGTCCTTGCTACGAATTTGCAATCCGTTCTCTTATTGAAGTTACTGTTTACTCATCCGAAGTTGGTTTCAACTTATTCATAAACCGTGTTAGTACGCTTAGGAGGACACCTGCTATACGTATTTGAACAGCAAACTTTAGTACAAGTCATAAAGGTTGACGCTATTTCAGAGTCAAGAGTGAAACGAGATGTTCTGCTTCCATTGGTATATGACAGCGCGACAGACGAAACACAGAAAAGAAAACCACAGGACGAGCGCTGAAAACTTCAAACTGAAACTTTAATGCCAAATCCATCCAATATACATACATCTCAGAGCGTGCGCAGAAAGAACCGGTATGGAAAAGATAAGCATATCAACAGGTTTCTAAGTATTCAAGTTCTTTAGAATGCGAGGCAATCGAAGGCTGCGCGACGCATGCTTCCGACGCTGCTCAGCCTTTATTTACAAAATGCCAACAACCGCGCTCGCCGCTCAGTTTCCGTTGAAGCGATAGACCGCACGTACCTTCGCCCGCTGCAGCGTATGGGCTCGCTGCCAGCGTTTTGACAGTCGTTGTCTGCAGTCATTCAGTGTGATCTATTCATGTTTGTTTGTGCGCGCTCACACCACGCTTGTTAATTCAGTTAGTAATAGTCGGGCCACATTTTCCAACGCACGCTACACATGTAATGCTGCCCGGATCGGCAGTGCAGCGCTACAGGTGTGTCCCTTCGCACGCGCGCTGCCCGGGGAAGCGCTTCTCATCAACACCACCGCTTCACACGCGCCTTCTCGTGGTCATCGAGTCTCTCTTCATGTCGGTCTACTTACGCCGCAGCACACCTGCTTACTTAATCAGCTCATGTTTACTACAATTCATATTGCTACCAAAGCCGCTCACCTTACTTCATATGACATTGCTGTGTTGCTATCGCATTCATTGCTTCGCCCTTAGGGCGAAACTGTGACATTTTTTAGAGGTTCGATCTCATCGAGCGCGGGTCACCGTGTGCACAAAGTCGCAAGTTTGTAAGAAATTTGAGGTATAGAAAAGTAACTTTAATAAAGCGAATAGCTTTCTGGAAGCGGTTCAGCTATTCGCTTAAATTAACAATCATCGTCGATTGTTTCTGCACAGTTTGTTTGTTTGTTTGTTTGTTTGTTTGTTTGTTTGTTTGTTTGTTTGCTTGTTTGCTTGTTTGTTTGTTTGTTTGTTTGTTTGTTTGTTTGTTTGTTTGTTTGTTTGTTTGTTTGTTTGTTTGTTTGTTTGTTTGTTTGTTTGTTTGTTTGTTTGTTTGTATCACTGGCGCAAGGCGCAAACAAAAGCCCGCCAAGACTTGCCACGTTGCGAAGAGCAGCAAAGAAGGCTGGTGACCGGCATCCGCGAGAACAGAACAGGTTCGGAGAGGCGGATGGGTCAGACAGTGAGCCAACTCTAGCTGCGCTCTTTCCATTACCTCAGCAAGATAAACCCTTCTCTTCCTGACTAGATAGCAGCGCCGAAAACAGAGAGCTGTGGTGCGTCATTGGACGCGCAGAAAACGAAAACACGGTGTCGAAAGAGTTACTTTAGAAAGGGCAAGCACGTGTGACGCCATCGCTGCGCGCGGTGCACGCCTCGAGGAACATTTCGCTTGGCACAACGCGCCTGCGAGCGCAGCGCGCTGCGCAAGACCACGCTCGCAACCTTTCCGTCTGGTTTGCATGCAAATCTGATCATGTTACGCTGGCAGAAAACGAACCATGAGAGCACCGTACAAGCGACCTGGCACGCCTCGGCATCAGCGAACCGAAGTGAAAGGCATCGCATGAGACGTGTGCCAGATGCGAAAACCTGAGACAGCACGCACGCAGACATGTCATCAGCCGTATAGCGCACGTCGCAAGTAACTCAATTCCCCGGATTGAGCGCACAGTCGAAACTTGTCACTATTTTGTTGCGTCGGTGCGACTACACCGGCGTATACACTGAATGCGAAATCAACCGCAAAAGCACACTGTTCCTTTTTTTTTTTTCTTTTTATTCCTTCTCAACTTTCATAGCAGTCTCCACAGTCTTGCTTCTAAACACGCGTTCAAAGTTCAAGGAATCCGCGCGAGAATTTTTAAGCTGGGACCAGCCGCTGTGGTCTAGCGGCTATGGTGCTGCGCTGCTAAGCACGAGGTCGCGGGATCGAATCCCGGTCGCGGCGGCCGCATTTCGATGGGGGCGAAATGCAAAAACGACCGTGTCCCATGCGTTGCGGGCACGTTAAAGATCCCCTGGTGGTCAAAATTACGCCGAAGTCCCCCACTACGGCGTGCCTCATAATCAAATCGTGGTTTTTTGGCACGTAAAACCCCAGACTTCATTTGAATTTCCAAGCTCGGAAAGGTCAACCTCATCAGAAGCTTGTGACTCCGTAGTTCCTGAGCTACGCTGCGTAGACTTCTGAACCAGTTCGATTGCCAGCACAGAATAATGACGCTTACAGAATTAGGTTACAGCAGAACGTATAAGATTCATTGACGTGTTTCGTATCATGTTGGATGGTCAATAAGGTTACCCCAAAAGTTCACGCGACGATGGGCTCTCAGACGTAATTTCTTCAAAATTTTCACGAGACATGGGTGTAGCATCCAGGCAATACGTGGCTGCTCATGCAGAATTGCAATTAAGCTGCCACACTGTAAATTGTGCGCGGTGGCTGAAAAAAGTTATATATATGAAGATGAGGGAAGTAGTTCTTCGAATCCGGCGTTTAATAAAATGAAAGAAGTGCAGGCACACGTAGAAAAGCAAGAACAAACGTTTGATTTCGATGTTTCGGCCGGGATCCGGCCTTAATCAAGAGTGCGATTGCAGGCACCCAGAGCTCAATTTAATATGGAAAGAAAGACGGAAAAAAATATGAGATGGAAAGACGCAGCCAGTGGAATGCAGGGGAGAGGGGTCACATGTTAGCATAGAGCTGTCAGAAGAGTGTTTCTCTTGTTCATTGTTTGAAGCTACTGCAAATTTTGTGAGACCGCGAAGACAGTCAACACTTGGCCACTTGGTTACATGACACCCTTACTGTGACCTCCACTAACCTCCGAGTTCCGCGAACTACATTCTTTGCACAGGTGGTATCTTTTGTGATTGGGGGCAAACTGGTTTTTATACAAAGTCTATGCGTGTGTGCAAAATAAAATAAAAAAATAATGAAAGATTATGCGACAAAGTGAAGTAATAAACATCAACATAGCAGAAGGGCGAGAAGAATCTCTAATAAATGATGTGGAGAAATGCGTATAGCTTCATAAACATCCTATATATTGTATACCATATATATCCGTTAGTAAATGCATAAAACAGACGGGAAAATATTCATTGTTGCACCAAACATGTCGGCAATCTTGGAAAGATGTCTCTTGCTAGTTCGGCATACAGTTGGGCCTACCTATGCTTTCATTAACTTCCTTAGAAAGTGTGCTGAACTTGTGTATTAGAAATGACTCGCAAGCTTCTCCGTCGTAATGAGTGGAGAATCCTGATTTCAAAATAGGGGCCTTAAATTTTTCGGCAGGGTGCCCTAGTGTGTTTGTTCACATGTTTGGAGAGCTGCGGTATAGATGAATACCACTAATGTTGCCAACACCACCACGTCTTCATTTTCATTCAGAAATCCAAGGGGATTACAACTGCGACACTTGTAACCTTGTATATCTCCTCGAATACACCATTGGTTGCGTACAATACATCGGACATATATATACGAAAACCCCTTTTAGGCTACGCTTTAATAATCACAAATCCCATGTAAAATCGACTGCTTTTATTTTTTATAAGTGGTTAATATATTGGATCTTAAAGCCTGATCTCCTTGTTGTCTCCGTTCTCAGCAGTCACGATACCAACGACCAATGCGTGATATTTTACTACAATAAGTGGCTAAGTCCTAGGAAACCGGGTTTGTAAGTCTAACGTTCGTAACGTATAACGTCACGCTCATTTCGTCAACTCTGAGTGGTCGTCATAGGTGAACTACATATTGTCACGCGGTAGTGGCCGTCAAGAGGCCGAAGCACTACACTGAATGAAGAATCCAACTCTTTATTGGGCGAACTCGTATACTCAGAAGGCAGCATTTAAGAGACTATGCCAGCGGCGAGCACGATCGTCGAATCGAATATCCCCCGACTACCGACTTAGATCAGGTATTTATTCATGCGTCACCGAATACGTTCCAGAGAATTCGCCGGTGGTCACGTACATTCGGGATTGTGCAGCGCTATTCGAGTCGCGCTTACAATCGTATTAGACGCGCCTGTCTCGCTAACAAATAGGCGGCAACGTTCACGAAGTTTCGGATAGAGTAAGCGCGTCTTGCGCAAAAGCGATAGCTTAATAACAGCGAAATTGGGGGAAAGCGGTTAAAGTATAAAGACATTGCGCTCTTGCTCGCCGGTGTTAACGCCCATTGACCTAACTCACCTAAAATTTTCATTTAAATTGTGGTATTTGACGTCCCGGAACTGCACAGCGGGTTCTGAGGGACGTCGTATAGTGGAAGGCTCTGGATTAATTTTGACCACCTGGCGTTCTTTAACGTACACCCAATCCACGGTACAAGAGCGTTTTTTTGCATTCTGTCCCCATCGGAATGCAGCTGCTGAAGTAGGGAATCGAACCCCCGACCTAGTGCTCACTTACCTAATACAGCTGACAGTGATGATCGTTTCAGTATACTTCAATCCCGCCGCATCAAAGGGCTTTGAGCAGCCAAGGGGTTACACGATTCAAATTTATTTTTATTTTTATATGTTCTAAAATCCTGCAATGAACTGCCGGCACGATAAAAGAGAAGTGAGTAAATGTCTGGTACTGTCAGTACCGACGCCTTGCAATACGATGCCGTTGAAATGCTGGAATAGTAAGTTAATTGTAAGACTTGGACCACGCTCTTCTATAGGCATCTCTGATCCAACATAATACAGAGAATGGACAGCCCCGGACGCAGTACTCTTAAGAACGCCGCGCTGGGAGGTATTTTCCAGGGCGGCGTGTCTTGGATGACAGTGCACATCGCAGCTATTCGTCGCCACTTCGCTGCCCATGTTCAGTGTGTCGCAATGCATCAACCGAAGCAAACAGTAACAGCGTACTTGCTAGAGTGCTTTAAGGCAGGGCTATAAACTTCAATGACCATTGCTGCTTTACTCAGCGTTGTCGCGAGATTACCAGACGAAGCACAGCAGACTTCCTATGAGAACATCCTTGCAAAAAGCGTAGCGAAAGTAGAAGCGCCTATTATTATCTTTTTTATTGAAATGAAAATCAACGAAAGAGATGTAGTCAGCCCATGCATAATGGTGATGGCTACTCCAATAGCGCCTAATGTAGGGCCCTTATCATGTTACAGTGTAAGCCCCCCATCGCGCTGTCGTATAGAGCTGTTACCATTTCCCGAGGGAAGATGACCACCGGCGAACAGTGAGAACATTTCAGTGTCGTCTCCGCTGACGATCGGCGGCGATAATTGGCCGCCTTGTCGGGCCACCTGGTAATGATTCGGCGATGCAGAGCGCGCGGTTACCGCAAATGGGAGCGGGCGTACCGACGGCCGGGCTTCGCTCACGCAGACTCACTGCCATTATTACGGCCGATCACTCAAAGCTACGCGCCGCCACGCGGACGCGCAGCCACGTACTAAAAGCCTTGCAAGAGCTGCCGCGAATATATAGAACGACCACGAAGCCTGCGGGCATGCGCGTGATCGCCCAGAGGAGCATGGGCGTAGTCGATTTGAACTGGTTGCGCGATGCACAGAGCGCGAACGAATGGGGCATGGCAGATGCGCCAACCGTGTCAGCAGCACCCGATGAGCCCGTGCCGAATTCCGAGGCCGGCGGCGCGCCGTCAGGTCACAACCACGCGGCAACCGACGCCGTGCACAGTGACCGGAGCCGGCGAAGAGGAGCGGGCGCACGCGTCATGCCGTGGGCGTCGGAGTGTCTCGCTTACCTGCGCGTGCTTGGGTGTCACACCTCCGCAGCGGCGCCACACCGACTCTGGGAGCGACGTTTTCGCTCAAGTTTCGGAAGCGCACACGGGAGCAAACAGAAAGCGGACCAGGTCTACGTAACGTTGGCTCGTTAGACCGCCGGTAAACACACGCAGCCACGCGTGTGACCTCACGCCGACGTTACACTTACGTAAGGCGTGCCAGTTGCGCGCGCATTGGGGCGAAGTAGAGTACACGCGCGCGCAGTGGAAGCCAAGAAAGAAAGAAAAAAAAAAAAGAGGGGGGGGGGGGGGGGGGAACGAGAGCGCTTGAACTGTAGTTTGGTGCACAGGTAGCCGTTGTGTCTATTTCAGCTAACGATACACGAATAAATTACAGCGCCGCCGCTGGCGCAACCTTTGTAGCGAAAGCCTGGCCCACAGACGACACAGAACACGTACTACGTACAGTTGATAGGCTAGCCTACGATGCGACAATGTAGGTAGGCATACAAATAGCAAGTACGGCGTCGACGCCAGTGTTTTAATGAGACTGAGGCATATTTGCGTCTGTTAGCCCTTAGCTTTTCATCATTACCATCCGCAACGTCCTCTTCGCTGCTATTGAACTTAGTGACAAACAATTGATGCTTTGAATCTAGACATTGCGTACTTCCTCATTTTACACAGGATACTTTGTTCTCTGACATGCTCCCAGCGCTGCGCAAGCAGCAGTACCTTTTCATAGCGCTTTCTAGGAACCGAAACTCAATCCGTCCGAAATCCAGCTCGACCAGTTTGTCAAAGAAGGTAAGGCGTGCAAACACGGACACGAGAGAAGAGAACCAGACAACACAAACGACGGGAAGTTTGTGTTTGTCTTGTTCGGTTCTCTCTTGTGTCCGTGTCTGCACGCCTTACCTTCTTTCCCGATGAATCCCTGCAAACTAGCTCAACTTTCTGTAGGTCGACCAGTTTGCTTTTCTTTCTTACGGGATAGCCAGTGACGGCCAATGTTTAGCGAAGCTCTACGAAAGCTACTACACTCAGCGGGAACCTGGCCTGGTTGACTTCGCCAAATAACACTTTCATTTGGAACATAAGCTACAAGAGAGTAACCGCTGGTGATGCGCAGTCGATCGAAGGGCTAGTGATAATGAGGCAACTGATCGGGCTTGCGAACATTTAGATTGCTTATATATATATATATATATATATATATATATATATATATATATATATATATATATATATATATATATATATATATATATATATATATATTGTTTTTTTCTGTTTTTTTTTTTTTTTCATTGAGAGGGAGTACTCCAGGGCTACTGAATAGTGTCGCGCATGTCCGAGTTGCTTCAGGCACCATCAGTCATGGAAGACCATGTCGAACTCTTTTCAGCGGCCGCAGCACTCCATTGCGTCACAATCAGCACTGTATACTTCAGGACTTTTTTTTTCTTATTGCTTCGCCGCCATCGGCACCCCTTGTCTGCCTTTTCATTGTTAACACGTTCTGCCCCTAACCCCGTTAGTGAACTGTTTTGTTTTTTGCCCAATGCTACAGAGTGATGAAAATGGCAGACAGTTACAAAAACTGATGTATATAAGTAGATAAATAAATAAATAAATAAATAAATAAATAAATAAATAAATAAATAAATAAATAAATAAATAAATAAATAAAGAAGAATGAACAGCATTTACTTTTATAGTGATATAAAGTGCGGTCAGCATTTCCTTCTGCTTCTGATGGATCTGTCGTTTCCTATCTGTCGTTTCCTATGACGGGCAAACGAGATAGTTGAAATAAACGAGCGAGGTGAAGTTACGAACTATACCTGGCTGAACTCGAGCATCGGGGACTTGAACATTGTAAAGTGAGGTTTGACGCGACTGAACTCGGATAGAATACAAGGCGGGTAATTAGCGCGGGGTCGACAAGACACAGCACCCTTAAACACCCTTTTCTTTTTATCCCTTCCAAAAACGTAATCGGCCCTGAACAGGACCATTCAAGTTTTTCCTCTACATTTTATCCTAAGATCCAAAGCAAAGCTCCCCCTCCCCATAATATAAATTTACCCACGCCATTGTTGCAGTCGGGCCACGCTTGAACTGGTTCAGATTGGTATGCGCAAAAAAAAATGTTTCTGAGATTTTTACAAATGTTCTATCGTTTTATTATTTATCACCACCTTTCATTGCGATTAACAGGAATCAATATTCCTAACTTAGATAATTAAAAGAGCGCAAATAGGCACACTCGCAACCACGCACTAGATACGTCCCCCACACATTTTAAAAGAACGCCTATTTGCCCTCTTTTAGTTATCTAAGGTGTGTTACCAACTAGCCCAACAGCAAGTGATTTTGCAATATTCCTAGTTAACTCCGACTTTGTATGCGCTGCAAACTTTAAGGAAGCGCAGCAAAAAGTCTGCAGACTCGAGCGATTCCTCCGGCTCTGAACTCAGTTTCTGCGACAGCAGTTACTCGCAGACTCTCCAGACACTCCAGGCTGCGTGATAAGACGTTTTGACGACGACACGTCGTTGAGTGACATCTAAGACAGCGAAGGGCTGATTTTGCGAAAGTAACGCCGCGAATATGACTGCTGAATCGCGCTTCAGAGATTGATTGATTGGTTGATTTATTTATTTATTTGCCTATTGATTGATTAATTGATTGATTGATTGATTGATTGATTGATTGATTGATAATGCAGACACGAAAGGGAGAGAGAGAGAAAATATAGTAGAAGTGGAGAAGAGAAAGGTGTGTGGCCTCGGGCACCGTAACTGCTTCACTGCCTTGCGGGTGGTGGTGGCTCCTGAGCTATTCCGCGGCCAAAGAATGGCAAATAGAATTAATTAGAGGCGGTGTGCGGGAGTGAAGGGGACTATGTATAAAAGAAAGAAATGTGTTTGAAAGGTAGAGCTATTCCCGAGCTATTGCACTGTCAAGCACCACAGAAATAAAGTAGAACGTAGAACGTGAGGTGCTGAGCGATCCCGACGCCGTATAAGAATGCCATCAGGCTTTCATATGCGTGAACCCGACCTGCGGGGAATAGAAGAGCTGCCGTCGTGTCAGCCGCGAGAACTAGATTGCGGAAAGTGGTCAGGACCTCCCTGCGTCGTGTTACAGTGTGTGTGCATCTGAGGAGGAGATGATCTAACGTCTCCTGCTCGGAACATTCAGGACACGCGCTTGCGGAAGCAGTACCCTGTTTGTGGCGACGATCCATCGTCCACGCGCGCCCGGGTGCGTTTTCGAATTACCGGCTGTTTCCTCCGAAATGAGAAAAATAATATTGTCATTCACCCGACAGTAGCACGAAGCAGCAAAGAAACCCGTACGGGTTTCTGAGACAGAAAATGTCGCAACTGATAAAAAAAAATCGTCCAATTTCAAGCATTGAATCAGGAGCGAAGGCCTTTCCGGGGCGGTCGGAGCTAACCAGGAGTCTAGCAGGCTACAGACTGAGGCCGAACTAATAGACAGCTCGAAGCACGTGTGCACTGGACATGACATACCTCTCCTGCGGAAATCCGCAAAACGGAGATAGTTTCATGAAAGGGAAAATTGTCATCCACCCAGCACGAAGCTCTCTCAGCGTTCTGCGAGCCTTCCGGTATATATGTAATCCTTATTAGTTTACATGGTACACCGACCACTCCGGAATGGCGTTGGTCACGGGTTCGATTCCTTGACCGCCATGAATGTTTCTTTAATTGCGAAGCTTTCTCTGGAGAGCGCCATTCTAGCTTCCTGTTTTGTCGGGTGGATGGCAATTTTCCTTTCATAAAACGTCCTCCACTTCACGGAATTCTGCTGAACTTATTTGCTACATTATGTATTTATGCCTCCGAAATGCATACGCAGACGTCACCACTTCCCAGTCTGCGTCGCACACGCTACAAACCCCACGCAAACAAAGCGCGCAACTTCTGTAATAGCTCAATGGTTAGCGTGTCCGGCTCCGAGCTCAACATTGCCTCTGTGGTGGCGGTGGGCACGGTTTTTTGTTTTTCTTCAACACATTGTGAGAGTGAGGCTCAGGAGGTGGTGAACACGAGGAATGCCATGACAACGACAAGGACGCAGCGGCGTAACGGACAGACACGGCAGAGCGTGCGTGCGTGTGTGTGTGTGTGTGTGTGTGTGTGTGTGTGTGTGTGTGTGTGTGTGTGTGTGTGTGTGTGTGTGTGTGTGTGTGTGTGTGTGTGTGTGTGTGTGTGTGTGTGTGTGTGTGTGTGTGTGTGTGTGTGTGTGTGTGTGTGTGTGTGTGTGTGTGTGTGTGTGTGTGTGTGTGTGTGTGTGTGTGTGTGTGTGTGTGTGTGTGTGTGTGTGTGTGTGTGTCGTACTATCATGTTCCAGGATGGTTCCCTATGTAGCAAAATCTCCGATTAAAGACGTAATCATGCAATAGCAAGAACGCAACGATTGCTCTCTTGCTCTCTACTATCTGAGGGCCACGAGCAATACTCGGCGCTGTTCGTAGATGTTACGCGCAGAGCCACCACGCGGCTCCCTTCTCGGCGTCGCACACGTGCCTCCGACTGCGGCGGCTCGAGAGACGGCGCACTCTTCCGCAGTCAAAAACGACCTGATCGATTAAAGCGAGGCCGATCGCCGCGAACCTTCATTTGAGTAGCGCAATCGATCAGCACTGCGCGCCGGCGATAAGAACAGCTGACTGCTGGCGAAGTTCCGAGAACCACGCGAAAAGTGTCCGGCCCCTTTTCGCCGTCCAGAGGTCAGTGGATCGAACGCACCAAGTCTGCAGACGCGCGCCACTTTCTCCTTTTCTTTATCTTTTAGCACGACTTTGAGTTCTCACAGGGAACGCCCAAGGGACCACTCCTGCCGCCGCAGCTTCAGCCGTTCAGAGTTTTTGCAGTCGAGCTCACGACTCGCCCAAAGGCTCTTCTTGGTTTCTTTCTTCCCGAACGAAGACGAACAAAACATGCACAGCTGGACGCGTACAGCCCCACCCCCCTCTTCCTTCCTCGACCTCCCTATAGTATTCAATACGTACCTTACTACCGGAACCTATGATTTGGTACCTTCAGCTGAACGCAGAATGCACGAACAAATGAAAGATAGCATCGGGTGACGTTTAATTCTAACGTGCGAACACAGCCCCCCTGAAAGCAATGCGCGTAAACTGATCAATGACATCTTTGCAGTGACGCACGACTGAGGTATAGCATATGACCGCACAAAGAAGTCTTCTCTCTCGCACGCGCGCACGCGCGCGTGCTTATACGTTGTAGCTTCTAAGAGGTCGCCTGCGATGAAACATTTAAAAAATGAGGAACACACGCAAATATATAAGCAGGCTGATGGGGTCGGCGTATGCAACTTTAAAATTCTGGGGTTTTACGTACCAAAACCACGATCTGATTATGAGGCACACCGAAGCGGAGGACTCCGGTTTAATTTTGACCACCTGGGGTTAAGGTGCATCTAAATACAAGTGCACGAGTGTTATATGTATCTATATAAATTTTTTTTTCGCCCCCACCAAAATGCGGCAGCCGCGCCCGGAAATTGAAGCCGCAACACCTTGTGCTTAGTTAGCAGAGCTCAACGCCACAGCCACAAAGCCACTACGGCAGGTCAACTAAAGTAGAGTTCAGTGGCGCACCGACGGGGGTGGGGGTTGTAATTCCGCCTCTGAGGCCGACTTAACCCCCCTTTTTGTTTAACCCCTTTTCTTTCCTTGCGCATTTGAGTACTGCAACTAAGATGTAAGGCGCGCAATCGTCTGCACACTCGCAAATTGCGCATTTTTTCACAATTTCCCGTGAAGAAATTGGAATCAGCTGCTGTTTAGATGGTATTGGCAAACTGTCACCCCCCCCTGGCAGAGATCCTGGGTGCGCTACTGGTATCGTTGCTTAAATAACCACTGCATCGGCAGTCAGTCCCAACGTTTTCCAGGATGAAGTAACAGTATACACTTGGTTGTGGTGCACAATGCAGCTGCAAAGCCTCAGGCGTTAGAATTTCTTCCGCGCTGTCCCAGCTAATCTTTCGAAGATTCAACCGCATACATTGCACAGGCACGCTAAACCATTCAGAACAGACCGCAATTGAATTCATTGTTCGAACTCGCGTACGTTTCAGTGGCGTGAGCACCATGCCGACGGCTTACTGCACAAACGCACACGCGAAGCGTGGGGAAACAATAAAAAAGTTGACAGTCACTTAGCATACGCTGAAGAGGATCAAGGCGAAAGCCTGCGCGCTCACGAGACATTCATTCAATTACTTTGGCATTCTCATTCGAATGCGTTGTTACTTCCTATTACTTGTTTTCTATATACTCGTTATTTTTGGTCACCTATAGACATCGCCACTGGTTCTGTGTGGTTATAATGGCGTGCACGTTGGAACGGTCGTGGCTTTCTCTTTCTTTTTCGTTCGTCTACTTTCTTGTAGTGCAGGCAGAATGATCATTCTGCCTGCGCTACAAGAACACGGAAAGACACATTAGACAAACACACAGCGCTATAGCTTTCACCAACATATTTGTTTCTGCAGTTCTCGCAGGCGTACTTATACTCCTCAAAACGTCATAAGACATGTGTACATTGCGCGGCAAATATGAACAAAACCGGGAAAACTACACGCAGATACTTTTGTGGCCACACTGATTACTTAGAAGGGTGTCCGTTCAACGAGAACAGATGTAATCGAGCCTGCACCTTTTTATTGATAAAAAAATGTATGGCTTACTGGCGCAAGCGTCACCAAATGTGGCTATGTTCGTAGCTTCCATAGTCACTTCGAACTTGCTCCTGCTCATAACAGTTTCTTTAATGTGTCTGAGATGTCAACTGAGACGTCACTTGAATTTTGGTGCCATAATGCCGGATGGTCGTCGGATTTTTCGACCAATGAACCATCGAAGGCTTCTGTCTTAATAAGCTGAATTCTGGGGTTTTACGTGCCAAAACCACGATATGATTCTGAGGCACGTCGTAGTGGGGGACTCCCGATTAATTTTGACCACCTGAAGATATTTAACATGCACCTAATGCGCGGTATTGGGGTGTTCTTGCATTTCGCCCCGATCGAAATGCGGCCGCCGCGGCCGGGATTCCATCCCGCGAACTCGTGCTTATAGCAGCACAACAACATAGACGCTAATCCAGCACGGCGGGTGAAACGTGGGAAGCCAATGCTGTAGGTAGTGCAGTCGACGAGCGCGCAGCGAATGGTCTCGACAAAAGGGGCTGTTATGTGAAAAAAGCACGTGCGTTCATAAGACAACCCGTCACACCGACGCACGGATGCACGTTCTGTAGCATCAAAGCGATGCGTCCGTTCAAGTGCAGGAGGGTGATCGGTGAGGGAAGGGGAACCTGGCGCGTCTAGGTAGCCAGCTAGTGAACAGAAGACATATACACGCGCGGCACAAGGCAGCACCATGAGTCGGAAAGTCGCGCGTAGCCAGGTTGTGCGTGAGGTTACGAACGGACGGAGTATGACTCACTCCTCACAGTGGAGGGTCACAGATATTGCCTGTAGCACATAAATTCCTCGTGCTTTCTATTTCGGCCAAACAAAAAAAGATGAAAGCTTTTGAAGAAAATCGAAATTAAGTTCACAAAACCAAACGGAAAATGCGCGGGGTATGGCGTTTGGTGTGCTGCCTTTGTCGTCAAAGGGTTTCCGGAGGACAGAAGCCTGAGGTAATTGCATTTCTTAGTCATATCATGCAAGACAGCGATTGTATACCTGCGGTGCACACGGGGCAGCTTCCACGCTGTGGTCATAACCGTTCGCCACTACGACGCTTAAACCGTTCATTTCAAAACAACTGCAGACATTGCACCCAGTCAACTCAGTCAACAGTGGCCAAGTGGGTTCGATACACAGTCGCAAGAGGCAAATTTTAATGCGAAACCATTATATGCCCCATTACGCGAAAATCTGCCGTAGCGGGTGTGACCGAAATATGGTACCAAAAATGGCCGACGGCGCAAAGCGTAAAAACACGTGAAAAATGCTCGGATTGACGTCAAGTTTCTCGGGGAGGTTCTTGTAAACGAAGTAAATTAATGGCTTCGAAAATAAAATTTGTCTGGGTGGGAATCGAACCCGGGCATCCGGGGTGCGTGACAAGCGCGCTTCCCCGACGCCACGGCGGCTCCACGGTTCCGGCTGACTAAAAGTGTGCCTAGTGCGTGCTTCATTGCACACGTCACATCGCAGAAATTTGGCTGACTAAAGGTGTGGCCTAGTGCGTGTGGCCTAGGAACGTGATGGCGCAGCCAATGGGGAGGAGGTGGCGCCACGTCGTGAGTGTATAAAATGAGCGCGCTGCCTCCCGCACGTCACTTGCTCTTGGATTTCATCGGTGATGTGTCTCCTGCGATGGACTGTCGACGCCACGTCGCAGTGTATCAAATGAGCCGGTCTGTGGCCGACGTATACGCAAACACACACACCAAATCAGCAGAAAGAGCTTTAATGCATGTCGAACACATCAATCGAAAACATTTCACCTTAGGGACTATAATGCTTTCGCATTCCCACACGTAAGCAGCCTGAAGTGTCCCTGCCAAATTTTATTTTATTTCGAAGGGTGTTTTCAGTGCGTTTCCAACTGATTCCATTTTGGTCAGAATCATTTAGGTGACATTTTGGTATGGTCAAGCACCTGCGGAAGGGTTAATGGATGAACGTTCTTGACAAGGATGCTCGAGGTGCACACTCGCAAGAGGCACATTCGCCAACGCAGTGAACAGAAATTTAACAAGATAAGTTCAAGTACCGTGTGTCCAGGGTTGGGACGATCGCACATGCATGACCCTATCATTGCTGACGACAGCTGACCAGAAACGGGAAAGGTGCCCACGCATGACTGCATGCCATTTTGAAGAGGTACTCAAGCTCACCAATGAGATACTAGTTGTTCTTGAAAAAAAAAATTCACGCATAAGCTCCTCTGGGAATTGTCTAAATATGCGTAAGCATTGTGCCACTTGCTCATCTCCACGCAGCCTGTGGTGTGTCAGTGTTATGAAACTTGATCCGGCCAGTACAAACCACAGCGCTGCGGCGACACGAACCGGTGCGGATGGCAGCGCAAGGTGCATTGATAACGCAAGCAAAGTACTGCAGGTGGCGGCACCGTGTGCGCTGATGACATTCCGATCATTATAAGCCTTTATCGCTCGTTAGCGCCTTATCCATCCTCGTCGAACCATTATAAACCGTGACCAAAGGTACTCCGCCGGCGGCTGCATATGGCACGGCCTCGCGGACCGTATCTTGAAAGCGATCCGCGATGCCGACAGAGAGTGCCGACTTCTGATAGCTTGGCGCGCTCTGTTCTCACCGCTCACTAGACGCGCGGGCCCGTATCTTGAAAGGGATCTGCGAAACGGGCAGAATGCACCGTGTGCCGAGAGCTCCGTGAGCGCTGCTTTCTCGCCACTTCGTTGCGTTGAAGCGACAGGCAGCACGAAGGCAAAGTCGCTCGCTGCTGCGGGCTCTATATATCTTGAAAGCGATCGTCTCGCATGACGGACGGACGGACGGTTTTCTCGTTGGGTAAGCACAGAAATGCTTACGCATTTATAAACAAAAACAAAGATCCCTGCCTCAAGCCGGCACATAGGCACACTCAGACGGACACACAATCCGTAGTTGGTGGCGCCGTCAAACCAACTATTAAAGGTGCCGTCATAAAGGGGGCATGCACAGTCAACTTTTCAGACGTGCCCCATTGCCGTGTGCGAACCTTCACACCGATCGACCGCGGAGTGATTGGGGGCCGATCACTCCACGGCCGTTTACCGATGGCCTTGAAGGCTATCGGTAAACGTGGAAACAGCGAGAGAAAAAGCACGCAAGCGGCTGCGGCAGCAGGCGACAGTATCCGATCTCTGCGCCTATACACGAGCTATCGCGCGGCTTGAACCGCCGTGGTCGCATAGCAGTAGCGAGCTTCTGAATTTAAATTTAATACAAAAAAATGGCAAGTGAAGAAATGTAATGCCAGTACTGATCCTTTAAAAGTGGATGCGCAATCGTTTGAGTTAGCTGTGAGCGCAACCTGATCAATGCACTGCCTACGGTGCGACGATGACATGCAGGCCACAATATGCCCTCAGTCAAGGAGGAGCCGGCGGCGGAGGAATTTCAACGCAACTGGGCCGACGCGCGTAGACGTCAAGGCGCACTCGGCCTTCGGGTGATTGTATATACACTACATTGGCGCGGATCATCGCCAGGAGGGTGAACAAACACGTCGCGCCAAGCTATAGCACAGCCTCAGTAACTGCAAGCTAAAGGGAACGATTAGCTGCCTGAAGAGGGGACACCTGTCACGGGGAGTAAGGAGAACCATAACTTAAATCTGCGAGAAGAAAGAAAAGACGCGAGAACCTGCGGTCGGGAATAGAACTCCCAGTCCTTGGTGTCAATAAAGTTGTTTCTTCCTCCTCCTCCAGTATACAAGGCGTTTCACATACCTCGACGCAAACTTTTTCGTTTAAATGTGGTTTATTTAAACCACATTTTTAAATACCCTAGCAAGATCAGCGGCATATCAGTGTTCGCAATGCCCTCTAGAAACATAGAATGTGTTTAGTGTGCTTAATTAGCTAACTATTGCTATAGCAATATAGGACTTATCATTGGTAAGCCTGATTGCTCGCCCCGCAATTTTAATCAATAAAGCAACATGATCTATCTGGAAAGTCCGAGGACCTCGTTGTCCGGTATAGACCAGGCTTCAAGTACGTAGAAGAACAATACACCCGAAGAGCCGAGAGCAGCGCGTCGTGCGCTGCCGCTTATTCCAGCAAGAAGACGAATAACTCCCGTGCCACGCGCCCTAGATCGCCGCGCTTCGTTTTTCTTTCTTTTTATTAACAATATAACCGTTAAATAAAATCAAGCATGCAAATTTTTGGAAGTTCACTTTAGGACATAAGTTAGGTTTGAAAGTAATGCAGGACAAAAGATCTAGCTTGAGCACTGGACTGTTTCAGTTCCGAAAATGCGACAGTCCCCTAAATTAATTAAAATGTTGATGATATTTTAATTAGACAAGTGTGCATTGCCCTTTGCCGTCTAAGTAATTTACGAGTCCTAAGTAAACCAGCTAAAGAGGCGGAATTCTGCTTGAGTTTTAAAAAATGAGCGATATAAAGTAAACGAGCTGTATTTTAATAAAACGCTTTAGCGTTATCCGCCGTTAACGGCGCTCAGTGATTTATGCACGCCCTCCTGAAGTTGCCCAACGGTTCCTCCCACACTAGTTTTTATCAAGCCCCCCCACTCCCCCCCCCCCCCCCCCCCCTTAATTTTCCTTTCATTCTCACTTAGAACCACGCGACAACGAAAATTAAACTTTGGCGTACTGGGCTGATGTTGGAGTTCATTCGCACGTTTGTAAAATCATACTTTTCATTTAATTTTGTGTCTCAAAAGACTATATTTCAAGGAGAAAACGAACAAGGAAGAAGTCATGGAATTGGGCTAATGACACGAAATTAAAATTTCGACTTTCGATGCCATCTTGAAAATGGTGATTTGCAATGAATAAGGAGTACTTGAAACGCTGCATGCTGACGATACTTTTCTGTCATCTATCGAATTCTTCAAGTTCACCTACAGAAGTTGATTGAAACCATTCACGCAGAAACTCCTCTGGGAGTTGTCTAAGTATGCGTAACCATTGTGCCACTTGCCCATCTCCACGCAGCCCGGTGTCATTATCAGTTTTATGAAACTTGATTCGACCAGTATAAACGACAGCGCTGCAGCGACGCGAACTGCTGCGGACGGCGGCGCAAGGTGAATTGATGATGATGATGATGATGATGATGATGATGATGATGATGATGATGATGATATGCGGTGTTTTATGGCGCAAGGGCCAGTCATTGCCAAAGAGCGCCAAAGGGTGAATTGATGACGCAAGCTAACTATTACAGGTGGCTGCGCCGGGTGCGCTGATGACGTCCCGATCATTATAAGCCGTTATCGCTCTTTAGCGCCTTGTCCATCCTCGTCGAACCAATTAATCGCGATCAATAGTACTCCGGCGGCGGCTGCGTTTGGCGCGGCCGCGCGGGCCCTATCTTGAAAGCGATCTGCGAAGGAGAACGGCGAGTGCTGATAGCTTCATGTGCGGTGTGTTCTCGCCGCTTAGTTCGCATTGAAGCGAGACGCAGCACGAAGGTCAATTCGCTCGCTGCTGCGGGCTCTATCATGAAAGCGATCGTCTTACGTGACGGTTGAACGGAGGGACGGACGGACGGACAGGTTTCCTCGTTGGGGAAGCGTAGAAATCGTTTACGCATTTAAAAGGTTTATCGACGTCAGCAATGCATCTCAAAACTTTCAAAAGCTATTTCGCAAGCATAATACACATTTTCTAGGTAACTCGCATTCGCAGAAGCGTGTAGGCGTTTCTACAAGAACCTTCGCGCGCTCAGATTTGTATGCAGATCGAAGAACGGTTGTCGTGAAGACTGCAAGGACTCGTAATGATCATTTATAGTGGTGTGCGAATAATCGAAACTTCCGAATAACGAACGTCTTCGAAGCGAATAGTCACTATTCGTGAATGCGAATATTTTTCGAATACTTTTCGAATATTTCAGAACGTCAATTGCGCCCAAATAAACACAAAATTAGAGAAGAAGTACGGTACATTTTCAGCTCCGCGGGCGTAGTATAGACATAAAATATGAGAACTTGCGTAGCGGATGCAGGTTACGTCACTTAGGTAGCCATACTTTACAGGCTCTAAGCAATCATTTGCACTCTCTGAAGAGTGCGAATGATCCTGTGCATGCAAAGAAGCTGCTTGTTTGCTCCTAATGCTCCATTTATGCATTTAATAAACATAGCTTCATAATGTACTATGTAATGACAGAAACTTGCTAACTTTAAGAATACTGAGATGTGAACATCGTTTTATATTAATTGTGATAACGGCTGTTTATTATTCGAAAACTATTCGATTCGATTCGCTTCTGGCACCCGCCGTGGTTGCTCAATGGCTATGGTGTTGGGCTGCTGAGCACAAGGTCACGGGATCGAATCCCGGCCACGGCGGCCGCATTTCAATGGGGGCGAAATGCGAAAAACACCCGTGTACATATATGTGGGTGCACGTTAAAGAACCCCAGGTGGTCCAAATTCTTCCGGAGTCCCCCCACTACAGCGTGCCTCATAATCAGATCGTGGTTTTGGCACGTAAAACCCCATAATTTAATTAATTCGCTTCTGGAACTATTTGTATTCGATTCGGTCTAAAAAAATCACTATTCGCACACCCCTACCAATTTACCACGCAAAAATTGGGCATTATGTTGATATTTACATTACATTTTACATAAACAGCAACGCTACTTCCTTTCATGATTTTACGAGAGGCTGAAGTACATTTATAACCAGTGCAATTGATAGCGTACCACTTATCTGAAAACCCCGTTTCAGTTATAGCTAATAGCTCGAAAGAATGATCCAGTGTATTAATGCGGATATCAACAGCGTCTGTCTTGTTCTTTAAGCTTTGCGCGTTTAAGTGAAGCAAGTAAAGTACTTGTTATCGTGGTGACCCTTACAACGCTTGAAAGAATCCGGGTCATGATAATTGCCGATAGCACCGTGCATGGCAATGAAAAAATATGCGGAGCAATTTGCTGGCTTATCGTTTTTTTTTTTTTTTTTTTTTTTTTCACGTCCTCGACCGATGGCGCGGTCGAGGACGTGATGGTGCGGTCGCCCTTGGCTTGGGAAAGTCGTCTGGTCACAGGATTTTTAATGAAAATTGGGAAATAAAAAATGTTCGCGCCAAGTTGGTGCCGAAACTGCCAACTCCTGAGCAAAAGTTGCCGCGAAAAGAATGCTGCATTGATCGGAAAACTTCAGACGACAGCGATGAATTCTCGCAAAGGGTCGTCATCGACGACGAAACTTGTAAGTACGAATATGACATGTAGCTCAAGTCGCAGAGCAAGGTGTGGAAAAAGAAACATGGGCCAAGGCCAAATAAAGCGCCGAAGAACGATGCAACAGTCATGGTTGGTGTGTGTGTGCGTGCGTGCGTGCGTGCGTGCGTGCGTGCGTGCGTGCTTCGCCCCTAAAATGCCCGTTTACCGTGAATTTGGTGCATGTTAAAGAGCCCCAGGTGGTCAAAATTATTCCGGAGTCCCTCACTACGGTGTGGTTCATAATCATAATCAAATTGTGTGTGTGTATGTGTGTGTGTGTGTGTGTGTGTGTGTGTGTGTGTGTGTATGTATGTATGTATGTATGTATGTATGTATGTATGTATGTATGTATGTATGTATGTATGTATGTATGTATGTATGTATGTATGTATGTATGTATGTATGTATGTATGTATGTATGTCAAAGTTCACATAGTGGAGCCCCCCTCACGCGGAGACTATCGTGACAACAAGCGGCAGGACCTTCTCCTCGGCTCCCCCTTTTGTCTAGAATCACGACGGGCAGAAAAAATTCGGCACTGGTCAAAAAACTTTTTTTTAAAGATCGCCCAAAGCTTTCGGCATGTTGTTTATAAAGCGTGCTCTTATGCATTCAACCTAAATGCTCTGCAACGCTGCTGCAACAAAAGAGCTAAAAAATGATGGCATGCATTTTCGGAACACTGCTGGGTGCACCAACACTTTTTAAGACAATAACCAATATTTTAGGTACATTTCAATAATTAACTCCTTCAAATTTACGACTAGTGCGTCTGCTATGGGCATTAAATCACAGTGCCTTGTTTTAAAATTAAACGGCCTACACAGCTGCGCGCGCTTCTCTTGATGGCTGTTACCTCTGTTCTGTCAACTTCGGCACATCACCACAAAACTGTCAGGTCAATCACCATCAGATTTTCACCAGCCGTTTTTTTCTTGGAACAATCGATGGGACAATCGAACTTTGGCACCCAAATGAAAGTCCCATTGGCGCAACTACCCATCGAATGGTGGTTTCATGCTTTTTTGGGTAGTTGCGATTGGGACATTTATTTGAAATCTCTTCTTTCTGCACATAATCTGCACTATACATGCATTTTTAAATTCCCGTACATTCTCCCTTGGTAAAGATTGGCAGCCAATCGAATCATTTATGTCGAACAGAGCGGTTTCATAAAGGTCGGTCCTCGCTCCTGTTCTTTTCAACTCGGCCTTTATTTATCTGGCATGGAGTGTATACCAAGATATCCCACACATCAAGTTTCTAATCTACGCCGACGACGTAAGCATATGGTCTGCAAATAAAAACTTCAACACACAGAAACGCAACCTGCAGCAAGCCTAGGACCTCCTCGACACCTACGTCAGCGGTGCAGGTCTGGAAATTTCGGCTAGTCTGGTCGAAGGCGTCTCTTTCGACTTCGTCCAGGGACCTGCTCGTTGCCTGAAATAGGAGTCTGTAACGGAGAGTACGGATCTTCGGTCTCGATATTCACCAGTCCGGAACAGGATCAATGTGGCTATGCAAAAAAAATTAGCGTAGCTTGCACTGGAGGTGCAATGCTAAAGAGACAGCGGAGCTGATGGGCACCTAGCTAGTCCTGGCTTTTGGGCCAGGCTAAGCACTACCAAGTCATCCCCAGCTTTCTCCAGAATTTATTGATTATTGATCGATTATCAATTAGCTATTGATTGGCTATCGCAAGATTTTGGCCACGTATTTGTGCTTGGCTAAGCACTACCAAGTCATCCCTAGCATTTCCCAGAACTTATTATTTGTCTGTTAGCTATTGATTGGCTATCGCAAGGTATTGGCCACGTATTTGGGCTAGGCTAAGCACTACCAAGTCATCCTTAGCATTTCCCGGAATTTATTATTGGTCGATTGGCTATTGATTGGCTAGCGATTGGCTATCGCAAGGTATTGGCCACGAATTTGGGCTAGGCTAAACGACGCTGCGCCGTGATCCCTGAAGGGTTCCAGAATTAAGCGTCTCTTTCCTCTTTCACAATCACCATATAATAGGCTAAGCACTACCAAGTCATCCCCAGCATTTTCCGGCATTTATTGATTATTGATCGATTATCGATTGCTATTGATTGGCTATCGATGACTGACTAAGCTTAAGTTGTCCCAACCATGCTTAGCTAGACTTATCCAGGCTCAGCTTCGCTATAGTTCACAGGATGTGTCATTGCGTTTGGACCCTGTCTGCACTACCGCCAGGATCGGCCCACGTTTTCTGTTCACGAATCACGCACTAAGGGCCGGCTTAACAGCTCCGCTGTTAGTAAGAAAGACATCACAGTCGACTCTCCACCTAATACGAATGACTGCCCCTAAACGCGGGGGCCACGTACTGCGGAGACCGCTCGTAACACTGGTCGGCCCGTATTGTAGCCACACGCATTCTACCAGGCTCAGTGGTACCATGCTAGCAGGCCCCGGCTCACATGAAGTTGGACCATCCGGATTGAGATTGTTACTCGGGACGCGATGAGGGCAGTCACGACTCTCCAGCGCATTATCCCTCTATCCAATCTTCAGGAACGCGCGTACAGTTAACACTACAGCGGAATTGCAACCCAACGTGAGCGAGCGCGCTCATTAAGGCTGCAACATGTACAGTCGCGAGCAAAAGTTTAGAGACCACGGCATCAGCAAACTATTTAAATATATTCAAGCACAGCTCCGCGGCCTCGAATTGGCTTAATACGTTGTATTGGTCAAACACGTGCACATAGGCGCGCGCTCTTGATTTCAGCCGGAATGCTCAGGCTGCGAAGAAAAAAAATAAACTCGTGGCACCTTTGGTCCACAAACTTTTGCTCGCGACTGTACCATTCGCTGCTGAACTCTTCGCCTATTTCCACAACGCATGTCAGTACCTCAAGTCGATGAACTGCCCCCCTGGGCGTATACTTGCATAGCAATTGATCACTCGAATGGAAGAAGAAATCTAAGCCTAAGCACATTGATGTTCCCTGGAAACACCGTGTGCACAGACGCTGCTGTTACACGTGACGGTAGACTAACGGCATAGATGAGCGCTACGCATTTACCTATTCAAGGAAACAATACACGATGAATGTACGTGACTCCACTCTGCTTGAACTCCAAACACGACGCAATTGAGACAGCCTCATGTTTATCAAACATCCTCAAAGTGCACACATACACTTATTCCTTGAGTGTCAATGACCAGGTAAAGTGAGTCACTAAAGCTTCATTATTAAGGAGATAGACAAGCTTCGCAATCGCTCGATTTTGAAACTTCACCTACACTGGACTCAAGGACACAGAAATGCCATGACAAATAACAAAGCACACAACACGAAGAACACTCATCCGCAGACACCTCTTGTGCCGGACTCACTTTCTATTCTGCTATGGCCCAAAAACATTCCCTCCGACGCGACACACGCGCTCTCAATCCCTCGCGTGCCCGCTCCCTCCCCGCAACATCACAGAGTTAACTTCACCAAGGACGTCAAGTGTAACACCAACTGTACGGCCCTGACACAAGACACCAATGTGTGTCACCTGCTGTGGACTTTCCCGGGCCCTTTACATATCCGGGAGCTCTTTTCTCAGACGGCCTGGCCCTACGCTAGAAAACTGACTTCCGCACAATGCGAGGTTGCAACAATTTTTTTTTTAATTACTACTGTGCCTCAAGGAAACCCTTTTAGAGTTAAAGATATATGAGAGGCTCACACCATGAAACGTTAAAATTTCACAACCTTTAGAGACAATAAATAAATGCAATTTACGAAAACGGATTATTTACGAGCACTCGGAACCTCTTCCGGCGCTCCTTCCTTTGTCAGCTATTTAGTAGCCAAAAAGGCCACTGATCAGTACGCAGCATTTCACGGTGTGTCTTCTTTCCCCTTTCTTCTACCTCTCTCCAGTCTTCTATCCTCACACAACGTTATCAGTGGACTTTGGTCACAGTCGGCTGGACAGATATTGCACGCCAGTCTATAGAATTACCAGAACACGGTCGCACGTAACGTGTGAGCACAGTCGCCAAAGGCGAGCAGTAGATAACTACAATGAAATCCACCTGTGCATGTGCAGGACAAAATCGCAACAGATTGAGTAGGCTTTAAGGGAAAGTTTTAGTTTCTAACGTCAACTTTCCTACAAGCCGGCGGATAGTTGGAAACCATATCGAAACGCTCTGTTTCGGCGCAAAAGTGTTGCCCTTTCCAAAAATCGTCGGACATGCGTGACCACCAGAACGCGTCCTCTCTTGCCTGCAGCCGCGAAAGGGCGCCTATGTCCGCACGCACGTTGCAGCCGTATATTCGAGAGCACCATGCAGTTTTGATTCGCACGCAAATGTGAAAGGGGGCAGTGACCTGCACAGCACAGGCACACTGGGTCGCAGACTCTCCCGAGCCCGGCCTCCGCGTCCAGTTTAAAACGCGACTTGGGACAAAGAACTGCGTTCTGAATGCGCGCTGTTTTGCCAAGTTGACGAGGCCGCTTTCTATCTCCGAACACTACGGGAAATTAGCAACACCCCTTAAAACAGTTGGTCCCTTGCAAATTCGATCCCTACATGATGATGAGCACGCACACGCAGGTCGCTGGCATACGTCCAATTGACGAACAATTACTGGTCTGCGTCGGCTTTCCTTTCTAGGCAGGCTAGCGTTTATGTCGGCAAGAGCGCTTCAAGGTACGGACACTAGTTATTTTATGTAACGCCTAGGTGATTGCGTCCTTCGTGATGCAAGAAGCGATGGCGGCTTTGTGCACAAAAGCCGTCAACGCGACGTCTACTAATCGATGGCAACCATTCCTCGCGGCTATCTTCCCATGTCCTTTGTCTCTTATCTGCAAGTCAATATCCCATCCCTGCTTTCGGGAGTTTTCGCGAAACCGGCCGCGCGCCAAGCCGCTCCGCGGTGGTTGCAATCTCTTCGAGCTGCTCATCGGTAATGTTTTATCGTACATAAACAAGTGGCGGATGAACCACTGACAGCGCACACGTAACGAACAGCGCAATGCCGCAAGTTATCGATTTTAAGGACTTGACAACGCAAAATAGCTTGACAGAGAAATCTGCAAAGGCACAATAAACCCGGCCTTGGACGCCGGCTGCGTTGTGTGCGAGTTGCTCCGAGTACGACGTGTACACAATGCCTTGGCAACAAACATGATAGGGGTTATACCGGCCGTCCCAACTAAATGTGACTGAATATTACAAAATAACGGAGGGCTTTACGCGAACGGCGATGAATATGTTGACGAGCGTTGTTCAAACTATCCAGTTTTTTTTTTTTTCATTTCGCAAAAATAATTATCTTGCAAAAGTTAACCATTAACTTACCTAATCGATAAGGCGTCAAGGCAAAAGTGGATGTTGAGGAATGATCGATAACACCGTTACGCAAGGCAGTTTTTTTTTTCCACAAAAAAAAAAAAAAACATGCGAATTTAAAAACATGCCATGCGACAATCCGTCTGCGCGCCAGGGATTGCAGATTGCGGCGCTCTCAAATGTACTCAAATACGGGCACAACTCATCGAATTGGGAACGAGGCAGCTGCGCACTTTCCACGACGCGTCAGCCTCTTTCGGCGCGCACATCTTCGGTCTTTGTCAAAACCGTAGTGCAGGCTCAGGCGTAAGATGCACAGCTTATTAAGCATGTGGAGGCATATAATGGAGGTAGTGACCAGGCTTACGTTTGAAACCACCCACCGCTTTCGCTGGCGCGCGGACGCTTTGTCACGAGGTATTTTTCACAATGCGCAGATTTTTTTTCCCCCAACGGGGAAAAAAAAAATGTCGCAGTTTCGCCCGAAAGGCGAAGCATCGATTGCGATAGCAAATTAGTAGAGAGCTATTCGGGGTAGGGATAGTAGATTTTATCGGCTGCATAAACTTGGACACATTGGCTTACTAACTGAATTAACAATCGTGGTGTCAGCGCGCACAAGCAAACATGAATAGATCACACTGAATGACCGCAGCCAACGACTGTCAAAACGCTGGCAGCAAGCGTAGGTTCGCGCGGTCTATCGCTTCAACGGAAACTGAGCGGCGAATGCACAGCGCATAGAAAGGTCAGAGCCGTGTGGAGATAAGAGACGGTGCGGACGACCGGCATCCCCGGGCAAAGCGCAAAGGAGAAGTTGTTGGCAGAGGAGAAGCTGCCCCCCTCCTCCCCCCCCCCCTCTTCCCGCTTTGTTGCTTTCGCGTGGGAGATTGAGTGGCAAGATACGCCTTTGGTGCCGGAGCACAGCGCCGCCCCGCCTCCCTCCCTCCCTCCCATACCCCCACGGTCTTTAGCGCGACGGTCACGTTTGCTTTCCGCCGAGCGTTCGCTCTCCGTGGTAGCGCGGGGGGGGGGGGGGGGGGTTCGCCCTCCGTGACAGCGCGCGTCCCCCGCGCGCTTTCGCTCGCGCATACGGCGCGCGGCGACGATTTTATCGCCCTTGGAATCTATACGGAACCTCACGGCGACGACGACGGCGACGGCAGAAATCCGGTTGAAGTGTCCATATAATTGATATCGCATTAAAAAAACACACACACAGACACACAAGACCAATGCTGCTTATGGTTCATTTATCAGTTTTCATTTAACATTTGCTGTCCGTTCCGCTCATACCAGTGTACGCACCATGGTGTGGCATGCACACAGATGCTAAGTAGGAATGCTAGTGTGTGCGCGCACAACACCCACGCCAGCAGCGGGAAGCAGTGTTGCGGAGTTACCACTCCGGAATTGGAATGACCCCGGAATGGAATGGGAATAGAATGGCGACAACGCTTGGAGGAACGGAATGGAATTAAGCGCATTTTTGCCCGGAAATGGAATTATGTATATTTCCGGAAATAGAGCGCTTTTTCGTCTACACGCTGCTTTATGTCAAAATATGCCGAAGAACCAACCAGTCCCACGTTCAAACATTACTGTCAGCCTCGAATTTAACAATAAAGCAGTATTTTTGAAATGGCTTTGCTGATTACACGCACGGTATATTTTTAAGCGACGCGCCTACCACAATTCTGCCCTTATAGACTGAGTAGCTCCGAAGTTTGTCATGCCCTTGGTGTCCGTCGAGCGGAGCTACGGCGGCGACATACCCCCCCCCCCCCCCTTACGCCTTGCGATTTTTTTTTTACCTCGGCGGCGCCTTAGCCTCCGCCGCCTGCTGTCATCCCCCCCCCCCCTTCACTCCTTTGTTGTCTTGCGATAGCAATTATATGCACACTCCGAGCACATTTATGCCGTTAGCGTCGTCGCCGTGAGGTTCGGCATAAAGTCCAACGGCGATAAAATCGTCGCCGAGCGCGGTACAGCTGTGTGTGCGAGCGAAAGCGTATATACGTACGAGGGTGAGCCGGCTATCACCGTTACTAGAGGTAATCTAGTAATTTTGCCGGCTATCGCGGTTCAATGTAGCCCACGCGAGGGAGGAAGGCAAGCCGGCAGAGCGCGTTCTTCTTTCGCGCGCGAGGCACGGGGCCGAGGCGACGGAGAGGGAGGGGGGGGGGGGAGTGCGTTCTGTTCTGTCACCGTCAGCTGCTGCTCGCAGCGTGGCCGCGCAGGCGCCGTATCTTGAAAGCGATCAGTGAAGTGGGCGAAGTGCGCGCCCGCGCGGGCCTCATCTTCAAAGCAATCTGCAATGGGGACAAAGTGCACTGCGCCGACTGGGGGTAGCTTCGTATGCGCTGTGCTTTCGACGTTTAGTTCGCGTTGAAGCGAGACGAGAGACAGCGCGAAGGTCAATTTGCCCACTGTTGCAGGCGCGCTTTTTCACTCAGGCATTTTCACAGCGAGTTTCCGCGGTCATCGAGCGAGATGTGTTCATGTTTACCTGTGCGCGCGTGACACCGCGCTTGTCTATTTAGTTAGTAAGCGAATGTCTACAACTTTATACGGCCCATTAAGCTACTATCCTTGCTTCGTATAGCTCTCCACTAATTTGCTATCGCGATCGATGCTTCGCCTTAAGGGCGAAACTGCGACTTTTTTCGCTTCTGTCGCCGTCGGCGACTCGGACGCATATTTGAAAAAGCGCTTCTCTAAGTTGTTATGCGTATTTACGCTGGCGCGATGCTTGTGTTCACTGCACAAGCTTTCGCATATCAGCTTACGAGCCGTCTCACCTCGTACCCCCCCCCCCCCCCCCCCTCAACCCTTCTGCAATACTGTCCCCCCTGTCTAGACAACGGACGCATTTGCCCGAAACTGTCGACAAAAGTCTGCAGGTCAGCGCAGCACACAGTCGTACGCGATGAACTGTGCGCCCTCTCACTCCATACAGAGAGAGAGAGAGAGAGAGGGAGAATAAACTTTTGAATGCATTGGTTCGGCAAGCCAGCCGAAGGAGAGCCAAAGTAACTGCGGCCACGGCGGCACCTCCTCGAGGCCCGACGCGACGATTCGCGCCGAAGAAAACCCACGTTCGCTCCGTACTAGGGAGCTCTGTTTCAGGGTGGGGGAGGGGTTGGGGGTTAGAAGTCCGGGGGGCACCGCCGCCACCCTGGCACCTGTTGGCTGCTATAGAGAAGCCCAACGGTTCATTTAGTAATTCGCTCACACTATGAATGCTACACAATGCTTCGAAGCATCCCCTCTGCTTTCTGTGCTACCACCCCCGCCCTCCCTGCCAGCCTTCTATTGCAAATAAAAAACGCTTCCATAATCGACGCACTGGCTCCTGCGCCCAGCGGCTCACGCACGCAGCAAGTCCGCCAACATGGCACATTGGAAACAATTTTTTTTTTTTGAAATTACCTGTGAAGAAAACAAACAAGCTGCACGCTGCAAGCTTTGCTCCGAAACTATACATGCTGTAGTCGGATTTTCATCTAATTTGATTCGGCACCTAAAAAGAAAGCACGAACGTGAGTACACGCAACAAGAGAAAGGGCTGGCAAGCCCTTTCTCTTGTTCTTGAAGAACAAGAGAAATAAGGTCTTTTTAAACACTACTTTTGTCAGCATAAAAATACGCTACGTCGTCATTTTAGCATTAACACATTTAAGCTTAAGCAATATTCAAACATTACAAGCCGTTAAACGATGCTGACCATGCAAATACTATAGGAGGCTGGAGAATTGCCCCTATGGGAATTTGTAGGGTGGTTGTACAGTACGAGTTATGTCACCAAGCTACTTTCCCTCCACCTTGGTAACGTGTTTTACGTGTTTTTGCAGTTCTTAACGCGTCTGATGACATCAGCTTTATGATGGGTTCATCGTTAACTCGATAAAACTATCAAGATGCCTTTCCTACGCTGAGGAATTACAGGAATGGAATTGAACTGTCTGGCCATTCCCGGAGTAGGAATGGGCTAAGTTTTTTCATTCCGAGGAATTGAAAGGAGTGGAATTGCGGCAAGTTCTAATTTCCCGGAATGGAATTGGAATGGAATGGGGGCGCCCATTCCACAACACTGGCGGGAAGCAGAACGCTGCCCAGTCTCCCTTGCAGAGCGGATTGCACGATGGCGCGTCCACATGGCTAGGGCGTTTTTAGGTTCACACGCACTGCGCGTTGCTCACGCCAATGAAAACCTTCTTCTTCTTCTTTCTGGGGTTTTACGTGCCAAAACCAGTTCTGATTATGAGGCACGCCGTAGTGGAGGGCTCCAGATTAATTTTGACCACCTGGGGTTCTTTAACGTGCGCTACAACGCAAGCACACGGGCGTTTTTGCATTTCGCCTCCATCGAAATGCGGCTGCCGCGGCCGGGATTCAATGCCGCGACCTCGTGCTCAGCAGCGCAACGCCTTAGCTGACTGAGCCACCCCGACGGGTATCCAATGAAAACCTAACCCTCCTCGCGCGGGCCGCGAATACGCCGTCGATACCGAGGAAGCACGGCGGCGACGATGGCGAAAACGCGCTTCAAACGTCTGTATAATCGCTATCGCAAAAAAAAAAAAAAAATAACGTTTTAAAGGTTGAACGCCTATCAACATACAGATCGCCGTGCGCGTAAAGCCCTCAGCGAATGGCGGTGCTCTTTCAAGTGCACTCAACTACAGCGCCACCGCATCCTTTCCACGCTTGGAGGCGTGCACTAAAGGGGGCCGTAGCACCATTGAAAGGTTCTAGTACAGTGCAAACCCATCCCTGCCAAACTTGGCGAGAACGCGCTAGTCACACTCCTGCACTTCGGAGCCCCACCAGGAGTTCCATAAGAACCCTACGCAGGGCCCAGCAGCTTTGGAACCCTTAAAGGCTGTACACCATCTCGCCGAGCCTGCTTCAGCTGCACTAGTGTCGGCTATTGAGGATGTGCTTTCAGTGCTTGTAGGATCACAGTTTCAAGGGAAAAAAAAAAAAAAAAAAAAAAAAAAAAAGCTGTTCAGCAGTAGTAAAGCTGCACCTCATTGGTCCGATTATGCAGCTGTAGGCTGTAGAATGCAGGGCACTAAGCAGAAAGTAGTAAACACTATAAACTTCTTGTTCCTGCAGTTCGGCAAAAAGGCACTTGCAAAAGTGCTTCCCTTTAACAAGGTGTAGAATTTTGAGCTAAATACACGTTTTATTTTATCGCTCACAAAATTTTAAAGAAAAAGTTTTAAATATCACCAGTGATATTTAACACAATTGTACTTCTCGAGCTAGATTACTCTCACAGGCAGACATTATTCGCACAAAAAATGGAAGTAAATATTTGACTAATAAACAAATGTTTGATAATTAACTTTTCACCTAATTACTTTACACCACATGTAGCAATTTACAAATTGTGGCCGGTGACTTTTTGAAACCGCGTCCACTTCAAACTAATTCTGAGGATGACACCAGTTTTGAGATATGCGATCGAAAATATTGCAATGAAATGCATTCGTGTTCCAGTAACTATTGAGCTACAATGCATAAAAAAGGCATTCTTCTTTAAAAAGTAAATGGAACAATGCATTCTTACGGCAAGTTGGACTGTGCTTATCTCGAAACTGGGGCTGCTTTCGAAATTCATTCCAAATGAACGTGCCTTGTGAAATGAGCTTCAATTCGTGTATTGCAATATACACACTAAATAATCACTTGAAGGTAATTAGTGAAATTTTGTTAACTATGCCTATTGATTTTGAGTGCAAGTATGTATGTTGTTCACTTTGGCTCTCCAAGAAAACCAGTGGCATCTTTCCATCAGAAGTGATTGCCCACGAAAACAATAGCTGATTGAAGGTGAAACTCTTTAGCGAATCCTTCGACTGATGGCTTCCTAGAGGCTTCCTGTCAATACGCTATCATTTGGTTGTTTAAAAAATGCTTGATATTGAACACTGCCTCGTCTGTGAAGTGAATGCTGCAGTGGCGCGCCGGTACGGTGGCTAGATTGGTAGGTGTGCTGACCGGCGTAGTTCACTGCTTCTCCTCGTCACGACAGCAGGAGTGGCACTGCGGTTGGAGGTCTGTCACGAAGCGCGTGTCGTCTGCTACTCAGACTACTGTTATTGCGCGCCTGCAAGATTTCAAATACTTTGCTGTTTCTAACTAAAACTTCAAATAAAGTGGAAAATATACGCTGAAAGACAATATAAACGTGTGATGTTTCTTGTTTTAATCAGTCAACCTCGAAAATGGTCATTATGTCGTCCACTACGAGGTATAGACGGCACGCTGAGCTGCACTCGCAGCCGTGATATTGCATCGTTCTTTTATCATTTACCTCAATGTTTAGGCAGTGGAATGAATACCGTGGATAACACTCCTCAGTGTCAAGCTCCTCAGGATCCAGGACCGAGTGAAAATGTTGCTACGCCGAAAAAAAAGACCAGGAGGGACACCACTTGCTTTGCGCCCTATTGTAAGTCCGGCTCACGGTGCAAGAAATACTTCAGGCGTTGACACTCCACCGAATGGCGCGGACAGATCGTGTTTGCTGTAGCCACGCCCCATCGGCTCCCACGCAGCTGCTGGCGGCGCATGTTCCACAGCTACACCGTCACGGCAGGGTGATGCAGAGAAAGCCCATCGCTTTCTCTGCGCGTCGGTGAAGCAGAGAAAGCCCGTTACTTTATCGGCGTGCACGGCGGGGCCGTGCGCGCCGATCCAGGCGGCCCCGACACCGTGGCTGTAGCACATGTGCCGGCCGCAGCTGTGTGGGGGGCGCTGCGGCTCAGGGGCCGATGGCGCGTGGCTACAGCGAACACAATCTGTTCACGCTCTCCGCGGCGGCGGGCGGCGAGTGTCCAACACCTATATTTCTTACACCGTGGTCTGGCTACAAACATGCGAGCCAAGGGCAGAAGATATCGCTTTTTGCGACGCCCAGAACTGTTCAAAAAATGGGAGCGTGCACTTCGCGGCGCTGACGAAGAACTTGAACCGCATTCGGTAGTGTGCGAGCGCCACTTTGAGGACCAGTTCGTTGAGCGTCACTACCCTCCTGTGATAGGCGGGCAGGTTGTAGATTCCGAGGGCATATCCACGACCAAGCGACGCTGTTCCATCAATACTGGCCGGCACGCCTGCTTACCTATCAAGACCATTCCCGCAAAAAGAAGCAGCAAGACTTCGACGAGATGTCGGCTGGTAAAATACGCCAAAAAAGAAAGTGCGCCTGAACTTCCGACAGATTTCCACCGAATCACTTGCCAATGAAAGTAGCGCTTGTTGTGATCTGTCTGTTGTAACCACTCAAGAAAACATTGATGTGACGGCCTGCACTTTGCCCAACAGTTCATGGACGCTGCATTTAAAGAACGATAGCCCAGAAACTGCGGCGTTTTCAGTTTGCTCAAAGGATGGTCACAGCATCACCCTAGTAAAGGTTGTCCTTGTAGTACAGTTTTGTGGCAGCAAAATTCTCGATAGTGCCTGTGTTCAAGGAACCGTGGGATTGAACAAGACTTTGCACACACTTGAGGAAATGAGCATACTCCTGACGAACGTTGACAAAATGGTCCCGTTTCAAGGAAAGCAAGTGGGAAGCTTGAAGATGTGCTGGCAAGAACGACAGCAAATACAAAGAGTCACGGCAGTTGAAGCCTCCAGGAATGGTCGGCTGTGAGCAACACAAATTTCAGCTTGCAAGCAATATTATCAAATTTTATTCCATAACGCACCTTCACTTTCTCGTAAAGAGCAGGAACTTGGCGTCTGGACGCACACGGGAAAAGAAAAAGCACGTGAAATTGCGACATGTGACCGCAGCGATGCAGTGCTGTACTTTCTAAACCTTGTTTGCCGTCATAGCTTTTTTCGTAGTGTTGTTGGTGCGTGTATGTGCTCGAAGCATGAGTAATACATTAAAATATGCGTATATGATGATCAAGAGGCATAAGAATTTTTTTTTTGCATTCTACAACCGACAGCTAGTCTACTCATGACAGAGTTTTATTGCACTCATACCTATCTCGTGCAAAAATTACACTAGAAACTCTGGTTGTTTGAATCTTAATATTTATTTGACGGCATTCTACATTCCTTAAAAAAAAAATCCTCAAACGCAGTCTCAACAAAGCACACTTCGTGCGCGAATGCCGCCACACGCCGTTCAAGGGCTCCTGAATATCTGCTGTCTCGAAATACGAATTTTCGTCTCTCTCGCCTTTAGAACTTCTGCAAAGCTATTACATTGATTCAGAATTAGTGTCCTTATTAATAGACATATGTGAAAGATGTTTAGAATTGTCAACACAGTTATATATTTTACCTCTCGATCCTGCGAAGAGGCAGCAGACGGACGACTCAAATACAATACTTTCGCCATTCAAGTAACTGACATGCATTGATATAATTCGTAACTCTCTCTGATGTCACTTAAAGACAGCTTCCAGTTTAAATAGACGGATAAGTGCGCCGAAGTTCCACTGCAAAACGGCCGCAGTAGCAGACGATGCGCATCGCCTGCGACTAACCTCCGACCGCAGCGCCAATTTTGTCATGATGCGGAGAAGCGCTACTCACGCCCGGTGGATGGCACACCTACCCATCTAGCCACCGTAGCGCCGAGTTGCTGAAGTATTTGAGCAGGTTCTTGCATTTATGACCTTGGGCTCCATTACGTGCTCTGCAAACTTTCTGGATCTTGTACCTGTGCAGATTCTCTCCACCAATAATTCAGACGAAACATTAAGAAATTCCTTCGGTTCGGCCGATTTCGTATTTTTACAACCAATTTCTGGAGAAAGTGGAAACTTTTGGCGCACCTAGTAGACTCCTAAAGTTAGAACCTTCTTTGATACCTCATGTGATATTGCATGAGCTATGCACTTAGGCAGCTCGTTTACCACAAGGCAACATACACTACTAGTTTCAATGTGCACTTGGCAACAGCTTCAAACAAAGGCTATTTCCAGCCTTTTCCCCTCTAGGGAAAAATAGTGTTTGGAGCAGGTATAGCTAGCATACTAACGCTTGAGGCAATGAAAAGATAGTTAATTTTCTTTATTATTTCAACTAAAGGCATAGCAACAGCACCGCATTGCTCACCTTGGAGGCACTAATAAGCAGACTTCCTGGTTATAGCCATTTCTGTCTGAGAATATGACAAGGTTTCTTCATTTGTTAACTATGATGGCACAAACAGAATTATACAGTCATGAAATGACATTATTCACAAATGAACAATATGATTACATATGTACAGACTACATGCGACATGAAAGCGAAATGCAGTTTGTCCCTTTATGGTGCAATTCCTTCACCCTTTGATCTGAAACGGTCATGCTTCTCAGTGCGAACAACACACACACACATCCACATGAAACAAGACACGAACAAGGTATGAAAGCACACTAATAAGCCACTTGTGCTTTGACCTCGCACACTTCGAACTACGCAATAGAGGCTCCAGAAAGCAAAGGTTACAGCATGAACACAGTTTCGCTAGTTCAACAACTCCTGCTAAACCAAGCTGCCTTTTGAAAGATCACTCTTCAAAACATAACCTAGTGGATTCTTCTCTCGTTTTACCTTAAAGCAGGAGAAAATGATATGAACATGCTGACAGTTCATGGGTCCCATCAACACCATAACAAGCCTAGAAAAACAAGGAACACAAAACCCGAAGTAAAAAACTTGAACTGGAAAGACATCAAAAGGCTTTAACGTTAAAACTGAAAGGCAGGTCATCATTAGCACCATGAAAGTATAGATGCACACTTGCATACACATACTACATGACACGCAATGACCAGAACCTTGAGAAAAAAAAAAAAAAGCAGTGAAATCTTTGACCTGGGCAGCCACCAGTACAAAAACCAGACATGAACAGTTGCTTTTGTCTTTGGCAGCTGCTGTTCCCAGCTGAATGTCTCACAAGTGAACGTCCTTCAGTCACTGCCTGAATGCCCCCACAAAGCTAATCACAGAATCGATGGCTTCATCCACATTCCACTGTTCATTCAAGTAGAGAACACGCATGCCATCTTGAGTGTGGTGTTCCACAATACCCCATTGTTCATACAGCTGGACTGCATTGTGCAGTGTGTCAGCAGCAAAGCTTTCCTCTGCAACAACAGAAAAGAATGGGCATTAGACAACATAAATAAAAAATGGACATAATTTTTCGGTTCAAACCAGACATCAAACTGGCAAATAATAAATATGAATGTGCCACGATGTATAACATTTCTCCAATACTAGCAGGTCTAGTCTCCAATGACTAGACCTGCTAACCTTAAAATTTGAAAAACACTAGTCAAAACCAAAAAAAAAAATTAATTAACTATACTAATAATTGCTTTATTACTCAAGATATTGTCTGTGGATGCTTTGCTCTATAGTCGCAGCAAGAATGATCTGCACCACCAGGGTTCTACCTACAGTGGGTGGCAGTGGAAATACCGCCAACAGCTCCAGTTGACTACCCACCGCACCTAGTTTACCGTCCACTGCTCCGGATGACCAGTAAAAATTTTCTATCCTTTTTTTGCTATCCTCGGGTGTTCCTTTGTCAAGTGGGGAAATATTAGGAAGTGACGTACAGTAATTACTCGAAGTAGTAAAAACTTGACAAAATTTCAAGATAAGCAGAGTTTCGAGATAGCCAAATTCACGAAAATATAAGCATAACCACCGCATAAAGCCAACATGACGCCTTTCCAATATGGCGCCGGTAACCGCCGACTTCCTCACAAAAGCTCAAACTACCAGGAGCGGTACTTTTAGTAGATCATTTTTGCGACATTATGTGAGACCCAGCAACAGACACGTCGGTCGTATATAGGCAACGGCGAACCTCACACATATAAGCGCGCACGCAGATGCATGTCGACACCGTGTTCGAAACCGAGTCACGGTGAAAATCCCACGAACGTGCTCAACTCCCCGGAGTTTTTGACCGAGGATAACCTCCACAGAGCATTGTTCTGACCACTGACAAAGCGCGCCTTTAAATAAAGACACAGATCTTGAGGCCATTTTCACCTTTGGGCACTAGGGGGCATCCAAAGCTTGACGTCTATGACGTATTTCTGGCTTCCAAAATCGTTTTCGCAGTTTGCAGTCAGCTGAACAATGGCCTCAAGATCTGTATCTCTCGAAAGTGCCATGCCGCGCATTGCGAGCAAATGCCGCAGGAAAGCGCTTGCCACCGCCCTGCATGATCACCGCATGACCACCGCCAGCACAGTCCCGCACAACAGCTGCCTCCAAGCACCGGGCATTGAGGCACTGCCGTGCGTGGCTGGCGTGTTTACAAGTGGTGGCGCGCTCGCCTCTGGCCGACACTACTCTTTCCCGCACTCTTTGCGTGCGTCAGCGGTCGTAGCGATGCTCCGCCTACGTAATCAATAATATGGGTTCAGCCGGCCGAGAACTGTAGATGAGGGTGAAGTAGAATCAAGCAAAAGGCATTGGGACAAAATTGCAAGCCTGGGTCGGTATTTTGTAGCAATGCATTATGCTGTATTCTATGCTAGTCTTATCATCCATCGCTCACGGCCGGCTAATCCCGTTGATAACGTGACCGGATCGTCGCTCTGACCGCTGACCAAGCGCAAAAAGGCATTAGCATCGAAAAAAGCATCGCTACAAAATACCGGCCCTGGTTTCACTTTTTGCCGATACCAAAGCTGCGCAAAAATGTACAAAAAAAAAACAATTTTTTTTCCCCCCAGCATTTTCACAGTCTAGGCTTCGAGATATCCGGAGTTCGGCGCAGTGGTGTTTGGAGATAGGGATGAACAACCCATGGAGTTTACATTGTGCCAGGCAAAAATTCGACTTATTCGATAATTCGAGATAAAGTTCGAGTTAACGAGGGTTTACTGAATAAGTTGAGAAAATCATGTTTCTATAGTGGGGCTTTCGACATAAATTGGGTAGAAAATGAGCCGTTTGAGGATGCCTATCGCACTGCAGAGTAGGTAACTTTCCATTGACGCAACACCACCATGCTGTAACTATCGCAAAGAGGAGAGATCTGACCTTCACATAATCATAGTGCTGTATTTTGCCATGCACAAATAAAGCAAAAGTGAATGAAAAATGAAAAAAAAAATGTCGCAATTCGTTACTGCTGCCACGTGGATAACAGAAGTGCTCCTATTGGCTGATGCACATTTGAATCACCAGCGCATATCTCGCGTGCATTTTGACAGCAGTGAGATGTGACTTTCTTTGTTCCAGCGAAGTTGGGCAATTGGCTTAGTTGGGTCACTGGCTCGTGTTGGTCTCATTACGTGTACAAAATGCAAAATTGATGAATCAACAATTCAAAGTGGTCAACTCATGGGGGGGGGGGGGGGGGGGAGAGAGAGGAGCTTAGTCACGTGTGTGCAGCTGCAAATAGCATGGCTCGATGGTTGTAGAGCTGATAATAACATGCAGAGCACGTATGCACTGACTGGCAAACCTCCAACTTTAGTTTTATTCCAACCCCCTCCCTACACCTTGCATGCTGAATGGCACAGTCCTCTGCCCAGTCACATTCAGTGTTTACACATTCTGGACAGTTAGCAACCAAGTCTGTAATTTTCTTAGAAAGATCCTACCTGGTAGCCACATTTTAGTGTCAAGCATTGGAAGACTACAGAAGTGGCTTAAAGAGAACATTTTGACAGAAGTGCATTGTGCTTGGATAGTACAAGACATCTCATGAGCCAGTCACCAAGGCAAAGTGTGGCATCTGTTTTTTCTCATGGCAGGCACAAACCAGTGAAAATTGGAAAGGCTAATGTGGGAGCCCAGTCCCATTATAATTGTAAAAATAAAAATATACCTAACTAGCATAATGTGCTAGCCTGATGTGTAATGCTCATGCATTGCTCTTATCCTGCAATACCCAACTATTAAACGTCGAGGCAGCAAGCAGCAGCACACACACAACACGCACACAATTTGAAAACATAAGATGCAGAAAGCCATGAATGAATGAGAACGAATCCATCCATTTAAACAACAAATAACTTTTTTCTCACCATAATACAGCGTCCCTTGTTGCAATTTGTCTTGAGCAACCTTCTGCATTTGTCGGAAGAATATTCTCTCTGAAATTAAACGAAATCCACATGCAACAATATAACAAGAGACAGCTAGTTTTATTTAGTATACCAGCATGTAGACACAAGCCCAAATAGAGTAGGCACAAATACTTCAGGGAAGTATTTGTGCAGGGAAGTATTTGTGCCTACTCTATAATTCGGCTATAATTCAGATTAAAAGATGTGCCATAAAAGAATTAATTTAAAAGTTAATTAGCGTAATTATGTCAATTATTCAATTAGGCATTTTGATTTCTCATGGAAGTAATGGCCGCCTCATCGAGTAGATCAAGGATTATAATTGTGCTATCTGCCACAGGCAATTTTTAAAAATTTGGTGCAGCTAAAATGTCTTTCTGGGGTTTTACGTGCCAAAACCAGTTCTGATTATGAGGCACGCCGTAGTGGAGGGCTCCGGAATAATTTCGACCACCTGGGGTTCTTTAACGTGCACTACAACGCAAGCACACGGGCGTTTTTGCATTTCGCCTCCATCGAAATGCGGCCGCCGGGGCCGGGATTCGATCCCGCGACCTCGGGCTCAGCAGCGCAACACCTTAGCTGACTGAGCCACCCCGGCGGGTGGTGCAGCTAAAATGAAACACCCTGTACGCGCTGCTGAAAAACACAGCCTCACAACACCCTGCAGCTGCCACAGGGAACTACTGAGATCACTACTAATTCCTTGAAAAATACTTCGCTCTGAGCATCCCATACCTCACAGAACAACCTACCTATGTTCCCCTGTAGAGATTCACTTGTTTTTCTATGTGCAGCTAATGCTAATCTTCCAGCAGCCCTATGACTGACCTCTGGTCCAACACAGCCCAAGGACAACCGCGGCGGAATTGTGGTGTTCACCCTTTGTATTTTTCATCATGTATTTCCATGCCCTGTACTTAACTGGCTGTTTCCATTTTAAGTAACGTCTGGCTAGGTTTAGTGCCTTCAATGGCAGCACGGGCACATTCAAACAATGCTCTGACTAAAAAATATTACAGGTTAAATTAACATGTTGAAACAGGGTTGTATAAAATTACAATTATAGTGCAGTGTGTCACACCATAGATCAACCTTGCTAAGATTGCCAACCCCCATTTGTGTGTGTATTTTTATAATGAATACAGGATACCACGATTCAACTATACTATCTTCTGAAAATATATTAAAAAAACTATAGAATATTTTGGTATATTTCTTTCATAAATCATACTCTATATAAGAAATGTTTCGATGCATAGTTAATTTACCGAGATTCAAGGTAAAATTAACAATGTTCATATCTATCCAGAACTTTCCCAAGCCAGTTCAAACATTACAAAGAAATTGTCTTAATGTGGACTGCTGGGCTAGTAGGTTCATACTTTACGATTTGTATCGCGCTTACGGGGACATCTGGTGTTGTTCTCGTTAGTGCAACACCAATTGTAAGAAATGGGTATAGCATACACTGTAAGCACAAAGACTGGGGGAGCCCATATGCAGGGTGTCTGCGAAGTCAGTGTCTGTTAAAAATGTTTGCTTCTTACTTAAAAAATTATACATTTGTATAAAACAATCTTAATCGATAACAGTAACCGAGGATTTTCTTGCCATGCAGATGGCAACTGGTGACAGGCGATAGCAAGGCTATTTTGAACAGAATTCAGACTCCTGAAATGGCCCAAAGGCCTCCTCCACTGGCTTTCCGGTAGGAAGTGTTGAATGTATTTGAAACAGTCCGAATTTCTCTTCTTGGATGGGAGAAAGAACGAAATGAAAAGGAACCACAACAAAGAACTAAGGGGCAGGGATCAAATAGAAGTGTGAATGCAAGCAGTCCATTTAATTTCTGTGGAGATCAGCAGATGCTACATTTCAAAGTTTGTGTAAACTTAATTTGAACGAACTTTAAATGCTTTTGTATGTGCAAGAAAAACTCAAAATTGAAAACAGACACCGATCATCCAGACACTATTCATGAACTTTATAAATCCCTGTAAGGGTGCAGCCTTGTGGCATACCTTCCATCTGTGCGCCCACCAGCTTGGAAAGGGAGCAGGCGACCACCCAGTAGGACTCCAGGTAGCTCGCAAGCACAGAGCGAAGAAACTCCAACATGGCAATGTTCTTCTCATCCAACGCAACCTGCACAGGTTAAAAACAATTTCAAGATTTGGGCTTTGTTAAAGGGGCCCTGAAAAACTTTTTATCGTAGTTGAGAAATGCATTTGAAGTTAAATAGACTTTTTCAGAAATACTTCGCCGCAAAAAGTACTTCAATGCGTTCAGCAGAAGCGGAGTTATTGGCAATCAAAGGGCGCATATGATCCAATTCATGGTGCTTCCATTCCTACTTCAATGATTCCACTGCAAAGGCCACGGTGGAGCGAGGCGTGCCCACCAACATTATTAGAACCAACTCAGTTCCACAGCTCCGCTGAAAACATGGGCTCCGTGGCGGTCGCGAGAACTAACGGCGCTGCGATCAAGTCGCGCTACCGGCAATGCTTCCGGTTGCGCGCCTTCTCCGCTGCGGCTGCAGACGTGTGGTTATGGTGCTGCGAATTTGCTGCGTCCTGCAGAAGTTCATTCGGAGGTTTGAGTGCTCATGCTGGTCTGCGGAGGTGTGAAGCCTGGCTTGTGTCGAGCAAGCGATACGCTGACCTACTTTGCACTGGGTCGAACAAGCAGCTACAAGCCGTCAGCTAAGCGCTAGTTTTAATGCGTAAACATTCTTTGGCGAGTACCACAGGTCCGTCAAGCAAGAAGTGTAATGCCTTGTACCAGCACGAAAATGCGTAACTTGCGATGTTTAATCATTATAATATAAATGTAGATGATTGGTAGCTTTATAAGAGATAAGGAACAATAAAAAAAAGAATTGATCAGAGAGAATACCCATAGGGATACACAGGGCTCCATAGAAAATGCATGGGGAAGCTTATAGTAGGGGGGAGCCAAATGAAATTTGGGGGCGGGCCCAGCACGCAATACAACTAACTTTCTCCAAGGAAATGCATACCTGCCAACCTCAAGACTTTCAAATTCGTAAACTAGCGACCGGGGGGGCACGAGTCTAGTACTGACGAGGCTTCGAGCATCGAGCACGCCATCACACTTCGCAGCCGTAACACCGGAGTGCCGGAGTCTCACTGCGCCTGATGCAGCAGCCCGTCGAGGAAAAAAAAAAAAAAAAAATTATAATGTCGAGGCCCACAAAACGGATCATACTCGCGAAAAAAGCTTAGCGAAGGTGACAGGCGCGACGACAATCCACAGCCTCCAATACAGAAACTGTGCCTGCCGCATCGACCCGAAAATCGCCATTGTATCTGGGGGCGCCACTTATGTACAGGTGGGTCTCTATGTTGAGAGTAACGACAATCGGTGACATCCGGCCGTCGTCAGGTCGTCCAACGACCCGATGATGAAGGCAACGTCAGAGTGAAAAATGCCCTTACTCTGCAGACAATAAAGGTTACAGCGCACACCCCCATCTCTATGCGCCCCTGGTAATTGGCGCCCCCGCCCACCAGTAACGGTGCGACATTATTAGGAATTTTTAAAAATAATTTCGTGAATATAACCACTTTTTCGTAAAAATTGAGCCGAAATTCGTAAAATTGTAGGATGGGTCCAAATTCGTACACTTTACGGAAAATTTTGAAGAGTTGGCAGGTATGGAAATGCATGGCTTATACAGGGTGTCCAGACTAACGTGCACTAAGATTTAAAAATATGCAAATGCCACGTAGCTGGACAGAACCAAGGTAATGTTGTCTGCCGTCGCTTGGAGATAAGATTATTTTGTGCATTCCGTTTAAGTACATAATTAGTCTAAATTATTTAATTAACTTCTCAAATATTGGATTAAAAGTGTATATCAGAAAATTGTAGAGCAGCATGAAAAACTCCCGATACAGCTTTCTGTTGCTCAATACGTGCTACATAAAAGCGTTTTTCCGAGCGTGAAAGAAGAATGCGAATATATGCAATGTGCGTTGAGCGGCTAGTCGCGCCACAATTGAGCGTGTATTTGCGGGCTTCCTTTAACGCTCGGAAAAACACTTTTATGTGTAGTAACAGAAACATGTAGAGTGATTTTTTCATGTTGCGCTACAATATTCTCATTGACACTTTTAACTTAATTATAATATTTGAGAAGTTGATTAATTAATTGAGATTAATTATGTATTTAGGCGGAATGAAAAAAAATAATCTATCTCCAAGCGACGACAAACAAAATTACCTTGGTTTCGTCGAGCACCATGGCATTTGCATATTTTTAAACATTGGTGCATTATAGTTGGCACACCCTGTACAGGAAGTAAGGGAACTCGCCATTTGCAAATGGCCGAATAAATAATGTTCAAAGTTTCTTTCACGCTGTCTGGCAGTTTTCTATATTTTTTTCTTCTTCCCTAATTAGCTATCCTGCTTTTATCCCCCTCCCGCATAATTGATTATGAACTGCCTTATGTGGCGAGCACATCCAGTCAATTGATGTCGGAGTAGCTTTGCAGTATAGCATAGTCGTTGAAATCGAAGCGTTCACGTCGCCCTTAGGATTCATACTACGCTTGCGAAGCTGTCACTCATAGTGAAAACCATGAACTCTAATTACGAAGACAGTATAGCTTTTCAGTGGAGCAATAAATCGACGCAGACGAGCGAACGTGTGTGCAATACCAAGCTGCCGTGCTGTTGCAGCAGCAGCCGACGCGGCCAACCGGTAGCCGGACTCGACCGCAGCACCGTTAGTTTGCGCGACCGCCCACATGCTTGCGCTGGCCAATATGCGGAGCTGCGAAACTGAGTTGGTTTTAGTAACGTTGGTGCCTACAATGCTCCGCCTACTGAACGTCACCATGACGCGCAGTTCAAATTTGATTTTGGATGTTCACGTAGACGCCACTACTTCCGATTTTGGCGCCGATGAAGCGCCGAACACTGTTGTCCTCAGCGAGCCACAGTGCACTCAGCCAGCTACAGCCAGGGGACTCATCGTGGCACCCCCATGGCGGCCACGGTATCTACACTACTTATCAGACCACAGCTACATACAACTGTAGTGCGTATGCGCAGCGTTTGCTTTGTGCATGCACGCGCTCCCACTCATAGGCTCCAGTCTGGCCGTGCTACGTGGTGCAGACCGCCTTTATCATTCACCATACTTGACCAACGGATAGTAGCCACATCGAACTTATGCATTTTGAAGCGCTATCAATAGCTCAATACTATATCAATGCGAAGCGAAATCTGCCAGAAGGCTTCTAACCAGGAGTGGCCAGGAGTGAGCGCGTGCTGACAGGCGTGCGTGTAGTCTGACCTTAAGTTTCACATGGTTCGAGGTTGTTGAGTGTTCAGAACTACTCAGGGTGGCCAATAAGAAGTGTTCAATAAGCAGGGTGGCCATAGTTTAATTCCTATGCGGGCGGCCACGGCCGAGCGTGAAGAGACGATAATCTGCTTCTTCCGGAAGTACGCAATTATTATCGAAATTTGAAAGCATATTCTGGCTCACTTCAGCCTGTTAATTAAACGGCGTCAATAAATATACACTGTAACAGTAGGAAGAAGCACACTGATCCAAACACCCTTCTTTATTTATGTCAGCTATTGGCCAATAGCAGCCACGTGTAGGAATCTGCTATGTTACGAAATAATGTGTCCAGAAAAGAGTGAGGAGCAGGCTTTTGTTGAAAAGAGAGCGTTTGAGGAAAAGATGACTTTGCGCTGCCCTTGCGAGCTCCACACACCCCGCTAAACTGCAAAATTTGGCTGAGATGTTCACACAAGTGTATGCTATCCGCGGACTGTTTTTTTTTTTTTTTTTTACCAAGCCAGAGGGGTGGTTCAGGACCGCTTTAAAACAAGAATTTTACCACCGGAAATGGACAAGCAATGCATTGCCAAACTATCTAAAAATTTTCTGCAGGTGATGCAATCAAAACAGTAAAACAAATGAAAAAGCGCAATAAAAATACAGAACGGGGAGCCGAGTCAAAATAGCTAACACCCAACCTGATCTTTAGCACAAAGCTATCAAGCTGTTTATTTTACAAGCCAAAGTATAGAACACTTTACATGCCAGCTTCCACAAGATATGCTCATGATACTGCACCATGCAACTGCAGTGCTGTTCAGCATTCAACATGTCAATTCTCCATTTGTAAAGCACTGCTATGCAATTAGTGCAGGGGTTTCCAAATATTGTCGCCTTTTCAGTGTCCCTCATAGAAGTCCTGCCAAGGATGATCACTGTTGCTATGAAAAAGACAACTATCCTTGGCAAAACGGTATACCATACTGAGGTTCTTTCTGTGAAAGGTTATGGCTAGTATTTCATGAGTAAGGATGGGTCAGCTCAAAATGGAAGTCTCCCAAAAGTCATCCTCTGCCCTTGACACGGCAGGTATTCTGTTTCTACAAGTATTCAGGTATTCTCTGTTTCTACAAGTATTCACCTCCCCATCCTGATTTACTCTCCTTCAATGGTTGCATAAGGCTAAGACGGGCACAAGCTACACATGATTAAGAATTATAAAACTGAAGGCACACAGATTTGTGGAAAGAGGGCCAGAAAAAGTGCAAGAGAAGACAATGGAGCATGAATTTGAGGGCTTATGAAACTTAAAATGCTAGCAAGGGTTCTGTGCAACACAGTTTGTGAACACTTTCTCTAATACCCTAAATCACATTACAGAGCTCTAAAATTCTTTCTTTACAATATACAAGGTGATTTATTTAATCGAAACAGATTTTAAAAATTTTACTTCAGATTTAACAAGTGCCCCAATAATGATTTCTCCCTTTTTCTTCCTTCAGTATGGTGGGCGCTCAATGTTCAAGAGGCCATCACAGTTTATCTGACAAGTTAGTTAATAACCTTTTCAATTATTAGTTTTAACACTTACAATGCAGTAGCAGTATTGGAGGAGGATGCTGCCCGAAGCAAAAATCAATTCATGTGGTTTTAATAATGCCACCCATTGTTAAAATATTCATAAATGAAAATTCACCTTTTCCCAAATCGATACCGGAACTTGGCACACGAAAAGCGCTGGAGACACTGGTTGAATGCCTGTGCATCCCTCTTATCAGATGAAGCTTGTATATTGGCGACCTACTATTGGTTGCAGAACAAACGTGCGACAATGGATTGGATGCTTCAGCAGGCCCTCACAATTAACTGCTCTGCATCCCGACAGGCTCGAGAATAATGTGGGCAGTGCTTCCGGCGCTGTTTGTGTGCCGTTTCGGAATTCGAGCAAAAAATTCAGAATTTTTGTAGACAAATATCTAATCAATGCATGGCACATTAAAAACCACGTAACTTGCCATAGTTACCTGTGGCATTCTGCTGCACTACTGCCACTGTAACTTGGGCCTTAAAGCAAGTAACATAAAAAGTTAAATAATTAATTTTTGTTAATAAGCAAACAAACTGGGACGGCTAGTTACCCACCTAGTGTCTGCCACGCTGAAGGGGGCCGTGTAGTGGAGAAAAAAATTCTCGCATCACTTAAGTGATGTTTAAAATGACATCCGTATCAATTAAAATAGGTCACCTTGTATAAATTCCATTTCATTTTATTACCTTGAAGACACCATCGGTGGAGGGTATTACATAAGGAGTCGGTAACATGCAATACAAACACATCGGGCAAACAGTAAATGTCAGACAGATAAGTAGATCTAAATGTAAATACAGCATAGTAGACTTCCGTTAATTTGATCCCGACCTAATGCCCCAGCTGGTGCCAATGAATTTCTATAGGCCCAAACTTTTGTTACTTCTATGTTAAAATTGGCCTCTGCCAGATAATTTGAACTTGACTGATCAGCATGCACGTGCCTGACCCCTATGGTGACCACAATAGAGACCCCTTAAGCGGCAACACACCCATCATCTCTCGTTAAAAACCACTATTTTCGGCTTGCCCTAAGAGGATTTCAAACAATAACTGCAGCTCATGATGTCTGATTACAGTATTTACCAAATTCTAAAGCGCATGCATTTTTTTTCCCAAGAAAATTGGGCTGAAAATTGCCTGCGAGGTGCAATAGACCTCTTCTGGGGTACGTCATACCACACCGCTGTGATGTCACCGGCGCATGTGCGGTGACCCTGGGTGGCAAAAAACAGCCGCCGCCGGCTTTCTGCGTGGTGCAGTCGTGCAGTAGTTGGTGTAGGTGGGCACCACATGGATGCGTGTTTTTATTTATTTTATTTACTTTTTATTTTTACGTGAATCTCCCCAATTCTCTTGCGAGCCAGATATCAGTAATGTGTGTAGGAGAACATAGGCGTGTGCTAAACTGCGTGATGAAAATGTGGCGACGCTGGGTCTTTTTTACTTGGGAATGTGAACCACGTGGTGGTGGTCTGTGATGGATTTTGCAATGAAGAATATCGGCTTTTCCAAGGAAGTGTGCCACATCTGTTGTGGTAAAGTGTGCGATGAGAACAGCGATGATATCGGTTTATCTTTGCGTAGGGAAACAGACCACATTATGTGTATGCGTGTGTGTGTGCACGCGTGATGTGCTACGCAGTTAGCAATACATCTTGCTTACGGGACTGTGGACGCGTGTTGCGTGTAATAAAACCAGTCGTAGTGAACAGGCACCGATAGAACTTCAGGACCCATAATTATTGAACAGGTGAGAATGAATGAGACGCAATAATTAGTGAGCGCATGTATTTCAGGGCCTGATAACCTCCATCCAATTTTGCTTACATCGCGCCTAGGTAAAGCTATGGAACACGTTATTGTCAACAAACTCACTAGATACGTCGAGCAAAACGGCATACTCCCATATAACCTGATCTGATTCCGCCCCGGGCTATCGACTCAGGACGCCATGCTCCTGGGACTAGACGTCGAAAAAGCTTTTGATCGTATAGAGCACAAGGCCATCCTCGAGGTCCTCTCCGAGCTGGGGTTGGGCAAGAGGCTTTTCAGCGTAGTCAAGGAATTTCTCGGCGGTAGGCAAGCGAGCTTCACACTAGGAGAACTAAAATCGAAGGTGATGGACTTGGGAAACAGGGGCACACCCTGCAAGGGGCTGTGCTCTCGCCCATGTTATTTAATCTAGCAATGACCAGAGTCGCGAGGAAACTGGAGCGTATAGAAGGTATACACTTTGCAATATACGCCGACGACATAACCATATGGAGCGCCAACGGTAATGTAGGCCAAACGGAGACTAGACTGCAGGAGAGCATACACACCGTGGAAAGCACATTAGGCGAGATGGGGCTAAACTGTTCGGCGGCAAAATCGGAACTTTTAGTCCTAAAACATCGAGGCAGGGGTCGAAGACCCAGGGGCTACGTCCCCGGGGTGGAACCCAAGATTATCTTGCACTGTCAAGACGGATCTGTGATCAAGCAGGTAGAAAAGATTAGAGTTTTAGGCTTCCACATAGCAGCAGGAGGTACCAACCTCAATGCCATTCAACACATTTCCAACAAAACGGACCAAGTCAGCAGGTTACTAAGGAGAATCACCAACAGACACAGGGGCTTGGGTGAGGACAGCGCTCTAAGGCTAGTGCACACCTTCGCTCTCTGTCACTTCACCTACGTGGCAGGTCTACTCAAATGGTCGCAGGCCGAGCTGAACAAGCTCACACTACGATCAGAAAGCTAGTCAAGGCTACACTAGGTATACCCAACAGCACCTCAAACGAGAAGCTCATGAACCCGCCATCTCTTCAATCGTACACAATACGATAGAAGAGATGGCGGAAGCGCAACAGATGGCGCAGCAGGAAGCACTGATGAAAACGCGAGCGGGCAGGCTTATACTCAAAGCGATAGGGACATACCCCAAAAGATCGAGGAACCCGAAGGAGGCCGACGTAGAGTTGAGCGTGAACCTTAGAGACACGATCAGAACCACCCCCCTCCCAAGAAACATGCACCCCGAACACAATGTTAACACGAGAAAAGCAAGAGCGAAAGCTCTGTTGATAGAAATTGAACAGCTGGGACAACAGGCTGCCCTCGTAGACGCTGCCTGGGTGAAAGGCAACGAGGCCTCCACGGCCGTGGTGGTTGACAGCCAGGGCAAGGTACGGGACGCCGTCACCATCTTCACTAAGGATTCCATGGTGGCGGAGCAAGCCGCGATTGCTCTAGCCATCAGGCACCGTAAATGGTCTTTCATTTATAGCGATTCCAAAGCAGCAATTAAGAGCTTTGACAAAGACTATGTCGCTGGGACTGCGGCTAAAATTATCGACAAGGTCCAAACTATTAAAACCGAAATCCGATGGCTGCCTGCACATATGGGACAAGTGGACGAGACTCGGCTCAACCTCAACGAGGTGACGAACTACCTGGCACGAGGACTTGCTTATCGTGACGGTGAGAACCGAACCGACGCCCACTACCATTCCGGGAATCATAAAGATCATTTACTAACTTACAACGACATCACTAAATACTACTACTTGGGGCATAGGACATTCCCACTGCCACACGTAAAGTTGAACAGGGCTCAGGCAGTCACGGTATGTTTACTGCAAACCAGGACGTACTCCACTCCGTATTTCGTAAATAAAATTCACTCCGAAAGAGAAATTAGGAATAAATGTAACGTGTGCGATGGCATCATTGAAATCGGACACATGCTGGCGGGCTGTCCTGCGACTCTCGTTGACCACAAAGAAAAATGGCTTTACTGGTACAAGATGATATCAAGGTCTTCATATCAAGATAAACTACGGCTGTCCAGAGGGTCCACGATGGCGCCATAAGGCTCGGCCTGACGGTGCCCACGTGGACGGGGCCTGCCTCGATCTGAAAAGACCGGGCTTCAGGACTCTATTAATAAAGCTTTGTGAATGAATGTGTTTCAGGACCATCCGCGCTATGTGCAGAACAAAAATTATTTTTAAAAAACCTTCATTTGAGCATAATTTATGGACTGAGAGGTATGACTACAAATGAGCTCCTACGATGTTTTGACTACTGCCGAAGCTGCGTGTATACATTTAACCACGGGGCAAACCACTGAAAATGCCCAAAAGGCAAACCACTAAAATTATCGCGATTTAATGCAGATCTCACGGGTCTTAAGTAAAACTGAACTTTCTTTTTTTTGTTATTGGTGTATTCACCTTCATGGTACGGACTTCATGCTGTGATGATGCACACAAACATGCAAAAGTTGTGTCTTGTAAAGTTGAGAGCAGCAAAGGAGGCCGCAGACACAGCGAAATTACCGCGCAACGGACTATGTACTTATGCAAGACCTTGCTTTGTACATTCACATGACTGAGACTAATAATTAAAATTAAATTACGGTGTTTAACATCCCTAAGCTGCACAGCGGCTTATGGGGGACAGTGTAACGAAAGGCTCCGGATTAATTTTGTCCACCTAGGGTATCTAACCATGCTCCTAAAGCAGTGTAATAAGTTTTTCTGCATTTCTCCCTAATGTGAATTCAGGCGCCGCTACTTGGTACGGCTCCACTGAGCCGCCGTGTAGTTGTAGACGAAGTTCATCTTGTATATCGTTTAAAGCTACAGTGTAAATGGGGCGCAAATCAATGCATTCACGACAATGCAATACAAATTTGTGTTCGAAGACCAGTCATTTAGCGAAGTATCACTTTGTCACCATGAAAATGTGCATCATCTGTGATAAAATGTTCGTTTTCGAGGAGTAATACATTTTTGTGGATGTTTGATCTACGAAAAAGGCGCACTTTTACGTAATCACCACACGCTGACTTACGGGAACCATGCACTCATCAACAACGTTACGTTGTTGTACCGGTAAAACAGGGACGATTATACTTCCTAAGCACAGTTCGTAAATGCTGTCACTTCAAAAAAATAGCATTATGCCGGACTTACGATCGCGGCAGTTGATATACAAGCAGCGCTCTTATGCAGAGAGAACAGGTCGCATGAACGTTTTTTGCCAACCAGCGCCCGCTTCGGAGGTGTGGCAGAGGGGAGGGGCCCCCGCAGTGACATCACACTGTTTGCAAACAGGGAGAGGTCTATTGGACACGTAACCATAATCGCCTTTGTGAAATTCATATGCTTCAATGCATAAGACAAATGTATCACAGCAAAGCTGACGTTAGGAAACCAGCTGCTAATGTGCAACACATTTAGACCTTTGCCCATTTTTTTTTTTTTTTTGCAAGAAAATAGGGTGCGCATTGGATTTCAACATTTTTAACAGCTTTAATGTCATTTCTATATTAGTTTTCTACTTTGGACACATAGAAAGTTGATGCGCAATTGGTTTTGGAGCGTATTAGAATAGGGCAAATACTGGTAAAGAAGCACGAATGTGTTTTGGCATTTTTTTCCCCGCCATCTTGTTTAATTCAAACCACCGGATAATTTGATCAATAGTGTTAGTCCCGTCAGGGTCGAATTAACGGAAGTTGAGTAGAGTAGAGCGAAAGCAGACCTTCTTGTATAAAGGAAACACAGTCAATAAATCATTGCATATTAATAAAATAAAAACACATTATTATACAATATAGGATGATAATGTTCAAGTTGAAAAGGAGTAAGATCATATTTATGAATTAATAGACTAGAATGAGAGCTCATACAGACCCGGTACTGTTCTTGAATGACCTTGTGCTCCTTAGTTTCATCACTTTCATCGTCCCAATCAAGGGCTTGCGATATAGACTCCTGCCACTTACTGCGTGGACCAGGAATTTGCTTTTGGCCAGGGCACTGCATTAAAAAATATTAAACTTAGTTTAACGTGTTTTCTAAGACATACACACATAAATATGTAAGTAAGGCAACATTTATGCAAATTTTATGAACTGTAGATTGGGGGGCTCTTTCTGCAATAACAAGTTTGTCCAATATTCATAAGGCATTCAATTATGCACAACATGCAAAATGTTTGTTCAGGCCGATTTGAGTATAATGTCAACAATGCTTAACCCCTTAATGCATGTATTTTTGTTTCCCTGTGAACAAACTAGGAAAGTCTTTGTTTATGTTGGAAATTCCCAAACAAACCAAGTTTCCCAAGAAATGCATTACTGTGGATTTATAAGCTAAAATTGTTGTGCACCATACATGATACACCATGCAGTTAAGAGTATATTTTATAGCCATACGGAAAGACATTTTAATTGGAGAGAACCTGCAAAAAATATCACCACTGAAAAAAGAACTAGTCTCAATATCAGCCGGATTCCTTTCCTCTTATGTGAATGTTTGTTTTGCGTAGGGTACACGAGCTTGTCGGAAACAACGGGACGTGACTGAGGCAGATGAAGCTGTCTGTCTCAGTCACAACCCGTTGTTTGCGCAATGCCAGATGTTAAACAGGCTTCAAATCTTGCACCTTAATACTCAAGTGCTTGAAAAGAATTCCACTTTTTTTTTTCATTCAATTGCATAGCAGATGCTCCGGAGCAGGACCCCTAACTGAACAGGTCTGGGAACTTTAATGAACAGTGATATGATGATAGCGCAACAAACAAGGATGAAGAATAGAAACCACAAGCACTTGTGTCTATTCTTCTTCGTCCTTGTTTATCGCATTACCGTCATTTCACCATGTATTCATACCAACTCGCCTAAATGTCAACCTTGCTTTAATGAACAAGTACAGCGTGTACATCGCTCAGTCAATCATATTAGCTTAAAAGTACATACTGCTATAGATACATATAGGTGTACTAACTCCAGCTCACACTTGATTTCCATTGGTGGTGCCAAACTTCTTGGTCACTACCAGCATTGGTTTAATGACACCAGGCGGGAGTGATCTACCACAAGCCACAAAAAGCTCCTCGGCAGCTAATGATACTAAAGGAAGCACAGTGCATACAAGACCATCCAATTAAGGTATGTAGAGTCCTCTCATGGCAAGCACAAAAAAGAGAAAGGGCATCATTATGACGTGACTACATAAGGTGAGGTGTTCATGAAAGAAGATTATGGCTGCAAGCGAAGAGCAGCTCATTTACTCAAACACTTGTAAATCAGCTTGACATTGCCATTCGAGAAAAAGTTCAGGGGCACTTTAGTGTCACTTACCTGGCAGTTGGTTAGAACATTCTCAGTAACAAGGTTCAATATGGCATCACTGATCACTGTCTGTACACTGGAGCAGGGCTGGAATAAAAAATAGAGTGGGCTTCAGAAAAACATTTTATATCTAACGAGAGAAAAATCAATCAAAGTGCCACTCACCAGGACCAACACAAACTCGCGCTGGAGGATGTTGATCAGATCCTGGCATTTGCTAAACAGGTCACTCCTTGAAACAACTACAAGGCTGTCATGGCCATGCATGAGGGTCATGTAGTCGCCAGTGAGAGAATATAGTGCAGTGACTGAAATAATGAATAAGCAGAAAAAATGAAAAGGTTTTTGACAAACCGTGCACCTTTACAGAATGGTCATTAACATACAGCTCATTTAAGTTTTGCCCACATACAGCAACTAAAATGTTCAATGATGAGATCATATAAGCCTCTTCTGCTCCAGTCTTATCAGTCCACTAACACACTACAAAGGTACAATTCAGTAAAAAGAGGTACGAAGCACATTCCAGCACCCGTACACCCTAAAAAAATTTTGCACCCTTTGGGGCTTATATTGTCCTCAAACAATAACCCCTTTCTCTATTGCATGCCTTTCCTTTTTTTAACGCTGCGTGCCAGGTACTTCCAGGTCATGAAAGACATGTACGTTATCAGAGTGACATAGCATCCTTGACAGAAAAGCAGTGAGGACAAAGTTTTCAAGAAGGTAAGTGCAAGCAAAACCGATGACGATTATTACTTTTTTTTTTAATTATAGGGTGCCAAAACCATGACCTGATTATGAGGCATGCCATAGTGGAGGAACTCCGGAATAATATGGACCACCTGGGGTTCTTTAACGTGCACCTAAACCCAAGTACACGGTGTTTTCGCATTTTGCCCCCATCGATGACGATTAGTGTTTGGGGACAAGATAAGCGCCAACGGGTGTAAATTTTTTTTTTTAGAGTAATATTTTCTAGCGTGCTGCTCGAGTAAAAAACACTGTCCCTACTAATTATTCTATCCAAACAAACCAAACTTGTTTCTTATAAAAGCAACAGCTATAACTACTAGGTAAGGAAATTGTATCTGACATGTTTATTGTTTCTAAGTTCTGGATGTTAGCAATGTGATAAGAACATGCAGTAAGGACTGTGCTTTACTTCCAGAAAGAGTGTAGCAGCATCTTCTTGCACTGACACTTGCCTAGTGCCCAGCCCTGTACACAATCTGATAAAATTTTAACACTACTATTGTTGCTCTGTAAGCAGAGCAGTAAGAACCTGTTTTAAGACCTATATTATAGCTGTGACCTTTCCCTCTCGTCCTAGGCCGGTCCTCCATTCTGCACATGATCAAAGGCACTTTAATCGTCACTAAAATGAATGGCCAAATAGACCAGTGAGCGAGTTAGGTATTTGCAGAAAGCCAAAGAAATGATCAGGTGCTCAGGCCTATGACATTATCAAATATGTTTCTACAGCTAACACCCTATAGCTCAATACTGCAAGGAAGACCCTGGGGACAACCCGAGGATTCCAGAGCCACTCAGCCACTGTGCAGAAAATGTCCATGAGCGCCTTCTTTTAGCGGAGGGTGAATGATGACACAAGAACGACAAATGGCAACACAATGCACTTTGTGTTGTTTGTCCTTGTATCATTGTTCACCCTGTTCTACTCAATACGAAGATCATGTACCAACAAGCCCAAATTTCCATCATTAAAGTAATGAAGGGTATACCACACCCTAGCGATAACATCAATGGGCAATTGCAAATGTGAAAATATCGCAATAGAAGAAATCATGTGTTCTTTCTGGCATTTTGTCATTTCCTGATGGCATCACACTGGCCCACTAGGCACATATATTGACCAAGTTTCTAGCCAAGCACAGCAGGTTCACTAAGAAAAATAGGGGTGTGCAAATATCAAAATTTTCTAATATGAATACTTAGCTCGAATATTGAGTAATTATATGCAGAGGCATTTATTAGCAAGTTGGGTTAATTTGTTATGTTGGAACAAATTACATTGTCAGTTACATTGTCAATGTTAAAGAACTAGACTAGTAAGCCATTATAATAAAACATTGTGTATTTGGCTCATGTTAACTCAGAAAATTTAGTATTTCCCATTAGTTGTCCTCCCTAGCCTTGCCTTATTATGCCGCATCAAATGCCCGTAAACTCGAAGGCATTTGACCCTGTGCCAGTCGTCGCTCATCGCACTTGCTGTCAAGCAATAAGCTTAGAATTGGGGGTGCAGCTGAAAAAAAAAAAAAGTGCACCCTCGCTCTCCGCAAACTCGTGCGTGCCCTTTGCTACCGAGAGGCTGGCTTTCCCGCAAAGTTTAGACGTTTAATGACTAAGTGTGCTTTACAAGCGAAATTTCACAAAATCACAAAATTACGCACAAAACCGAATAGCGAATTATGCACAAAACCGATAGATATTCGAACACTTTCGAATATCTATTTTTCGAATCGAATACGAATGTTAAATATATAATATTCGATAATATACAAACTTTTATACTAATAACACACCCCCTCAAGAAAAATCATTTGCACTTGCCCAACTACCCTCCAATCTTCGAAGTGAAAGTGACCTTGAAGCAACGTTTCAACAACAATGCATGTGTGTCAAGGAATTTGTAACTGCACAACTCAATGAAAAAATTTTAATTCTGCCATTCTACATGCCAAAACCACGATATGATTATGAGGCACACTGTAGTGGGGGACTACGGAATAATTTTCACCAACTAGGGTTCTTTAACGTGTATGTATAACGTGTGGTGTATTCGTGTATAACGTGTAGTGTATTTAACGTGTAGTGTATTCTACTTCGCTGCTGGTGTAAATCTTCGGCAGCAACAAGATTACGCCTCTGCCGAAAATTTACACCAGGAAATGACCAATAATTCTTGCATAAGTGTCTGGCGCAGAGCGAAATCTTCACGCTACGGTTCGCGAAAACCTGACCGGCACTTCCACGGTCGCCTGCTCTTCTTCGTCGCTTAACGCGGAAGGCTCACAACCGTAAGCGGTAATATTTCTTGCCAAGTTGGAATGGTCCTCGTCTTCAGACATGTACTCATCTCTGGTAGATGCTCCAGAACTTGAATCCATGCTCGCGATGGCGGCGGCGGCGCGGTTCGAATGACTGCGGCCAGCCGGCTGGCTATCTGACGAGGGTGTCGTGACGTCACGCCTTCCAACTCCCGCGGGTCGGTCGGCGAGGCGCGCGCTCACAAGAACGCCAAAAATAAAGCCATCGGCTCAAAAATGACCTAAGTGACTACATCTTTTCGGTGTAATCACATACTGAGGATTCATTTTCAGCATTTTCGTAAAATTTTCAGATTTTGTGTCCGTATCCCTTTAAGCCTTGTTAGACACTATGTTTGCTGCTTTCATTGCTTTGTTAATGGCTCTTAAGAGAACAGTTAGCACTACTCAATTAAAAAAAATATATAGATAACCACATCTGCTTGCAAACATTTTAATAAGAGTTCACTATAAAGCCTCCTCAAGAATGTTCTGTGCCACAATATTGTGTAGCTACTTACTCTGAAAAACTAAACATTTAAATACGAAAACTAGACAAAAATACTGTAAAAAAATCAAGTTTAATTGAATTGAAAATGTAAAAAAATTTAAAACTGCATCAAACGGAACAAGGACTAGGCAATATTGCCGTACAGATGTATACAACATGCTGATAAGTATCCTCTTACCTTTCCTACATAGTTTTAAGATCACGGAGAAGCTAGTGATGAGGACCAATAAATGAATAAGCTGTAAAACAGAGGATATTTGAAATTCTGCCATGTGGGTTTCGTCCCACATTTAAGTAGCAATACATAAGTCGTCCTACCTTATGTTCACGGCACTGCTGAAGCTGTGGGCTATGTGCACAAATAAAGAAAGGATGGGTGGCCCATGGATTGCTGCACCAGCTCGTTTACACCAGCCTTATTTACGGCACTCATGCAAGGTCCGCCACATTCTGTGGGTCAAATGAGGTGCGTGCGAAAGTGCACTTGCAAAACTTGGCATATCCCTTATTTTATCTAACTATAATGTGGATGGCAGTTGGCGATACTTCACATTTGCTGGAAGTCTTAAGTTTTCTTACCAACAATTGCTTCATGCACGAACACTGGCACTACAGCATTGGCATAGTACTGCAGCTCTAGCACAGAAGGAAGGTGTAGTGCAGGCCGGTAGAAGACAATCTTGACATTGTTATTCTCGGTGTCACCCGATGACCACTCCATCTGGACCGTCTCAGAGATGACCATTTCCTTGCCCAGCAGGAAACACGCGTGGCGCACCGAATCTGCACTCTCACCAGGGCACATCACCTGGTGATTCCGCAGCGACACCGCCGCACGCAGCCAGCAAAGGCTTTCCGCCAACTGCTGCAGTGTGCCACCCTGCACAGACATACCACACCAGTATATTCAGGGCCACCCCAATGTACTTTTTAAATCAATTCGTGTGTGTGTGTGTGAGAGGGGGGGAGCCCTGCAACATCACTGTTCACTCCTTCCTGCATTTGAGGCTTCCGTGACCCTTCAGCCTCTGTGTGGCACTGAGATGCAAGCATATCCAGTCACTGAATACAAAAGCCACCACACAGGTCTGCTTGTACAGTTAATCAAAGAATGTTAACGGGCTGACTGACAAAAAAGACAGACGTAGCATGGTCACTGGTGTCAGAACGTGCGGCACTGTGGCAAAAAAGCTAGGCATGTCTGCAATAACAGTTGCACACTGGAGGAAAGCAAAGGTTGTCAACAAGACATGCTACAAAGAGACCCTTTAATGATTTCTTTATAAGTTGATATTTGATATTTACATAGCAATGAGTGATTTAACCCTTTCACAGGTGAATTTTTTATACACAGCACAGGTGTCTACTTACGCAGCATTTCCACAAGACATGGTCACGAAAGTTCCCTGTAAAAATGTCACATTTTTTCAAGAAAAATTTGTTGAAGTACTCTGGTGGAAAATATGCTTCCCGCTGCCCAATAGGTGCACAGAAGAAAAAAAAAAAAGATTTATTTTCATATTACTCAAGAAACAACAAAAGACTTGGACCAGCCTTTCTATGGCTGTAAAAAAAAAAAAAAATACAGTTTGCCAGTTTGTGTAATCCAGCCTTAACAAGGGGTCTGCAAAAAGTGACCCTGTGCAGCACTGGCAAATGTACTGCATATGCTGCACACGCTTCGCTGCCACGTTTGTGCTCAGTGCCAGCACATATAACAAAAACACTCGCAGGAAATTCTTAACAAGGGACGCTAAGAAACTTGTTGCTAAGAAACTAGTCTTGAAACATTTAAGCACCTTCTAAATCTGCAACTCACACTAACGATCAAGCAGACAGCATCACTGAAATTAGCTCAATGGGGGAAACGCTGCAGGTCTAATTAATTTTGCTGCAACAGAGGGCACACTACTGTATCTGTTTTAAACTTTACAATGTTTCTGTAAGGTGCAAGACATTCCTGTGGTAGGAATAATGCTACCCATGGCCTTGCTACACATACAGTGAAACCTGGTTGATACGATCTTCACGGGAACCAGAAAATAAAGCTTATCATCCGAAAATCATATCATCCAACGTATTATCCAACCAAATTGTATTATTGGGAAAGGGAAAGAAAAACATATAATCCCAAAAAACGTATTATGCAGAATCATATCAACGAGGTTCCACTGTATTTAGTGGAACCTCATTGGCCCGTGAAAGGGTTAACTATTTCCAAACTTTAATGAAATTAACATTGTATATTTATCCCGAGTTGGCGAAGTAATGTAGCACAAGTTTCAATTTAACAAACTTGCTGCACTAGGGCCTTCATAATAGGTAAGAAAACTGACAGGCTTCAATCACACGCACCTTTCTATATACAAATATACAAATATTCCTAGCACAATATCAAATAGCTGCATGCCAAGAGGTGTGCTACTTCGTATCTTACTATTCACACTTCATTTAAGCCTGTCTTTAACATGTTGAAGCTACATTAGTAAATTAGTTTTGCAAGAGCAAAGCAGCCACTGTTACCTTGAAAGGAGACTGAGTAAGCAAGAAGACACAAGAAAATAAAAGATAGGTGGCGACACCACACTGAAGTTCCCACACCAACTCGCCGTGACATGATGGATTTCGAGAGCGCCATCCACTTGTGTCTAGCTGTTTATTGGCAAAGAATGACTACAATGCATTCTAAAGAAAAGACTCATTCCAGGAGTTATCTTATAACTTTTCCAGTGCCAAAACAGCCCAAATAAAGCAAAAATACATTGAAATCCATGATGTCAAACTGACTTGCCTGAGCCGACATTTTGACTGGAACTTGAGGAAAGGTAAGTTTGGCCTTCATTTTTTGCAATAAAAAATAACTCTTTCCTGCCAAATTACCAAAATCAGTTTTGAAAGACTATTTCACACACCCAAACCAGTTTGGCGTAGCCTCCTTTATTAAAGTTTAATTTTATTACCTTCCAAGTTGTGCAAACAGAACTTGTGTACTGTAGCACACTACTGACTGCCAAGACTGGCCGCGGTAGCTCAGTGGCTATGGCACTGCGCTTGCAGCTCCAATACTGGCCGCGGCAGCTGCATTCCAGTGGGGGCGGAATACAGAAATGTTCACGTACGATGCATTCAGGGCATGTTAAAGGACCCCAAGTGGTCTAAGTTAACCCAGAGTTTCCCACTACGGCATGCCTCATAATCAGGCCATGGCGTTAGCATGTATAACCCCAAAATATAATTTAAAATTTTGCAAATCAAACAGAAATTACACGTGCCAAAACAGATACTGCCAACCTCGTCTCCCCAGAGCCTCTTATGTAGCTTTCTAATGATAGCACGAGAGGGTTATGCAGAAATAAAGTTTTCAATTTAAAAGCAGGAAGTGCACACAGACTCACCTTTCGATGTTTTGTGAGAAGTAGGAAGGCAACCAAGTTTGTGCTCATCAATGCAAGAGATGCTGTTGACTCTGAAAAGAAATATATATATATTATAAAGATAAACCAATAAAAAAAAAGAGGAAATATTCAATCTTGTTCCCATACAAGACTAGCAAAGAACTCACGGTAAACAACATGGTTGGCAAGGCTTTTAATAGCTGTTCGAGTGTCTTCTGGCAAGCTGTCTGCACTGGCCAGTGAACTTGCACTTGCACACTCTTTGCTCTTGATTAGACGCGCATCGTCCTTTGCAGACCCCAGCAAAGAAAGTGGGCAGTCAAAGTACATTGGCCCCAAAGACAAAGTTCTGGCAGACTTGAGAAACTCCTATAATAATAAGGATACAAAATAAAACATAATAGACTGCAGCAAGACACACAAAGGAGAACAACAAATGCCTTTAGCAAGTAGCCCAAGAGAGCAATACTGAAGATCTTACCCTAAGTGAGAATGGCTGGCAGAAATCAACACGAACAGCGCCATAGTTGGAATGCAGTATCCTCCAGATGGAAGTGAGTGCTGCTGTGAATGTCTCCATGACCTTTGGCTCTCCCTACAACCAGACAATAAAGGAGTCAGCAAAAAGTAAGGAAGCCCCCCCAAAAAAAGAATAGAAACAGCAAGACATAAACTAACCAGCTGCTCACTGACAAAGTTTCCGTCTAGCAGCTTCTCATAGCTTATGGAAATGGGTACTATGTAAACATCTTCCACAGGTTCTGAAAAGAGAAAAATTTCTTATAGTAACGCCCCGTGCACACCCTACACCATTTACAGCAATGACTAAGAATATAAGGCATAAAAAAAACTTAAATGCATACCTTCAGTGAGAGCGTTAACGATGACGGACAGGAGACCTGCTTTTGGAAGGCGCGTTTTCCCAGTTCGTGATCGGCCTCCTTCGAGGAAGAACTCCAAGCTGTGGTTTGCCTTCAGAATCTCTTTCATGTACTGCAACATTGAGAGCCGTTGAAGTAGTACTACCCTTAATTCCTGTGCACATGTGCAGCTATCCATTACTGTGGTAACGGTTTCAATATGAAGTACAGTTCTAAGCAGGCACATGTAATGTGAAAGTACAAAGCTGACCAAGATCATGAAACTGAAACAAACACTGTATGTATACAGCTATGATGACTACACATTGCCCTGGTACCATCCACGTTGTTGCCAGCTATTTAGAAAATTAAATTGTGGGGTTTTACATGCCAAAATCTCATGCATGTGAAAATCTTGGCAAATATCTACAAAGGTTCCACAGCTACCTTGGTTCTCCACAAGAAAAGTATGAAGTTACCTATCAAGAAAGGGATCAGGCAAGGAGACACAATCTCTTCGATGCTATTCACTGCATGCTTAGAAGAAGTATTCAATCCCTTAGACTGGGAAGGTTTAGGAGTAAGGATCAACAGCGAATATCTCAGCAGCATCCGGTTTGCAGATGACATTGTCCTATTTAGCAACAATGGGGACGAATTACAACAAATGAATTACAACAAACGAGGACCTTAACCGAGAAAGCGCAAGAGTGGGGTTGAAGATGAATATGCAGAAGACAAAGATAAAGTTCAATAGCCTGGCAAGAGAACAACAATTATCGCCAGCATAGCCGTATCTACCGGGAGGGCAGCTTCTGAAAGCGGGCACTTTCGGCAGCACGCCAGAATGTCCAACAAAATTACAGCTGAAGCTGAAGCTAAATAGAGTGGCCATGTAAGTAATGCTTTCTTTCACTATGTATCCCCTGCTTGGGCAGCGAGGATTGTCTTTTATGCCTCCTCGTGACGCGCGGGATTTGCCATACACGCTCTCACATTGCGGAGAAGGCCTGGCACTGGACAGTTCCCGCCCTATCAAATTAACTTGCACTACTTGCACCATGCCCAGTTTTTTGGCACTGCCTAAGCGTATTTCAAAACACAATCGGCTTGCTAAATTTAACCTGCGGGTGAGGGAATGGAGAGGTCCGGATAAAGTATTATAATCAGCCACGCCCAACGATTGGTGTGCCTTTTACGGCATGAAATCGCTGGATTATCAAATGCTGGAACTGATGTATCTCCATCCAGAGATAGCCTACATAGCGTTGCAGTCTCAGTATGTTATCACCATCGGAAATCTAATTAAACCACTTACAAGTCTAAATGCCGAATTTCATTGTGTAATCACGACTTATCGTAGATATTTTCGTGAAAATTACCTTGGTCGAACGTGTAGAGCCATTGCAATTCCAATACAACACTGAACTCAAGCTTTTCTAAAGGCATGTGTCACTTCTGATATTTTCGATTTCATGTTCAGGCCGTTTCTAAATAAGAGCTACACTATTACTCGTTTCCCAGCAAGAGCAAGAGCAGCACATATTTTATATTTTGAAAAAATGAAAGCCACCTTTTGGTGATGTGTACCGAAATTTTGAACTGTGTAGGTTGTTTATGTGCTCAAGAAACCGTTACTGAATACTCGCTTTTTTCAAATTTTTATGCTTTATACACGGCATTTATGGTATCCTCGGTAAACTATGTGTGGCACGGTGTTTATACTTATTCGAAGTACGAAGCAATGTTCTGAGTGATGAGCAATATATGTTTATTCTGTCTAGAGTCGTTACAGCCTTTGTAGAAAGTTACTCATTGAAGTGTTCCAGAGTGTCATTCTGTCACTAGTCGAAATGTTTCCCAGACTCCTCAAACAATTGCACGAGATGCAGACTTGAAATTACGTGAAAATAGGGAGAATTTTAAGCTCGATGCGTTGCGAAACTTTCACTTTCCTGCTTAAATTTAAATGTTGCCGATAATTACTAAACCCTCATTTTCCCATGTGTTTTAGTGCATCATACGAGATTCTTAGTTTTTCTCTGGTGTACTCGGTGAGGTAAACCAGACATCTTGTTTATATCTGGGGAAAATTAAAGGCATGATATGGGCAATATGTAGGTAAGGCAGAAAGTTGGGCTAGTTGGTAATGAGCATAAGACATGATTACTAGAGTAAAAAGACGGGGACAGGAGAAAGAACGCGGGACCACGCTGTAGATATGTAGACGGTGTATGTAGATATGTACTACTTCTTTCTGGGGTTTTAGGTGCCAAAACCAGTTCTGATTATGAGGCACGCCGTAGTGGAGGGCTCCAGAATAATTTTGACCACCTGGGGTTCTTTAGCGTGCACTACAACGCAAGCACACGGGCGTTTTTGCATTTCGCCTCCATCGAAATGCGGCCGCCGCGGCCGGGATTCGATCCCGCGATCTCGTGCTCAGCAGCGCAACACCTTAGCTGACTGAGCCACCCCGGCGGGTATGTAGATATGTAGTCGGTGTAGTAGATATGTATGTAGATATGCAGACAGTGTAGATATGCAGACATTATGTAGACAATGATTGGGTTAAATTCGCATTTTCCAATAGAATAGACGGCTGCGCTGTCAAAGTTACAACTACAACTGAAGTCAAATTTTGCGCACACAGGGGGAACAAATACGCCAAGTTTATGTGGGATAGTAAATGCGTGTTCATCAAATACAGCTTTTAAAAAACTGTAAGCAAGTATTCGAAAGTACCACGCTGCTGCTATTAGCTAGGTTTTCCAATGTCCTAAGAGAACTCTGCGCTTCAGATACTTTATACTTTGACGGAATAGATAGCACTTTAAGTACAATGTGGTGCCAAGTTTTAACGTTTCTGGCTCATTTAGAAGCATTACGAATAATGATAGAACCCTCAGTTTTAACTTTGTACTTTTTCATACGTGATATATTGGGTTCACCTGGTGCCCTCACTGAAATAAAGGAAGCAGCTTCTTTATAGTTTGTGACTCTGAGGACCAGGTAACGTTTGATGTAAGTAAAATTCAAAATAGATGGGCAATTGGGACTTCTGCAATAAATTACGCATACAAGCACTGTATAGTGTGTTATGAGCGGGGCACAATTGAGCCCACTGCACTGACAAAACTGTAAATGCCACCACGACAAAATCTAGCGAAAATTGGTGGTACGCTATGAAAACTCTCTGCGCAAAGTTAAATGAGGTTGGATCAAACAGTCTTTCTAAAAAAAAATCTTATTCAAGTGCTAGAGCGTGTGATATGGCCACTTCCAGCTATGCTTCCCAGTCTCCCGACATAGCTGTTGGTTACAACAGATTTATATTTCGTGGAAAGGGAAGAGGTGCCATGGTAAGGGAGACAAAATTTTGGTGTCCCTGGCCTAGTTATAAGCGCTGCAAATAATTACTGAGCCATCGTTTTCCCCCCCTATTTTTCATACGTCATAAGGCGTTCCTAGTTGGTTTCAGCGATGTCCTCGGTGAACTAAACAAGACGCTTGGTTTATATTTGGCTAAAATAAAGGGCGCGGTGTGGGTACTATGTAAGTAAACTTCAAAGATAGGGGACTAATTATGATATTTGCAGTAAATTACGCCCGGAGATTTATGAATGTGCTTTACAAACAAAGCAGAATTTATCCCGCTGCCCTGGGAGAACTGTTAACTCAACCGATACCAAATCTACAGAAATTTGAGAGGGCAGGGGGGGGGGATGAGTAGGGCTAAACGTTATGCTAAACGTTATGGCAAAGTAACAGTGTGTTTAATGAATTAATAACTTTTTAAAAATTTCCAACAAGAAGTACTCGGCAACGTTTTTAACTATGCGATATAATTCAGGAAACTAAAACTTTTCTTGAAACTCTGTGAAAGGAACAGCTTCGCTGGAAATTTGGTTGTAATTCTCTAAGGTCACACACATCTGCAGTCTTTTTTTCTTGCGAATATTACAAGCCATTTATGTTAATTGTACTTCGTTGTGTATAACTTCGACAATACTATTGCCTTAACTAGTGATACACATGTGCTATATATAGACTTACAGTACAATTCTTTGTTTAATTAGCAACGTCGTCTGTAACAAAGGTGCATTTTCTGACGTGCCCTGCGCTGCTGCTACTGGGCGGGATCAGGGATCTCTGGGCACTCAGTGCCTTTTGTCCCTGTATCATACCTAGATTTTATATAGTGTCAAGAAATAAATGCAAATGCAGATAATTTTTTAGGCCCCCATGGTTCACCATGTTTCCAACTTTTTTTTTACTTATTTTAAAAGTAATTATATATATATATATATATATATATATATATATAGAGAGAGAGAGAGAGAGAAAGAGTCAGATCATTTGCGGTTTGCCCCCCAACTCGAGAAGTAGTTGGTACGCCACTGATCACCAGTCAGCCTCTAGAGTCTGTAAAGGAGTACGGTTATCTAGGCCAATAACTCACAGGGGACCCTGATCATGAGAAGGAAATTTACAGCAGAATAAAATTGGGTTGGTGTGCACACGGCAAGCATTGCCAAATCCAGACTGGGAGCTTACCACTGCCGTCGAAAAAAAAAGTGTACAATCACTGCATTCTACCGGTGCTAACATAGGGGGCAGAAACTTGGAGGATAATAAAGAAGCATGAGGACAAGTTAAGGACCGCATAAAGAGCGATGGAACTTTAAATTTTAGGCCTAACATTAAGAGACAGGAAGAGAGCGGTGTGGATCAGAGAGCAAACGGAGATAGCCGATATTCTAGTTGACATTAAGAGGAAAAAAATGGCGCTGGGCAAGCCATGTGATGCGTAGAATGGATAACCAGTAGAATGGATAACCGGTGGACCATTATAGTTACAGAATGGATACCAAGAGAAGGGAAGCGCAGTCGAGGACGGCAGAAAACTAGGTGGGGTGATGAAGTTAGCAAATTTGCAGGCGCAAGTTGGAATCAACTAGTGCAAGACAGGGGTAATTGGAGATCGCAGGGAGAGGCCTTCATCCTGCAGTGGACATAAATACAGGCTGATGATGACATGCCAAAACCACTATTTGATTATGAGGCACACCGTAGCGGAGGACTACGGATTAATTTTGACCACCTGGTGTTCTTTAACGTGCACCCAATGCACAGTACACAGGTGTTTTTGCATTTCGCCCCGATCGAAATGCGGCTGCCATGGCTAGGATTTGATCCCATGACCTCGTGCTTAGCAGCAACCATGGTGGGTGCCAGCTATTTAGTCTGTCCAACATGCAGTATTGTAGTAAAGCAAATTTCATTAGCACAAAGAACAAATGACAGATCAAACATTTTTTTGCTACAAATATTTACAGCTATCATTACACTCCTACTTGTGTCATCACAAAATTTTGTCTTGGGCTACACCAACGTAACTGTTCATAGTCACAATTATCACACCTGATCATAAGGCTACCTTAAGATTTAAAAAGTAAATTGGCCATGCACCCTGGGAATTTACAGTTGCAGAGGTTAGATAAACTTGTAAGGCACAATACAAGTGAATGCTGAACTGCAGCAGTATATCAACCAATAATAAAATTTCAGAACCTGACTTTGCTCCAAGTCTCAGAAAGCTTAGAGCAATAAAATAATGCTGAGTGCTACAAAGATGACAAGGACAAAGCTAGTTAAATGCAAGTTACAAGTTGGCAGGACACAAAGCAAATTCTACAGAATGGCAATCGAAGTGCAATCCAAAAAAGTTTGTAAGACATCACGGCAAATAGCTACAAAAGATTGAGGAAGACCACTCAGAGCTACGACGCACTCATGCTATCTTGGAAGTTTACACAAGTTTAGTATAAAGAAGCTGGTGTCTGCAGATTACACTGCAAGCTGTAGTTCTTGAAGCCAAATCGCAAATGAAAGTAAATGACAGAATGTGCAAGCTCTTTTCCAGCACTTTTTTCTAAGCTGACGTGGAGCCAAGCTTCCTCAACTAAACAGTTGAGAGAGACTAAACCTGTAGACAATTCATAATTGCTCACTTACCTCTTTAAGAACAGCTCTGTACACGTGGTCCTTGCGTCCATCCTTGAAGTCAAGTCTCCGCTTAATAAAAAATCCTCCCAGTCCTCGTAGCAACTGCCTATAAAGTACAAAATAAATTTAATTAGCCCCCCAAATGCCACAATACAAAATGCCACCACACTAAATGGCAGTCCTTACCCAAAAATAGGAATGAGCAGATTGTCTCCAGCAGCCACAAGTGGCACCCTCATGCCATTGAGGTATAGCAGGTAGGTCACAAGGATGTAATCAAGGTGGCTCCGATGCAGGGGCAAGTAAACCATGGGGAAGTTTTGCTACAAATTATGATGCAATGAGCACTGGGTAATTACTAAATTTCTCACAAAGCTCACTCACCTCTGTGGCTCGTTTGATCATGTCAATCTGGCCCCTTGGCACATACACACCAGTCAACATGCGGGACATGATACGATGCATGAACCACACTGCCACCCTGAAATTATTACCATTTCTCATTAAATGAGCAAGAATGATTGCAAAACTGAGCATGCACACACATGAGGTGCGCAGGAGTTCGTTTGGGTTACCTTAGCAATGTTGTAGAAATGGACGCTCGCATACGCTCAAAGATACTAGCAGCCCGTTTCCTATGCTCTGCTCTGTCGGCTGCAAGGCATTATTCAGATTTTAAATTCAAATTTGCTGAAGGAACACAGGAGATTATTACAAGTGAACAGACTGCCAGAAACTCACTTTCAGGATCATCTTCAATAGCTCGGTTGATAGCATCTTCGACCCTGCAAAAACACAAATTGCATGCATATGTGATTGGATCTGTAAAATTAAGATCTTGCTACATGCTTAATTACCTTTCAGAAGACAGGATTTCTTTAGGGATAGGCACATAGTCATGTGGTATGCTTTTGCAAGTAAGATAAATAGAGTTCTTCAGAAATTCTACTGGTGTCAGCCAACTCCTACAATTAGAGAACAAAGAAATCAATTTAAATAAGCAGAAAACAGAAGCTAACACTAATGAAAGCACAAGTACAAATATTACCTGCAACTGGTTGGCACATTGAGGGCATTGTCAAGTCCTTGCAAAGTCGAACCTGCACCAATGCTTAACTGCACCTGAAACATTTAAATAAAATGACTACATAGCACATATTTTGGTAGCATGGAAAACAGTCCACAATATTGAAAATAGTCCTGTGAAGACAACCCCACAATTGTAACCATCAATCTTGTCTCCATTTTACAGATAACACCAGATGACCACACGTTTTAGCACATGCAGTTAGAAGTATACGAATCAAGCTCTCAAAGACCATGTAGCAAGTCCACTGCACATGTAAAGGCACTAAATGTGGTCACAAAGTAATGCTCCAAACAATTCTGTGCAGAAGCATGCCCAAGCCATTTTATGATGAAACAATCCTGAATTCTTCTGCCAAAGACAAGAGCTTTAATAAATGCACAGCTGTGACTCATGCAAGAGCAGCCCATAGTAGCACCAGCCAAGGTGATCACTGCAGCACGTCTACACTACACTCGCAATGCATAACCCACACAAGAGAGGTCCACCATTCTAACCGAAAATTCGAGTAAACAAGAGTTCCTACCTTGCTCAAAGGCAGGCACTTGTTGCAGCTTTCAAGGGGAAGGAAGTGCAGCGCCTCAGAGTGCCGCACTTCCTCCATAGGAGCCCACTTCTTGTACTGCGGCAAGGCCTGAAACACACATGCCCTCACTAGAGTCAGAAAATAGCTCGGCCCAGAATAAGCACCTCCACTATTCCCCTTTCACTCTCAAGGCAACCCACTCTTTCTGCCCTCCTCTGTTGCCAGCACAAAACAACAAGATTCAGGGGCAACGGTGCTTTCCCCTTGGTCTAGAGACAATACCTTATATAATTAAGTCCTTAACCATACGGTGTGCAAGAATTAAGAAAAGGAAAAGGAAAGCTCACTTTAATATATAGTTGATACAGCATCAGAAAAAAACAGAGGTCTACATAATGGTTTGAAAATAAACTTTCAAGTGTCACTAACAAGCCCTATGAAAAGTTATCCACTAGGTATTTATTTGAACCCATCAATAAACAATTTACACCTAATGTGAGCCAGAATATAATAGTCTAAATCTTTTTATCACTCAGAAAGCATCAGCTTTATTTGGCTTTCTTACTTTTTCAACAGCTAGGCTGTACTGCCACAAGGCGTGGAACTATTTTAATGCGATTAGCATTTTTTGTGAACTTCACGCACTTTCGGTATGTCCGTATTTAATCTCTTTCACGCCAACTTGGGTCCCTGGGTATGTGCCTCTCTGTGTATGCACCCGAATAGACAACTTGGGCCATCGGTTATGTGCAAATGAGCATGTGACAGTAGGTATGTGAACATTCTTGGCCAATCCTCCCCAGAATGTGCATGTGCCACTGGGTCCAGATAGACAAGCAGAACAAGAGGCAGGAAGTGAAGCAGTCTGCAACAGAAAATTCAGCTATACACAATCAGCTACAGAGAAGCAAGAAAGACACCATCAAAAGCAGCCGAGTGAGGAGAAAGAAGTGAACAGAATGGGACCAGAGCGCGCATTGAGCGAGGAGTGTTGAGCTACAGAGAAGTGAAGAAGATGTCGCTAACAGATAATTAGAGAGGTTGGCTACACGGAAGTGAAGAATTCGGCAACATGGTGTGCTGCTACATAGCTTAAATACTAATCCCATTAACGTCAACAATTATCATGAGATGGGTTCTGCCAGATTTTCTTCAGCCTCATCCACATCAAATTTCTCTTCGCTCGCGCTCTATAAGCACGTCCAGCTGATTCGACTAGTCGAAGATATAATCCTGGGCAGTGTCATAAGCACTCAGTCAGCAAGGCCAGAGATTTGGCCGTCGTACTACCACTTTTATGCACGCATGCATACGCACACACACATAAAAACATCCACAGAGAAACAAAGTTTAACAATATCGCATCTTTAAACCAACGAAGCAGTACTAAAGTACTAACGAAGCAGTACTAAAGTACTAACGAAGCAGTACAATACACACACACACACAAAAAAACATAAGCTTCTTTTAAAACTTTCAAGCTGCTGCAATTTGCTATTTCACTGGATAGTCAAGAACAGAGTAAATTTGAACTACACTAAACATTCAATAGTATCTACAAAGGAACAATTCCCCGTTGGTATCCCCGTCAGGACCGTGGATACCACCAAGGTGAGCCACTTCACTGTCACGTTGCATGTGACCCTCATAACCGCCTTCCACATTCGCCAAGCGAATATTGTAGCAAGTGCCCCCACATACAGCATACAATGGAGAAAGGTCACATATGACATGGGCTCCAAGTTGTGCAAGCACTCCGACATCCCTGAGGCGAAACCACATGTGGTCACTCTACATTGCCTGCTGTGTGGCAAACAGGCAAATCTTACTGAGTGGACACACAATGCACCAGAAAGCTACAAGAGCTAAAGCCATGAGGTGATGCCACCTAGCAATTCCCACACCAGCTCCTGACAACATCACAAATTTTTAAAAATGTTTGACCGAGGCTAGTTAAGCATTTACTAATAAAAAAAAAAATCAAGTTACGCCACAGTTAACAATAAATGAAAACTGTACCTGGCTACTGCTGTGAGCTTTTCACACAGAAAAAAAGACCTAAACATGCAAAAATACAGTGAAACCCTTCACATCACACCATTGCTGCCACAGTTTAGAAATTCTAAAATTTCTGAACTGTGGCAAGGTTCAAATGATATTCAGAAAAGTTTAGCCTTCAGTCTGTTTATGAACTATTTTTTTTCCCGTAATAAAAAATTGTTTTAAAGCAGTCTTGAAAGTATAGACCAGTCTAGATGAGTCTACAAGCTAGTGCTTCTTAGAGAGCAAGCTTTGCTCATGGCTTCCCTACTAGAATACGAGGTTTGTCCCAAAAAGTTAATGCAGTGAGTCATCAAAAAAGTGGGAGGGTGTAGCAGCGCCACTGTCTCACACTCTCTCCACTCAAAAGAGACCCAGTTGACCTTTAGTACACAAGCCAGACTGCTGTATGCCAAGGCAGAATCTTATGCCCACACTTTCTGCCTGCACTTTCTGAGCAACCCATTTTAGAGCAATAACTTTGTTTAGCTACTTCCCATTTTGGATGGACGTCGGCCAATCTCTCAGAATAAAAACCAGGAGGAGAGTCAACTTGGGCCCTTGCGTATGTGCTGGCTGCTGTCTTGCTGAGCAGATATGGGCCACTGATATGTGGCTGAACAGACAACTTGCTGCTGGCTACTGTCTAGCCTAATAGATAACTTTGGCACTGCATATGTGATATCGATATGTGCCCATCCTTGGCCAATCCCCAAGAATGGATATGCCAAGATGACACAAAGGATAAGTAGCCTTAAAGAGCTACTTCACTTGCTTTGGTTGGACGTTCACTGTTCTCAAACCGGGAAAAGAGTAAAAAGCATAAAGACAAAGTGCAGATGCAGAGGAAGAGTTGAGCAAGGCACCTGATTGGTTGGCACATGCGTGTACGCTGTCAGCATCCCATCCGCACACATCAAGCACGGCTGCTTGATGAATAGCCATTGCAAATAAATTGAAGCCAGGATACTAGGGATAGTGGGGGTAGCATGAAGTTTCAACTGGGGACAAGATATACTGCGTTGAGGTATCATTTGGCATTGTGGCTGGCAGCAAAAGTGCCACTTTGTGTGTCTGCTGTATAGGTTTCGCGATTCACGGATGGCATGGAGAGATGTGCAATAGGTTACCCAAGACAGCTACCGCTGACTTCAACAATCATCTTCTCTGATGGTTTCTGCCCCAACTTTTTTAGTTTCTGTCGAAATGGAGATCGACAAACTGATGGAACAACAGACTAATATCAATTTCTTGTGAAATTGGGAAGCAAGAAAGAGTAAAAATTTATCAGAGTTGCAAAAGTCCTAAGGAAAGGATGCCCTAAAGCAAGAAAAAACACTTTAAAGTGGGTCCAACATTTTCTGGAAGGCCGTGAAGACGCCAAGGACGACGCAAGATCAGGACAATGAAAACATTGGTCTTATGTGTTCTCCTGTGCACAGTGACTGCCGCATGAATATTAGAAAGATATGAAGCACTTGTTAAGAGAAAGTTGTCCATTCACCAGATTTTGACTGAAAATATAGTAATTAAAAAGGTTTACACCGTGATGGTGGCAAAACTGCCGACTCCTGAGCAAAAGTTGCAATAAAAACTTCATTGCATTGATTTGAAAACTTCAGACAACAGAGATGAATGCTTAAGAGGGTCGTCACCGGCGACGAAACTTGGATTTACAAATACGAAATTGTGCTGAAGTCACAGAGCAAGGAGAGGAAAAAGATGAGCCAAGACCAAGTGAAGCATGGGAGAACAAAGCAAAAATCAAAGTAACGATAATTTTTTGCCTGCCATAGAATTGTGCACCACAAATTTGTACCTGAACACGAAACTGTCAATGCAGTTTTCTACGTGGAAGTCCTGAAGCCTCTGAAAGATTGTATGTCGCGTGTGACCAAATTTTGTCGAAATAGGGGTGTGCTGGATTCTGCACCACGATAATACCCCCGCACACTCTGCATTGATAGTGTGCGACTTTTTGGCATGCAATTCCATCACTGAAGGCAGACTGGATTTCAAGTGCGCTACGTGTACTAAACTAGTGTACACGACCAACATAGTAATGTACCGTTTAAATGGCTGCAAGCTAAAATTGGGCTAATATTCGACTGTTCTGCAGAACCTGCATCCCATTAACTTTTGACCCTGTTGGTTAAAATTAAATTCTGGGGTTTTACGTGCCAAAACCACAATATGATTATGAGGCACGCGTAGTAGGGGGCTCTGGATTAATTTTGGCCAACTCGCATTCTCTAACATGCACCCAATAGATGGTACATGGGCGTTTATGCATTTTACCCCCATCAAAATGCGGCCACCGCGGCCAGGATTCAATCCCGCACCATCAGGCTTAGTAGGGCAACGCCACAGCTAATGGCAGCGGCATTTCGATGGGGGCGAAATGCAGATACGCTCGTGCACCGTGCATTGGGTGTCCTTTAAATAAACTACGGCGGGTAATCCTGCCTCTATCACAATGGCTATACAAGTAACCTTTGCACAGAAGACTCGGGTGCACAATAATATAAAAGACAAAATGTATTTAACGACACAGTACCGGGCTGAAAATGCTTGACGGTTATCCTTTTCCCCACATTCTTGCTTCCACAAAATTTGAGTAATTCAGGTAAGTTCAAGCAAAACTGCCTCTAAATGCCTGTAACTTCTGAACTTTAATGGCAGATATGGAGCACTTCCACAGCAATGTTTTGTGCTCTATCTGGAGCAAGACTGCTCTGACAGCAGATCAGGAGCAAGCCCGAGAACATCTGTCGAGTCACAATTCAACTGCCCTATATAGCAGCCGAGACTGCTCTGCCAAAATAGGCAGGTTGATACAGAGCCCCATGATATGTGGGGACTTTGCAACCAGATAAGCATGCATGCTCTCTCACCTCCTCGCTCCAGCAACAGCCCTCGTGTTCCAAGTGTGGACTTAAAATAACACTCTGCACTGGAAAGAGGTGCTGACCAATGGTGTGAGCTAGCCTCTTTGAATCTGTCATTGGAGTACCAAATACCAGCACTTGCAAGATGACATGTTCGTACGAAAAATTTTTTAGAACGAAGTAACACAAGTAGAAAATGGTGCCACATACAAGCTGCCATACTAGTTATCACACAAAGATAGCACATAATTTCTAAAAATGATGGCTGACCTCGGGGACCTTATTCCGCTTGGTGCGGTGAGCAGAGGGCACACGGATGGACTCCACACCAAGGCTATTGGGCTTAACAGCTGGGCCCCGTAAGTAGACCCGATTTCCATTGCGGTACCTGCGATGGAGCTGTTCATGCCCCCGGCCCGCAAAGGATGTTGAGGAGTCTCCAACACAAGGTCGCGACTTGCAATTCCACATTGTGGAAGCATCTTGCAGGTTCTGTAGCACCTTCACCATCAGGGCCCTGCAAGCACAACACAGTTGCAGAGCACTGAATTTGCATGCTAATTCAATCATAATTAACAGTGTTTAAAGCTGTCTCCAACTGAAGCTATGTATGCATGTTAAAAAGAATTACTACAGTTCGAGTTAAGTAGGTTATGCTCTATACAAAGCATCAATTCTATTCGCACTTTAGAAAAGTAGACATGTCATGTAAGGCATCTTGCTAAACCCCACATAGCAAATAATTACATCAGCTTCTACTAAACACACAGGCAAGCACACTCACTTGCTTACAATCTAGATGCAGTTTTTGAGTCAAGGCACACTTCGCAAAATGTGCATCCCCTTGGAAAATTACAAACTGAACGTCCATATGAAGTCGCCAATTTCGTGTTCGTTTCAAGCATTAAAGAGCTAGAGAGCAGTGCCAGAAATATCAGGAAGGAATTATTTTGTGTAGCACAGCTCACATGAAATCTCAAGAAGCAACTTAAACTTTTGAACAATCAATACAGAAAAATAATTGTGCAGAAACCATCGACAATGATTATCAATGTAAGCAAATAGCCAAACGCTTCAGAAAGCTAATTGCTTTATTAAAGAAATGATGTGCTTGATAGCGTATATTAGTTTCAGTGAGGATATTTAGGCAGTTGTTTCACTGGGCAATTCCATAGAGAACAGACCCATATCAAGCACATCTGTAGCAGTAGCATAGGTAGCTTTACATATAAGCCGATTCGTCATGTGTGTGTTATCTCCAGCACTGGCACGAAAGGCGACTGTCATTCGCTGTTCCAGCCAGAGCCCTCTCCCACAGCTACCACAAGGAAGAGACTGAAGGATAAAGAGGAGGGCTGTCTTTGCCAAGCACTCTACAGTGTCTCGTGTGCAACAGCATGTGCGACTCAAAGAGCTAGTTGGCATTCGCCAACAAACGTTCCCCGCAACTCGGTTGCGCGAGAGCACACACCTTTTGCATCTGCGGGGAAAATACGACAACCAGCCACCAACCCCCAACAACCAACTGCCAGCCACGAAAACGGGAGAAAGAGGCAAAGAAAGCTATTCGCTTTTAAAAACATAAGATCCACACATCGAACTGGCTATAATAAGTAAGCAAACAAACAAAGAATAATATGCTCAAATTCAGACCAATACTACGACCTATGCCCAGCATGAACCCCACGAATAAGTATGCTCAAGAGGTCAAGATTGTTGAAGTACTTGAATGAATATCTCGCGGCCCTCTTTTATGGCATTCTTAACAGTAAGGAGATAAGGTTCAAGAGCCCCATTTCAAATCGGCTATCTTGTCAGCAGCAAGCCCAATCCCGAAGTGCCAGAGAAAACCCGCACAGATAATGCGGGATCACGTGGGGTCACAATGTGTACAAAGGTCATTCACAAAAATTTGTTGCACAGCTTAATCGAAATGTTCAACACTACTGCCAGATACAAAATTAAATAGGAGCAAAGAAAAAAGTGAACCAATAACCCCATCAACTACAAAATTTGAGTAGCAAGGTGTCGCTGCTTAACACTTTTACACTGCATGAAGCAGAACAGTACAGGCTCTCTGGATTTTAAAGTGAACAGCTTCCTTTGTCTCTTTCGCCCATTTTCATGATTGTACTTTCACCACCGATACAAGGGCTACAATGCAAAGGGTGCATGCCTTCACGTAACTGAGTTGAGGGGCGCATTTGGTGACAAATGCCAGCAGTAAATATATCAGATTTAAAAATCTTCATTACAAACATAGTTCTCACAAACTTATCAGTTCTAGACATGGAATTTGCAATGGTAAAATAAACAGTGTCAAATTTCGTTACACAGACAGAACTATTGCAGAGGTTGTGAAAATAGGCAACGGAAGACAATGCGAAGGTAGAACTTGGCTCTATTGTAAACATGCCTTTGTAGCCTCGTACTAACAGAGCTGGGTGTGTAAGCAAATAGCCGGGCCTGCCAGCACATGCTGTCATGCAACAGCGTTGCACCATCTGAAGTTTTAGAAGCTGTGGTGGTGCGCTTGGGAAGGTCACCCTTCCTCTTCTCCTGCTGCCCCCTCCTCCTGTGGTGGCTGCAGGAGAGGGTTCCGGCACTGCTACAGATGTACTGGTTAACGGTCCTGTTCTCTAGGAAATTATGCAACGAAGCAACAAACGCTACCTTAATGTCTTTGCTGCAATAAATATATACCTTCAAGCACATCATTCCTTTATAATAAAATGAATAGCTTTCTAGAAGCATTTGGCTATTCGCTTACATTTACAATCATTGGCGATGGTTTATGCACATTTTTTAAAATACAAAGGCTCTGCATCACCACGGCCGCTCGATGAAACGCACAAGGTGCGGCCTGCCACGTCGCCCGAAACCAGTGTGAGGCACCTAGTTCTCCGCGCCACCACAGTGGCGCCACTGCTCTGGGACAGGCACGTGCGGGTAGGAGCGTTCCTTTGGCGGCCGCCGCGCTTCGTGTTTACATTTCATTGGCGCGAGAGTTGTGCTTTCCGTTTCCAAAATATAAAAAAATCTCAATGCTGCCTGCAAGGATATCAATATACCTAGGAGTCGGTATTGGGCCACTAATAGGCTCACATAAGCCGAAAAGGCGCACCTTTGCCACTGGTTTCGAGCATTATGACCATCGTTCAAGAGAACTGGCGAGTTCTTTATCGAGCAGCAGTACTGCTGATGCAGCAGGCGCTTTTGTTGAGTGTGCGGATTTGCTTGCCTCGCTTAATGTCCTTGTTTGCTGGTTTAAAAAAAAATTAAGAAAAAGAAACATAAAATGAAAATTTTTACAAATGCGTGCATGATGACATAGGGCAACTGCAATGGTAAAAAAAGAAAAAAGATCTGATGGAGGCTGTGTCAATTGTTATTTTCTTTATTTACAAGATGTGAAGCCATGAAAAAATGCCTTGTTCAACAGCTTTAAAATCGTACTACCTTCTGTGACATGAGGCTTGTAGGAGAGTTTTAACCGCTCCACAGTTACATTCAGGTCCCCGGTCCAGTTCGCCACCATCGGCTGTAACAATTTATTTAGAAACACCTTACACAGTTCCTCGGTGTGGCCATCGGTGAAGTGAAGCGAACACACCAATGAAAAACTTGTCACTCGGCTCCCAAATGCTTCCTTTGCCACTTGTTCCCTGTCATGAAATGTTTCTCAGCCATGCTCTACGACGTGCTATGTCGCACGGAAACTCATAGTACCAGATTAAAGGATCTTTTCTTGCATTAGTGGCACACAGCGGCACGCAACAATTGCGCAGCACAGCACCACATGCAACACGGCAAGGACCTCGACACTTTTACACTACCACGTGTGCGGACAAAAGGTATGAAAGCGAGACGCGAAATCTCTCCCGCAGCGCCTTCCCGGAGGGGGAGCAGTCCCGTAGCAGTGGCGCCACCCCTACAAGAGCGGCTGCAAATGTCAACTTTCGCTTCACTGCTCCGCCTTTACTTCGCGGTGCGACGTGGCAGGCCGCACCTCTTGCGTTTCATCAAGCAGCTGTCGTATCACTTTGAATATACAAAAAGGTGTTAAATAATGTGTATAATTTGAAATTAAAGTGCAAAAAAGGGAAACTGCAAAAATCTATGTGCACATATAAAATGACATTTGTCAATGCAAAAAATAAATTCCAACAAAAATGAAGATCTATTTAAAAAATCATTTTTAATGTTTAAAATAGCCATTGTACCAAGAACTGGTTGTTACCCCATAGCCAGAGCATAAGCTAAAGGAAAAAAATGTGACAACATACTGTTCAGCTTTTGCTCTTCAATGAACTCAAGCGTTTATGAACCCCTGCAAACATTTGGTACATGGACATCAAGAGGCTGCATTTTGACAGACAACCTTCCCGTCTTCTTCCCGTCATCCCTGCATAGCATACATGTCACCTTCCTGAGCAGTAATTTACCTCGACCAGCGGATTGAAAGCAAAAACGCGTCAATAGAGTGATGGCTTCAAGGCAAGGCAATGCTGCAGTGATTTTAATAAATAATTGTGCATTGCATAAGGTTTACTATGACGTAACGAGTTGGTACTTTCTTTAGGTGATCACTATTCCCTCTATGCATCAACACCACAAAATGGTCTCATGTACTCCAGTGTCACGCTGGATCAATGAAATTCGCAAGACAGTGTGATCCGCGGAGCCCATCTGGCTCAAAGGCTGTCTCCACAAAGAATCCAATTAGCGCACAAAAAGTTTCTATGCAATCTTACTGGTATGATGTAGTCCTCAACCAAGAATAACAAGCAGCACATTTAGTATATTTTATGCTCTTTAATCTTTTGAACAAATTTTTGATAAGTATTGCCTCTGCTATCACAAATTCTGCGCGCCGTCTTCAAACTAAAAATCAATTCACAAATTAGTTTGCTTCACTGTACATTGCATGTATGCATTAAGCGTAAACACTAAGTGTGTGCATAAAAAATACCCAGGTATCATTTAACCTGTGCTTCGCCCAGTACAGTTGGCGATAAAGTTTATGAGGTATGGTATCAAAAAAAAAAAAAAGGGGGGGGGGGGGGGGGCTTAATATTTATGCAGCCGCTGCACACATCCCTGGTATTAGGATTCCCAGTCTGTACTACCTTGGAATTCCGAGCAAGTGGCACCGCAAATATCAGCATGTTTTCTTCATCGTGTGAAATAATTGCGAGGAGAGGGTAAAGCGGCAACGACGGTAACAAAACATTGCTGCTTGGGAGCGCCGGCGGTTCGTTCTGAAGCGCCGCCTTATACCGACTTGAAATGAACTGGAAAAGGCCTAGCGACGATATCGGTGGCGAGTGATTAGCCACCGATTAGCCACAGCGGCGACGCCAAAGCGTAGCCGCGACCACTCCTCTGTCGCCGAGTGGTCACGTCGCTGTGCCGCAGGGAAATCCTCTGTGCCGTGCGAGAGGCAGCTGATCTCGCCGTCGGCCGGCGGTCCGTGAACTACAGACCGCCAGCCGCAGTTCGCCCCGATGCGCACGTGTGCCCACTGGGGCGCCTAAAGTCCTTAGAAAAAAATATCTAGCTTTCCCGGAACCGCGCGAAAATTTGAGGTTGGCAGTGAAGTTAGAGGGGGGGGGGCTCTTGCACGGGTGGGGGCGCATGCTCGGAATTTTACGGTAGTATATGCAAACACCGTGTCGCACAATTTTAATGGCTGCAAGGAGAAGCTGTTCAAAAATTTGCTACACCCACGCCCTGCAAACTTATTATGCCGACAGCACATAGCAACACTGAAGCCAAGGAAAGCACGAGGAAACTGAATATTTTAATTCTAGAACAGCATTTTCTGTCAGACTGATTTCACTCAGGACTAAGTATTTATTTTGTGTCCCTGCTCCTATCTGTGTTGGGAAATGAATGTGGCAGAATGGACAAAGTACAACAACGAAGATCCAAGCACACACGCTAATTAAACATAAAGGGAAATAGTAGGTAGGAGTAGGATTGTAAATGCAACTGAAATAAAATGCAGACTGCACCTTTGCCTGCTTCTTTTGACTACAGCATTTCGACTGTTTTCTTTACACTAACCACAATGCTGTGTTCAGAGCATAGGTGCGCATAGATGAACATAGGTGCATCAGGATATAACTTACTGAGCTGCACAGCATGGTCTATAGCAGTGATTTCTTCCTTGGAATACATTTAAAGTTATGCACTAAAATTAATTTAATACGACGATCACAACAGCCAAATCGAAACATTACTCTGGAAGTTAAAGTTATCAACCTGGCACGTACTGAAGACAGGCAGCTCAAGAGCTAGGGAAAATGCAATGGCATACACGCGCCACCGCCGCCCCTCCAAACACAGCGGCGGTGGCGCGTGGATGGAGGGGCTTTAGCATACACCTTTATCTTTTGACGCGCAATAGGGACGAGCCCTTCCTTATACATTCAAGAAGGCTTTTAATGAGGCTGTCCTCAGATGCGAGTGCTTTTGCCCTCGAGAAGCTGCAAAGCCTTGAAAATGTGCAATACCACTGTGCAACACCCACACACACCTGCTCCACTAAATCTAATCAGGTGCAGAGTACCTGCAGTGAAAAGAAGCTCGGGCTACACCTCGCAATACCTGAAATTTTCTATTTCTTCGTGTCAAGCAAAAGTCAGAGGCTTGAAGATGGCGATTTGTGAGAAGAGTATACATGTACTACAATGGGGAGCTATTCACACAAGCTGTGAAACAGTATTTCACCAGTGATAATGAAGCTGCTTATGTTCAAAGGATGAAGCTTTTGAGGTGTGCATTTGTCATGTTGCATCACGCACATTTTTGGTCCTGGTGCCTTCCTATCAATAGCGCTTACATGCACATAGCACTTACATGCACATAGCACTTACATGCAAATAGCACTTACATGCAAATAGCACTTACATGCAAATAGCACTTACATGCACATAGCACTTACATGCACATAGCACTTACATGCACATAGCACTTACATGCACATTGCACTTACATGCACATTGCACTTAGCGCATACATGCACATAGCGCTATTGTAAGGAAAGCAAACTGGGTTGCACATTACTAAAGGGAAGCTCACACTACAGAATATCATGCGGCGAAAATACACCTCCGGTGTACATATTCATAGTTTCCCCATTATACACAGCGTGCGTCGGTTCTTCAAACCGTGAGCAGTTTTTACAATTGCAGGCATTAAAGCACTTAAGGCTGCTGAGCTTTAGAGCGCGCAGTCTCAAAGCAGGCGCACAGTCACAGCGGGCGTGACGCACATGTGGTCAAGCACATCAATGTGAATGCACGGCCACCTTGCGCTCATTCATGTCAAGGCCACGGCGCGGCCAACCAGACCGCGACGACGAGCGGCTAACAAGTGGATCTCGGAAAGGAGACGGCGCGCGATGGAAGCCAGTTTCCTGGGGGGCCCAGCCGCCCCCTTTCAAGTGCATTCCAAAAACTCGTGGGTGAGCGGAATGCCCAAGGAGGCGGCGCTAACACTGGAGCACACTCAGCAGAGCGAAGGAGGAAAGATGACTGTGACACAGGTTCACGCCTTTCGCGCTTTGCCTCTCAAAATCAGCATCACGAACGGTACTCTGCAGTTGAACCCTACCGTAGTGACAACGTCGCTACCCGCCTCGGGGTGAAATAAATGAAAACGCGCCCACCATCGGAAACACGAACACGCTCCAACGCCGATTAAACTTTTTTTTTTTTTTTTCCTTTTTTCGGGGCGGTAAATTAACGAACATGTCTCAAATCCATTTCGGCAGCACTTTTAAACTCAATACAGGTCTGTAGCGCACTCAGTTTGTCAGTTTGCTCTCAACACTAGGACATTTTAGTGAGAAACTCGAAGCGAAGTAATCACCCTCCCAAGCGAATGAAATATATATGGAATATGACACTACCAGCGGAATACAATGCCAAAGCGCACATCAAATAACTGCTCCTGCAAAGCCAGGCGACGTTACGGCCAGCTAACCGCAAAGCAAACATTATCACTAAAAAAGAAGAGAGAAAACAAGGTAGATACACTCATTTAAATTAAGTTGCATCAACACGAACAACCAATTCATTAGAGCCAGCGCACATAATTTAAATGAAACGACGGTCGCACCGGCTAGGCTACAGTCCGACTTCTCGGAGAGAGCGTATATATATATATATATATATATATATATATATATATATATATATATTCCTCAAGTTTAAGTTACAAACTAACTGTACACGTATAGCTGGTGCAGCTGCCATTATTACGAGAATAAGTTTCGTGCGCTTGTTCTAATAAATTGGTTGTCATGACGATCCCACCAAGTGATGACTACGCGCTCCCACGAGCATGAACGCGACGAGGATAAACAACACGAGCGGCGCACGGCGCACATTCATATCGAAAGCTCCAGTTTTCCTCTTCGGACGCATTTTGATCCGTCGTGTCCCGCACTCGACATTCGACCAAGAAGTTCGACGCGTTGGCGACGTTGTTGCAAGACAATATTGCTTGTTTTATAGCAAATTAACAAAAATAGAGGGTTTTTATGCACAGTTACAACCAAGAGCTACGAGTTGCGACCACGGTGTCAGAAATACCGTGGTTGCGACGAAAAGCTCATGTCGCTCATATTCATAGCCAAGCTACCGAACAATTTCCAACGAGCACAGAGAGAAAAATTTAAAAAGTACGATAGAATGCAGAAAGGAACTGATTCCGGTGTGAGGTGTGCAACCGTTGCAGCAAAAGCAGACGAACGTCGACAGGATCAACATGAGATCGCAGCCACCGCAGCAGCGAGTGCAACGGCAACATCTGCCCTCATCCCAATCTCCAACACGCGCAACATAAACACGCGCACTGCCGCGCACAACTTCACTGGCGGTAGGGTCCTGCGGCTGTGTCAAGCCTTGTCACTTCACCTTAGAAAGCACACGAAGCGAAAACTCTGCAGAGGAGCAAAATCAGCAGTTTTCAATAAAGCCCGCGCTGTCGCATCTGCGCGCAATCTTGCATCAGCCTGCGCATTACCTAACCCACGTGTTCATCGGCACCGGCTCATCGCGATCGGCCGGCACGGCAGTGGCGCCGTTCCGCGCGATCGCAGCGAATAAGTTTGACATCACGCTGCACAAAACTGCGGTGGAAGCCGAAACACGCAGTAAGCAAGGGTGAACACCGTCCGAGCCGCGGTGACCGAGTGTAAACGACGCGAGCAGACGCGCTTTTCGAACAGGGGGCTCACCTGACGGCCAGATAGACTGACACAAACAGCACCAGGGCGGTCAGCATTTCGCCGCACTACTACTGACGGTCCTCGCAGTGAAAGTGACGGCTGCCGAATAAGCCTGCAGCGAAGACACCAAATCCACCAGGGACAATCATGCTCTCGACGACGTCGCGACCGGTGCAGTGATAGCGCCTTGCAGATTACGCCATGGCCGGGCCGGCGAACACAACATTTACAAAACCAAAGCGGAAACGCGCTACGCAGCGGACCGGAAGCGTACACGCCAGCGCAGCATTCGATTGGCCTGCTCGCGCGAATGGAGCGGCCGCCGGCCACCAGGGGCCACGCTCGCACATGTGTGACGCAGAAAACGAGGCCGGCCAGTGAGCGTAGCAGAGTGCGGGACGTCGCGCCGCCGCTGCAGAAACAGAAAAACCATCGACGCGCTTCCGACGAACCCCACTTGCGGCCCCGCCGGCATAGTTGGAGAGGGAGATGTGCGCTTTTTTTTTTTTTTTTTTTCGCCTCGCTTCTCTTTTTCCACCCCGTTTTCGGAACGCCCCACATTCCCCGTGGTTCAGTGCACATGCGGCCAATTTATGGATGCGCTCAATAACAGTTTACTAATCGCCGTCTGAGACACCAAGCGGATTTCGGCAGAGAAAACACAATTTTGTCGTGACCACAGCCATATTTCATGGTGAATATTCCGATCCGGGTATCAAATCAGTGATGCTCGCAGACGTGAAGTCGTCGGTTACTTCTGGTTTCGCCTTGTGTGAGGGAAATACGAAAGTGGATGCGAGCATAAGTGCGTGCATGTGGTTTCATTCAATACCGAACTTTTTTTTTTTTTTCTGCGTTCGTAACTTCACATTACAGTGCACACATTAAATCATTCTCATGGGCAGGCTAGATACTATTTGGCACATGAAGTCGAAGAACTTAACATATTTGCAAAATTTCAAGGTCGTGGTACATTAGCATAATTAACTGTTAAAAACTGGCTCATTTAAAGTCAAGTGAACCACTGCGAATCAGAGAGCAGGCTCGTTTGCTTTCCGTTCGAATGAAGCGCTCGTAAACAATTGTTCCTATTTAACTGCGTCACGCAATAAGTGATTTAAGGATGTCATAAGTGCCAGTAATATTTATGGTGACTGCTCGGGGTCCTAGTTAATGACACATAAAAAGCGTTCACAAAGAATACAGGCAGCTACAACCATTATGGATTACAAAACCAAGGCCACACTTTAAATATCTTTTTGAGAGACATCTAACAGCATATCGAATTACATGGGTCACTGCAGGGATGCCGCTCTGGGATGTGACATGGGTATTACCGCTCTTCAATGAATCTCTTTAAAGAAAATAAAGTTTATTACTAGCACATAGTAACGAAATTCGCCATGAACCCACGCAAGGGCCGTACGGTGGAAAAAAGCAAAAGTTAATTAAATGCCCCTTGTTCGATGGATGTCGTGTTGTGCGTAGTGTACAAATGGTAATTGTGGTTGCGGGCTGTCGAGTAGTAATATTTGATGGCCCGCCGTCATGCACAAAACCCTGGAAAACAAATTTGGAGAGATTGGGCGGACATCTATTCGCAAAGCAAAAGCAACGAACTGTGGCGAATTCTATTTAGCAAAGACGTAAAAGTAGATGAGTGATGCAGCGCACTTGCAAAGAACACGTTCACACAAACATGAATGATGAGGACATACACAGGCGCTAGTTTTGGAGAATCTTTGCGGGATGATAATTGTATGGCGATGGTACGATCTCCCCAGGGGCCTATAGATGAGCTTCAATGAAATTGAATGAGCTAATGAAATTAAAGAACGGTGCCACTCGTTTCAAGGATTATGCTGTTGGTCACAACGAGACACTTAATTTCTGTGCGTTGCGCGTCTGTCTGATGACCTGAGTTTATCATTTCAGCAACCATCGTACACACCAGGAGTAGCATGCTAGGCGTGCAGCAGGGCAAACCTATGCAGTTTTCATCAAAGAGTATCTCTCTCTCGTGCGCACGAATGTAGATCTCACGGCAGTCAGATAAGTCAACATTGCTGCCGTTTTGAAAAAGACATTGCGCGATGATCGATGAGAAGGGACAGCTATTAAGCATTAAGGAATTCACCACACTATCAGATCACTCAATACTTTCAGTACACCGGAGTTCAAGGGAGATAACCAAGCCACTGACACATGAAATCTAGAGACGCATCCACCTCGCCAAGAGCTTTCACGACAGTAATTAGGTCATGTCAAGAGGTCGCCTGAACTTTATTAATCGGACTTTCGTGCTGAAAAACAGCGACCAGGCTTGATTGGTGCGCGTGAGTGGCTGGTCACACTATTTAAAATCCTTTCTTTGTCCAATAGTGTGCAAATGCTTGTGAAAAGCCGAGGTTATTGCGTTGAAATAGAAGGGTACTATAACGCTCTACAGTGATGGTTACTTTGGTTCTTCCAATAAGAATTCCCATCCCCAACGAAAGGCGCACCTTAACTAGTGTCAGGCTGCAGCGCTCTATATAACAAGCTGCGCCAAAACAAGTTCGAGCAAATGATAAAAGCATCGCTCGTACGATTTCAAGGTCAAGAATGTAACAGCGGTGTGAAATCGCATAACCCTTACAAATCAGCAAGTGTCGGCTCATTTTGCACCACACAAAGGTGTGGCGCTTTTCATGTTAACTTCGTACGTCAATGTTAGTCGCGAGCGCAAAACGGCTACCAGACAAGGAAGAAAAAGGAGCGCAAGCGAAGTTCCCTAACACTGCTCGGCGCAACCGCGCAAGCTCGCAATATATTAGACAACTCAATAGGTGCTTATTTAGCACTTCCAGAACTCCTTAAAAAACAATCCGGTCCTAGCAGAAAACACGAAAAAAAAAAAAAAGCGGATCTCAAGCACTGCGGTAATCGATGTAACCGAAGCTTTCTGTGGAGTTTGCGTTCACAGACGATAATTGGCGGCGATATTTAGAGCGGATGTTTAAGTTCATCGGCGTTTAGTGCAATACCAGAGTGGCGAGTTGATCTTAAACGTTACCTTGCGTACACCACTTGAGTTTGTCTACGTAGTATAGAGAACACTCAGCGAGACGTTGTTGGGCGCCACCGTTCATAACCTGCGAGAATATTAGCAATGTCATTGCCTCACATGACACATTTCATCGTGGCACAAGTGTTAAACGTTAAATAAATTACGGGGCCTTATACGTGCCAAGTCCACAATCTGATTATGAGGCACGCGCAACTGGGGGACTCCGTTTCTTAACGTGCACCTAAATCTGAGTACATTGGCCTTTTTACATCGCCTTTCCCCTTTCCTACCCTCGCCCAAAATATGCGAGCGAAGAGGTTTATTCGATTCAGCCAAGTTTCTCTGCACCTTCGATTCTCCGAGGTGCAGCGGTGCACCCCCGTGCTCGATTGCACGGGGTGCAAGGCAAAGCTGGGCAGGGTGCCGCCGCGGTGCAGTGCACCCAAGCTTGAGCCTTGCAGTGAGTGGGTGCAGCCTGGCACACCATAACCGGCACCCCCTGCACCTTTTCGTTGGTGGTGCCGTACACCTTTTCTGAATCGAACAAGCCTAAGAGTGGCAAGGCTGTTTATTCATTCGTTTCGTGACTGCGTCGGTTCTAACCCGTTCTCTGCCTCCGCTCCCTAACTCCTCTCTACCATCTATCTCCCCTCCGGACCGTTGCACGTAAGAAAACACTGCAGTTTCTGGAAAGCTTTTGAGAGGAGGTCACGGATAATTGCAGAAGTCGAAAGAGTATTGTGGCGACACCCAGGGTGCTCCAGAGGGTATTGTTCCGTCCAAGCAGTGGCCAACTCGAGAAGAAAGTCGAGTAATGTGATCCCCGAATGATGGCAAAAATTGACACCAGCTTCAGAAGAAAGTTTCGTTGACTTAAGAATCCCAAGCTTTGTTTCACATTCATAAGTAGAAAAAAAAAAAAAGGCATCGATTGGGCAACTCATAGGCTAGAATCTCTTAAAACAAGCAAACGCAACCAGAAGAGGTGCGCAGGTACAGTTTGTCTTCAGTGCTGGCTGCCGCATAACCGACGGACTACGATGTCAGCACGAGGAGACCGACTGCGCTCCTTAACCCTACAAAGCCCTAACGCCAAGAAAATTAGAGCTTGTTCCCCATGGAAAGTACGCTCGTATAAAAACATAACACGAGAAAAAATGCTTCCGAGTTAAAATTAGTGTTGAAGTTAATTAATTAGTAATTGGTTTGCTGAACCCTCCACAATTGGAGGCTTTGCGATAAGCGTATAAATAAATAGATTGGCAGTTTGGCCCGAAGGACGAAGCAGCTTTGCGCTTGAACTCCTCGGTCGGTGTTCTAACTATACGCGGGTGCGACACGTTGGCAGCTACCAGGCGTCTCGCAACGTTAGCGCGATGAGCGCCGACAGTGGCGTCGCACCTCGATGGCGCACGAGATGAACAGACGGGAAAACTGCCAGCGTCAGTAGGAAGTTTTAGATTTTCCGTGCGCAAACGGGTTTGGGTACTCAAAGGGACCTTTGCGTACGCAAAGCGCCACGCCCAGCTCGCGTTATTAGACAGTTTTAGTTACACGCACGTAGAGGCTTTGCGTACGTAGAGCTTCTACGTGTAAGCAGTGCGCATGCGCAGAACGTAGCGGCCGCGCGCTGGTCTCAAGGACGTACGTGAGATTCGATTTTTTGCGTGCGTTTCTTGCGCACGGAGACAGATTCGCGCGGGGGTTTCGCGAGACCACGAACAAGCGATAGCGTGCTGAGCACGCGCAGATGGCTTGCATGGAAACACGGCGACAGGATGACTGGTCATCTATTTCATTCCATGTCAACGATGACAGCCGATAACGCTTGCACAACACACTTCCGGGCATTGCGGAGACGATGACCGGCACGCATCAATGCACATCACTGGCTTGGCTGAAATACTCATCTTGAATTGAATTGGCTACCGCAGTGTTCATATTTCCCGATAGATGTAGCTACATGGTGCGTCGCGTGCGTGTAGCTAAAAGCGTTTCAGATGGCGTGCACGTAAGGTACGTAGACTGTTCACGTTTGCGTACGTGAAGTCTCCACGTATGTACGTGTAACTAAAACTGTCTATTTTGTACTCACTTGGGGTTCTTTTGTACGCCCGGCGGCTTGCGTCCCCTAACTTTGCGCACGCAAAATCTAAAACTCCCTATTAGATAACGTCAGCTTGACGTTTACTGCTCAGAGCATACACACAACAGCTCAGCCGGATCGCTTATAGCGTGCGTGTGCACAAAGCTCGTGCCAGCAGCGGAAGGCAGAACGCTGCCCTTGCTCTGCCACCGAGGCGATTGAGCGTAGTGCTTGCGGTGCGTCTACCTCGTTTCGTCGTTTTTGCAGCCAAACGCACTCCGCGTCCCTCTGCGCGCGGGCTGCGCATGCGCCGTCGATAGAGCGACAGCACGACGGCGTGTATGCACCTCGAGAGTCCGTATAATTGCTATCGCAATAAAGCCCTAGCTTATATAGCATTTGAGTTAACTTTCACGCGCTTAAATCAGAATCCTTAAGTATAATACGCAGCGTAGAAGAAAAAAATACCCTGGTACAACAGGCCTCCGCGCAATATTTTACGTTTGAAATACAAGTGCCTGCGCTATGAAAAGCTCGAAAGAGGAAAGAACACCGCCATCTAACTGCTCGCCGGAAATTCTGCAGAACTTGGAACGTTGAGAACCAGCGTGTCACGCCTGTGCATGGCCTCCAAGATATGGAAGCACCCGCGGCACGATGAAAATCGCGGAAGCCTTGTTCCGGGATCTGTGTAATATCTGCTAACCACCACGTGCCCGCGTCGTCTGCTAAGGCGCTATATAAAAGCTGTTACTAAAAGAATTAGAGCATTATTAGCCCTGCAACTTAGACAACACTACTTCGATAGTGCGCACTTCTCATTTATAAGTTCTATGAGTGAAAATTCGCTGCAGTTGGTCTTTCAAACGCTGGTACACCAGCTCCAGGCACTGTTCTCGTCCGATAATTCAGAGCGCTTTTGTCCTAGACTTTGTACCATCGGCGTAAATTAAAACGCGAACAGGAAATACCTGATCGGAACGCCTGTTGCGAGTAATTACATGAAAGTGCGACATGTAACCGCTCTGTAGCCGCTTTCTAAGCGTGCAGTAGTCCCGATAGTGTACGTTTTCGACTTTACAAATGCAGGTGAATCTGGAAGCGGAACAACGCACTGGAGTAGTTTCGGAATTGTTTGAATGTATGCTGATCGTACATGCCGCCGGCTTACCTGCCCTGCTTTGATCGCTCTTTCTTTCCCTTTCTCTAGGCCTGTCGGCCCCTTCCTATTAGAAATAAACAACAACATTCTCCCTCAGCCGTTTTCGTTATCGAGCTGGCACTGTCGATCGCTCTCAAACGTCGGTGCTCAGCATATTAGATCAAGGACGCTACCAAATGAAAGCCGGCCGTTCCGTTTTACTATAATTTCTTTTTTTCGTGCACTACAGTTCGGTGATATTACCGGAGCTTTATTTGCGTTTATTCTGCACAAGTTAAAATACTCTCCTACCCACTTACCGCAAAATCGGGACAAGGTCATTAAATTCCGCAACAGCGGCATCACAAGTATGACGACATGAATAAAACACGCACTCTCAGGAGTTTTTTTTTTTTTTTTTTTCCCATCCCAGGCGACAAATCTATGAATATTACAGCCTGAGACATGGCGAACAGCTGCACTCACGCCGTCCGTCTGCTGTGTTACGCCAGCCCTAGGCACACTATACACCTTCACATCTGTCACGGGTGACTGATGGCCGCTGACCTGTCACCTGGACGTATGCCAGGCAGCTATGCGGTCTCATTTATGAGTTTGCAAATACATTTAAGCATGCAGATAAAGTGCGTCGCCTAAGTCACACTGCCGCCATCCGTACCCTCCACGGTTCTTTCTATCCCAATATTTTCTGAGAGAAAAAAAAAAAAAAAAAAAAAAAAAAAACTCCAGCAACTTACAAAGTCGCAGGCAGCCGCTTTTAAAGAAATCGCGGAAAAGATTACTGGGGTCGAATTTGACTTGTTCAAAGTCCGTTTCCAAGAGTGTAGGCTGTCGCCGTTTGAAGCGAGTGAGTGCTACGCATCGAGCCAGGCGACTAGGGAGTTTTAGAGGACCCTAAGTCAGGAGACGCTATCGGCCAGGCGCACAAAAGAACGCGAAAAGGCGTACAAATGAGCTTGGCGTTTTTAGGTACGCTATTTCTAAATTCCCTAAAACAGCTTGTTGTATCTTACGTGCGGGAAGCGTGTGGTAGTTTACGCAGCATCGAAAGTATGCGTGTACACTTCTTTGCGAAGCGCTGCACCTCAACGAACATGTTTGTTACGGCACGGCAATGATAGGGATATATTCGTCCTAAACGTCTCTCGTTTTTACGTAAAATAACTGTACACATTTGCCTTATTTGGCTTAAGACAGCAAGATATCGATTTTCCTCTGCGCACTTTATCACGTTTAAATGTTTTTTAATAATTATTTAGAAATAGCTCATCTTAATTATCTGGTATAAAGTGCAATTACGATGTTACAGCGTATCGACAAAACTGTCTGCAAGAAATTAAATATTTAATTCTTAATACGTGTGTTATCGACGTCCCCCTCCCCACGTGTGCAATACGTCTGCTTCTCTTTCCATAAACAAGTATCTGATGTACTTCTCACACGTACAAACTGCATACTATGTATACTGATGTGTACGCATAAAAAATGCATCACTACACACACCACCAAGGTATGTAGGCAATGGCCTAAACAGGAAACGTAAAAAAAGGCCCGTATATATAGGGGGGACGAGCAAAATGCTCTTTAATATCTTGCAGGGTCCTTGGAACGACAAAGAAAAAGGCGCCCCTTTTGCTGTTCTCTGTTAGCATTAGAAACAAAATGAAATGGTGTCCAATAGCAGGCTGATTTCTCTACCGCTCTCACTGAACTGTAAGAGTGGCTGTCGCCTGAAGAGCCAACCAGAGGTAAAACCCAGCCGTCTAAGGTGTCAGAACCGCCATATAGGTGTCAAAGTTGCGTAGCCACAGGCTGCCGCCGTAAGCATCGCGCCGATGGCGCACATCCAACGTCTAGGGCCGAAGCGCTCCCGCGCGCCAACGCGCGCCTCGCAAGGGCCATTGGAGTCGGGGCTTGTTTGTTTCGTACGGGCGATAGATACCACCGGTTTGACGGCGGGAGATAAGTGGCCTTCCGTTAGCTGCCTTCGTTAGGCATCTGGGCACGGGCAACTTCAGCTGAAACGTGTGAGCACGCACGCGAGCTCCGACGGCGGCCAATTTGCAGCGTCCTCTCGAAGGAGCCGCAAACGAGAGTAAAGCCAAGTTACTAGATAACTCTTTCACTCGGAATCACCAGGCGCCAAGCTACAGCCACTAAAATGGCCACTAAGAAACAGGGTACGAATTACTACATTCAGCCGCAGACAAACGAGTAGTTCGTCGCTGCTGAAAAACTTTGATGCGACGGCGCTCCAGAACATCTTTCTACCCTCTCTCTTCCTTTCTTCACTTGGGGACGGAGGTGGGGTGTCATATGAGGGGAAGGGGTTAGAGGTCTGTATTAAAGGTCAAGTCTTCTAGACGTTAATCAAACAGCTACGCTTCATAATGAGGCTATAACAGCGGCTGCAGAAGCTATATACCAGTGAGCGCCCACTCCATTGCGACCGACGAAAGGATGCGCACAATGATAGAATATGGCGAATTGCACAAGCAATCGATTACAAAAAAAAAAGTTATATTACAGAAAACTTTAAGACAAGAAACGAAAAGTAAAGAGAGCAAGAAGGCAGGCACCGACGGCAAACCTATTTCTGAACAAGCACCAACAGCAACTATCCTTACCGCCTACACCGCAGAGGTGAAAACCAGCATCGCAAGTGAGAGATGAAATCCTTCAGGAAACAAATGATATACTCAGTAGACTGAAAGCTCTAAGAGATTCTCTCTTCCCTAAACGACACCAGATGAACTTTGCAGACGAGCACAGCCACCATTACTCAGCAAAATGTAATTAAGTTGCTGAGTAGCAGGTAAAAATATTTATTGAGTACCTGATTACTCCCTTTCAAAAATTATACCAGTAGAGTAATAATACTGAAAAAAAAAAAGGAACTTGTTACCTCGAATGCACTCAAGCCACGTGATCCAAGACACCAAACACCTAACTAGTGCAGAAGTGAGCGATTATTAAGCCTATTGACCCTTTTCGCGGAGCAGTTTGTTCTAAAGAAAAGAGATGGCGCTTTCGGCGGCGCGCCGTACGTCACCCCAGCGACAGCGCACGATTACGAAACCATTACCGCTTCTACTTCTGCTGAATCAGCTGTCAGAAATGCAACTGAGTTTTCGCAAACGCGCTGTGCTCCAATCATGCTGGATTGAATCATGCGGATCGAAGACGTGTGCAGTAATTGGCTGCAAAAATAGTGGCTGGCATATTAAGGAATTTAATGAATATGTGTGGCCAAGTTCGTGGACCGCTGCTGCAACTGTCCATACGTGCTACCGGAACTTCGAGATGTACGGCTTTCCTTGAGGATACAGAAATTTGCTAATCCGCCAGCGTTGTATTGCTAACCTTCAAAGAAAGGGCTTCAGCCCCGGTATACATCGGCAAAAGTGAGTACCGCTCGTTAAACAGTGACAAAGGGAGTAGCACCGCTTCACAGTAAGTTTCGCGTGCAATATCTACACATACGACAACTAGCACGGTAACTTACGCCCACTCTATTACCAACGTGTCAAGAATAAGTGAACGGGCCCACACTTGAATATATGCGCACTATATACTGAGCACAATAAATGACGGACTACACCTATGGCGCACGAATGGTCGAAGCTGAATGTTTCGTGACGGTCCACAAGAGTGAGCGAGTTCCTAGCGATAATGCGTCTTTGCTACAAGCTATTACAATGTACAGAACAGCTACGTTTCAAGCCTTGTGCGCAGCAAGAACAAATCTGACGGAACCAAGCACACCGTCGAGCGATTAAGCAGAAAATAACCAGATAGTGACCGCACCGAGGAACTTTACTGAGTCGGAAACGTGACAAGCCGATGCTTCAAAATATTTGCCATATAAAGGACGCAGAGCAAAACACACTAATCCTCATTCAATTCATGAGCGGAAAGTTTGGATAGCTTGGAATACATATTTAGCCCCGCTTTTAGAGCAAGCAACATATACGCTGCTCGCGCCGTTTGGACGTAGCTTAATTAGCTCCAAAAGCGCATTTGCATGTTCTCTCAAGCTGTGGCCAAACCTTCCCGTCGTCTACCCAATCACCGTCTACGATATCTCCCGAAACAGATGTTTACTAAGCCGCACCGGCGTCATACACATACATTGTAAACACAGATGCAGTTGAGGCAAGCAATGGACGCGTCACCATGTGATGAAACATGGCAGCGCCCATGGGACCGCCGCGAAAAGGGTCAATACCGCTGGTCAAGTCAATACCGTGACTCTAACGTAGAATAACAAATAAAAAGAAAACTAGCGTTTCCGGACTGTCTATGTGTACTCTTTCCGGATAACTTTGGCTACCTAAACTGTGTGTGCAACGAATCATTCGGGTAACCAAAGTGCAGCTACGAAAAACTGCGACTTTACCTACCGCTATTCAACCGCCTCTAATAGTCATGAGAAAGCGAACCTGAGCCCAAAATAAAAAAAAATAAAATAAAAAATGAAAAAAAAAAAAAACGTGCGATAACAGTGAGGTTTCCGGTTCACCACTCTTTCCAGGAAAGAAAACCGTGGCAAGAACAAAAGCGCCTGACGCGCGCCCCGAGTGGTGTCTCAGGCCAGGGACGTTTCCATTCAGCTTTTTTTTTTTTTTTTTTCCAAACAAAGCAGAGTCTGTTCTTGTCACCCGCCGCCAAGCGAGGTTATCGCCGCAAGGCAACACAACAAGCGCTGCTCTTTCCTACAACCCCCCCCCCCCCCCCCCCCCCGACGCGGCCAGCGAGCGCTGCAGGAAACGGAACATTGCAATCACGCTAGACACTGGCCAGGCAGACGGGGAGGGAAAGATTAGCTCACCAGGCTCGGCCTACCGCCCAGAAATAGCAGCGGTACTCTCAGAAGCTAAGGGCGGCGTGTTACTATCACAAGGGTGTTGCTCTTCTCTTTTTATGTGTGCAGGCTCGATTTCCTCTCCTCGCTCTTAATCACTTTGATATGCGGGTTTCCCGTACACAGACAGGCACGCAACAGACATGCTTCAACGTCTCAAAGCAACGTTAAGAAACATCTGATAGTAGAAAGCGCTACATGGCACTTGGCAGAACTCCCGAGGTACACATCGGGTTTGAGCGACGTCGGCTTTTACACGCGCAAGGTCGATGGCGATCAATCTTGACGTCATGCAAACGCTACGTTTGGCTCCTATCGGGCCGGTAATCTGGCGATCGTAACCATCACCTCAATGCCCTTATCAACGCGCACATCCTGCACGGAAGTTTTCTTGTTTTTCTATCACCCACGTAGAGAGCGTGTCCTCGAGTGCACAGAGCGGAGCGGTGGGTTAAGACATTTCGCAACAGCTAAACCTGCGACGCTTTCGTGCGCGAAGTAAACGGATGAAAAAAAAACCCACATCATAACGAGTCCCATTTGAGGGTTACATTAAGGTCATAACTATCGCATCTAACACGTGGCGTAAGTACGTGCGCCAGCGAATTGGAACTATCCCATATATGACCCTCGCTGCGACTGTTATAGTTAGGCTTGTACGATGTAGTACCGCTGTAGCGCCCCCCCCCCCCCCCGCCTCTTTTATATATAATTTATTCATTCATAGGGTCTCGACACACACGCTGTCACACTCTAAGAGACAGCCGTTCGGCTCCCACCGGCTACAAAAAGTTGTTCAGCAATAAGAACATTTTCTGGCAAATTTCATCCACGCTTATAATTCCGCAATGTAATTAAAAATGACAAGCGCTCACTTTCTACAATCATTTCGTTGGCTTCACCCCCACACACTGTAAGTAAGACTCCGCAAACATGTAAAAGTGATTATGAAATTAATTAGTGACACTGTAATGAACTGCACATTGTGAGCTGTCGTGTAAAGAAGAACCAGCCGATTCAAGTAATTGAACTGAAGAAGAGGAATTGGGTAGCTTTAGTGTTTTTTTAATAAGTTCTAATTTAAGAATAGATTCGATCGTGGCGTATTCATGGGGAAAGCACAAGCGCGTGACCAGCTGCAGCTGGCGACTTAACGTTTTAGCTCAGCGCCCTCACATCACCGTTACCATTATTGCCCCCGTCAAGCGCCACCTGCGAGTGCTTGGAACGGTGTAGCTAGCGCACAAGAAGCTGACACCTCGCCGGGGTGACGGCAACGGTAACAACGCACCCTTAACGCTACGCTAAAACGTCCCATAGTCTCTCTCTCTCCTTACAAACAATCGCCCACGAATAAAGATCAAGAACGCGCCTTTCACATTACTGTAGCGAACCAGACGCATTTCTGGTTAACAGCCCTGCCTTCTCTCTTTCTGTACTCCTCCTACTGCGGCCACAGCAGTTGCGACGTGACATGAAGATGCCTGACACTAATTTCATCAACAGATAAAAAAAAAAAAAAAGGGGCGGAACAGAGTGGCCCTCACCCCCTACGTCCACATTCCTTCTCGCACAGGCTCAAGAAGGTTGCTTCTAAATTACGGTTCAGGGTTGGGTTTTCGTGCAAACATAAGCTGAAGGGAATATATGAAGCAGCAAACAAGCGTATCCTTCACAAGGGGTGTCTGAAAATAGGGAGGAGGGGGGGGGGGGGGGGCTGCAAAGTGAAACATGCAATGCACTTTGTCTTTTGCCCACAAAATGTTTATTCAATTCCTTCTTCTTGCGGCCTACATTATATCGCACCTTTCCTTGCATTGTCGCGACTGTGGGCGTCATCCGGTTTTTCAAAGCACTGTTGTGCCGTTCAGACACCATGAAAAGCTCTCACATGAATGAAGGCTTAACACACTTTAAAGACAGCCTTGCATTTTGCTGCAAGATAGCGAGGTTGCCTTGTTAGATCTTGGATTGGTTTGTTACGTTGGTTAATCAGCCGTGACATGTGCATCACCGTCGAAACATGCGCCTTCTGTCATATGAAGGTTGTTTTTGATAGTGTATGTGCGATGCCGGGGGGCATGTGAAGCGTGTTATTGGCTGTTTTCTTCCAATAAACTTTATTTATTAGCCAGCGTCGTATTGTGCACCCTTCTATTCCTTTTGTCCGCATCTGTCGCGCTGTAGCTACCATGGAACTTCAGGCACTCAACGTTTCAACGATCAACGCTTCAGGCAATCGTACTGATCGCCTGAAGCCTTTATCGTGTTTCATTATGGGCTATACAAATTGTAGAGCAACGTGAGAAACTCCCAGTACAGCTTTCTGTTGCTCTACAATTTTCTCATTGACATTTTTCACCTAATTAAAATGATTGAGAAGTCGCTTAATTAATTAAAACCAATTATCTAATTATGCGGAATTAAAAAAAAAATCTGTGTATCTCCAAGCGAAGGCTAACAACATTACCTTGGTTCTGTCCAGCTACGTGGCATTTGCACCCGCAGGCAAGCGACTGCACGAGCCGCAAGAGCGCAGGGAATCTAAGTGGAAACGACCATCCGATAGGGGGTGCTTTTTGTGTGTGGGTGCGCGTGCGTGCATGTATGGGGGGAAGGGGGCTTTATATTTGAAGCGTTAGCGTGAAGTCCATTCACTTGAAGGCATCGCTTCGTGTCGGCAGCCTGCACCGTGTCCTTATTTCTTCCTAGTTGGCGCGCGAGGAATGTGCAACTCAGATAAAACAACCACCATGGGGGTAATGCCTCCGAGAAACCGCTGAGCGGTACACCGAATCCGCGCAGCCGCCTTTATTCGGACATTCAACGGCCTCTTTATACGCTGCAGCAGCTTCCACTCCAACCCAACGTATAAGTGCCGCGCTAAGCTATCGTACGCTTTCAAAGAACATGAATGAATATGGCCGTGCTTTTGTGCGCTACAATTTCATCTCACGATCTCCCGTTCTACCATCTCCATGCAAGAAATAAAAATAACAATGCAGTACTCTGGACTCAAGCGACGCAGCCCCATAACGCGAACTTTTTTCCGCCTCCTCCAACCAGCCCAAGATTAGACCGAAGACCTCGCATTCTCTTTGCATCCACTTCGCTCCTCGTTGAACTGGACGCGGGCCAAGGCAACGGGTACATGCGCTGTCAACGTGTATCGGTCGCTTCGTGGAAATCCTGGAGGGGTCTTTCTTGTGCCTCGCGTGCGTGGCTTCGTCATTAACGACGGACCAAGTAGAAACTTCTGAAACGGCTATAGACGTAGTACGTCACGGCAATTCTCGAACTCGAAACTCAGCAAAACAACGTGCAGGTTTACGAAAAAAACACGGTTAGTCTCCGCACGGGAAAACCACACAGCGGTCCGTTCCAATTTAATATACAGCGTCAGAAGGGCACGATATTGACAAGACTTGTAGGCGCCAACCTGATCAACATCGCGGGGACTCGAAACGGCAGGAAAATAGGGTTTTGTCGCAGGCGTTATAGGAGACGACTAGAGCTTGTGCTTCAGCAATTGCATTAAATATCGATGGATTGAGCGAAGATCGCGCAACCTTCCTCGGCACAGTACAAGGCGCAGTGGTAATCCGTTTCGGTCTGCCTGTTAGTTCAATCGGAGTTCTACCGTCGGTGGTAAAGCGTTTTTTGTAGTAATCGCCACTTAGGCTGTGCAGAAAGCATTTAACCTCGCGACGAACACATTGTCGATGTTCTAAAAGCTTCAGCCTCTTGAACAGAAAGAAAAAGGACTACAGGTGCTACGCCTGCTGAGAGAACAACTCGAACATTAATTCCGCCTCTCGTTAGATAAGATTTTTCCAGTGACTCCACTCGTAGCAATAACGCGGTCGGAAGAGTGACAGAAGAGACGACGATGTCAGTCTCTTCCTGTCAGTCTTCCGTCCACTTGTGCGCCATTTTTTACAATGGATAACGAATTAGCCCGGTCACATACCCCGCCTCTCTCTCTCTCTCCTCTCTCTCTCTCTCTCTCTCGTGTGTGTGTGTGTGTGTGTGTGCGCGCGTGCGTGTGTGTGCGCGCGAGTTGGTATAAGGACATTTAACTAAGCACACAACCGTCCGTTTTTTTTTTTTTTGTTTTTTTTTTTAACTGCCAACTGCCCCGTAATCCGCTACGGAAGGAAACGAGGCGTCGTTACAGTTACTTGCGCGCGAATACTAATTTTTCAAACCGAATTGAATAAGCACCGAATAGTTCTGGAAGCGAAGCGAATATCGAACACTTTTCAAATAATTAACAGCGTTTTTATAATCATCATTATAAAACTACGTTCATATCTAGTTAGCACGTTTCTTTACAATGCACAATAGTAAATGTTATTAAGACCATACAAATTCATCAATACGAACATACGGGCAGCTTGTTCGCATACTGATCTCCTTTTGACAGCACATCTGGTGATGCATTATAACGTTGCTGTTAAACGCGACAGTCGTTTAGTCCGACAGCGCCTCTCTGCACAATCGAGACTAAACCGGAAATGACCATCTTCTCCAGTAACGGCCGAAATTACAAAAGCAGACGTTCTTTTTGTTGTTCTGGTTGTAATACCCGCGACAGACTGCGCCATTGTTACATCAACAAATGTCGCAGCAACGCTTGTTTCCGATTTATTCCGGAACAAACACATATGGCGCCCGTAAATAGTATCAGATCTCAATGCCGTGCCTGAGCAAAATTTGTGTGCGAAAGATTGAGCGGCTTAGCTGGAAAAGTATACGCAGCGTGCATAACTGAAAGTGACGTCATCTTTATTTCAGTGTCGCGCTTCATCGTGCACACTTGGTGTGAAGGAAGTCAGGGGTCCTACGAAAATTAGTCCGGTCAGGTCTGAATGAATGACTGAATCCCAACTATAGCCTCAGGAACGGGAATTAGATGCGTCAAAGCAATGTACTTTGTAAAGTATTTGTAGTAAATAAAGAATAAGTCACCGAGTAAAAGAATACACTTATGGCATCACCCCGAGATTAAAAACGCCTCCGTAATAGCCATCACTTATGTCCCACCTTGAGCTTTAAACATCATTCCTTACACTAAACACACACTCGCACACCCACATACACAGATACAACAGTGTGGCCATGTCGAAGACAAGCCCTCTTGTCAAAACGTTCGCTGCTTTTGTTCGCCCAGTGTTAATCAATTCTAGGTCTCCACCTGCCTGCGATTCCTTTGTCTTGTCTGGTTTGGCGGCCGCCGACGTCCCAGTGACCAGACCATCAACCAATATCAACTTGTAGTTCTGTCCTCATGCATTTTTTTTTAGCGCACTATGTGTAATTTGATTCTGACAATTCCTGTATTGAATCTTTGAACCATCAATGGTATTATTTTTACTTCGCTAACACTAAGCATTATCAAGCATTGTTCAGTGCTAGAATTTCCTTACAATGTGTGAATATGAATATGCACCTGTGCTCGTACATTTTCTTCCTTCCCTGATTCTCTTTCTTTGAAGCGCAAATTATTACTGCGTTCCCTTAAGACTCCACATTTTAAGTTATCTTTTTGACTTATTAAACGACGTCGATTTTTTTTAACTGTGCGTGTGTGCGAAAATATATAGACGGCGACAATATAGCCGGCCAAATCTTTAGCTAGCTTATGTAAATGCGTTTTTTTCTGCTGTCCAGTGTGTTGCGATGGAACGAACTTGCGAAACGGTCGAGGTTAATTAATGCTCACAAAGTTCGTGAAGATAGCATAGTCATTTGTAAGTTTGTTTCTAATTTAAGGTGCTGGCGCACAGAAAGTCGCCGCTCGCCCACGCTAGTTAAGGATTTGGGCGGCTGTGCATAAAAAAGTTGAACGCGTTATCTCAAAGCACCATGGCTTCCATGTGCCCGTACGGGTTACAACACGCTACTGACACCAAAGCTATCCGCTACTCCCACTTTGACTTTCACATAAGCAGACTTATCTCACGTTATCTTGCGACACGCGCGCGCGTATTTACGAGCAATTCTGGCTTCCTGTAGTAAGACATCGAACAGCTGCGCATGCATTATCTTTTGTTGTCGCACGACTTGTGATAAGACGAGAAACCCGCGTTCCCTTTCTTTTTTCCAGCGGTCATGTACTACGCGGCTCGTCCTTTTAGCGGTCTCTTGTGGATGATGCGGTACATACATGGCTTTACAAGGTCGATCCAAATAGGTCGCGAGGCTTCGGGTGAATAGCGGTTCAGAACAAATTGTCACCGACATCAGCAAGGGTGGTTATGGGAGCAGCGATTGAAGCGCGACTATGTTTGGAGGGAACAAACACTAGGAAAGAAAAAAGCGTTGTTTCAATCAAAGCTAGACAGATTTATTCAAAGCAAATAAAATTACTAATCAACTTTATTTACGCATGGCGAGAAAAGAAGAGACAACTCCATTTTACTTGACCGTTATCAATAAATACCTTTTTTTCAAAGCCCACCGATAACGGTGGGCTATCACTTGCAAGGCAATGCAGCTCTTGGAGTGTGCAGAAAGGCACGCTCGTAAAGTTCACCTGTTATACAATACGCACCCCTCACATGTTGTGTTGTATTGCCTCTCGACGTTTGTTTGAATTTGGTGACGCGGGCATATTTTCATTGTTCCTTAACCTGTTCAGTCAAAAGTAGTGAGTTGCGACCACCAGATACTTGTTCAGTTTAGTTATTTTCGTGCGACAGCGCTGGCCGACGGGCTTGGCGTCCGACGGCAGGACGATCACTCTACGCCCAAAGCGTTCATCGGCCTCCAAAGAAAGTATGTTGTGTGCAGCGATGCGATTTCGACACCCGTACGGCTGAACTTTTCCTGCATCGCTTTCCGCGCTGAAAAATCGAAACGCCCATCAAGTCGAATGGCGGCGCATTTGAATATGCAGCTCTAATGGCAGGCCTCCGAAAACAAATTTCGCGCCTATGAGAACAAAATGACGTCACTTCTGTTTTTACCAGATATGACGTCACATTATTTTTTTCTTCCACCGGAAGTGATCCCTCCTCACACAGAAGGCGCTAAGCCCCATGAACACCTCCGATGAGCCGCCATGTTTTGAATGTATGGGCTTCTATGGAAGCTTCGCAACCAGGTAGATTTACCTTGGCTTTACGGTGATGCACACTGCGATACATATAAATAAGGGGCTATGTGCGAGTTCACAAGACAGATGCAATCGCCGATTCATTACGCGGACCGAGCGTAATAATTCCGACCACCTGGGGTTCTTTAACGTGCACCTAAATCTAAGTACACGGGTGTTTGCGCATTTCGCCCCCATCGAAATGCGGCCGCCATGGCCGGGATTTGATCCCGCAACCTGGTGCTCAGCAGCCCAACACCATAGCCACTGAGCAACCACGGCGGGTTATATTCTTTTAAATGACGCAAGGAAAGCACGCGCCGCCTACATGCGCCGCCAGTAGGGCTGTTCAGCCATCATGGGAATGATGAGCTTCGTGCTTATAGCGAACTATAGTGGATCGCTATTTTAAGCTCCCCGAAGCTCATTTTATATCGCAAGCTTGTTGCATATCAACAAGTAGCCTCATTCATCCTTTCATTTCTAGTATTCGATGGTTCTCATGAACAATACCGATAAAAATAGTTACCCACGGTTATTGTGCTGCTTACCAACATCACCTGTACTCCAAGAAAAAATTGCACCATTTGGGACTTGCCTCACAACTGCAATTGATATATATATATATATATATATATATATATATATATATATATATATATATATATATATAGTTCGAAAAATAGAAGCACGTAGGAAAAACATATCACAGGACTTTACTGACGTTTCGGCCGGGGTCCGGGCTTCATCAAGGCCGGACCCCGGCCGAAACGTCAGTAAAGTCCTGTTATATGTTTTTCCTACGTGCTTCTATTTTTCGAACTATTTCTGTGCCGGCTTCAGTGATTCTTTGCATCACTGATATATATATATATCGGGGTGAAAAAAATAGGGAGTTGACGGGTTTTTTCCGAAAACGAAAGACCTTACATATATTTCGCGCATTTCCGTTCTTTAAGGATGCATGTTTCGCGTCACGAAAGGCATGCGCGTATATCAGCGTGACAAAGCGTTGACAGGAAAGTAGCTCGCACAGTGTATTAACGTACACTAACACCGCAATGTCTTTGTTAAGCATGATTCCATTGCAATACCCGCATTTCTTTCGATGTAAGGCCTGAGGGCGCTGTAGGTGCTTGTTGAATATACGTACTACTGCATAAAATCGCTGATCATAACAGCATAGCTAATTTCAAACAGCAAAGCGACAGACGGTTCAACGAAGAGCGCACTGCACGAGACACGATGAGACCTACCCTGTCGGTATTTATAGCCGCACACTGCCGAGCCCCGATAGGAAAGGTGAGCACCTGTCTGACATATGCATTAACACACCGCCATCTACGGCTATCTAATGCGCATTCATCAAGCCTATCACGTACACCTATCGTGGAATCGCGAGCCATTCCTCCCACATCTCTCCCACCAGAAAAGAAAGAAAACGGCGACAAAAAGCTCATAAGCCAAGCGCCAGGAAATACCGAGAGTGATCAATAACCGACATGTTTAGTAAGCGCTTATCAGCGGCGTCCGAGCATGGCTTTACTTAGTGGGGGCCATCAAAGGAGTCGTCACCGTCCCAGCTACACTCTAGTCTCAGCCAAAAAAGTAATACAACTGGCTCCGTCTCGTAAGTTTTCCTCATACCGCGGGACCGCGATCACAGCAGCTTCATTTAAGGACGAGCATGCATATATTGCACACGTACATTTGCGAAGCAGGCGTGTAGACATGGATAACAAAAAAGCAGACGAGAAAGCCCAACTGGCTCCGTCTCGTAAGCATTCCTAATCCTGCGGAACCGCGATCACAGCAGCACCATTTAAGGACGAGCATGGATATATTGCACACATGCACTTGCGAAGCACGCCGCGTGGACATAGATAACAAAAAAAGAACAGACGAGAAAGCCCAAAAAGAAGAATAGTGCACTCTTCGGCGCTGAACTCGTTAAGATGCGAAAAGGTTATCCTGCCGACTCCCTCCAGCACCCCCAACTTTGTGCAATACTCCTTGAGCCCTCGGCAAACTCTGCCGTCTGTAAGGAGCGACGTGAACGGCACGACAATGACTGACACACAACGAAGAACCGTCATTACGAGAGGAACGCCTAGATGGACTGCTGCGCTCAAAACTGCGCTCAGAACGACTGCTGCATCGCACACAAACTATGCTGCGCTAGTGTACTGTCTGATGTTGCCTCCGAGACAAATACACAGACGTCACTACTCTTCGAATTCGCGTCGCGCGTTCTACGAACTCCGCACGAACTGCCAAACGAGGAAATTGCACTCAGTGCCTAGCTAGTCCGGCTCGCGGTTACGGCAGTGGCATTATTTCAATCCCCAGTTGTGGTGGTCTAGTTTATTTTTACTGATGGCGCATGCCCAGCCACCATATTGCCGTGACGCATCCTTGCGTAACAGCGTGCTGACAAAAACGTTGCGTTCATTATCATTTTTTTAAAGAGAAGTTTTCTTTGCCTCTTCCTTCGACTTTTCCACGGCTGCTCCTGCTGCTGTGCGAGGTGAAAAGAGGAAAGTCGACGCGAGAAACTCGCTTGGACCTTCGCATCGCGTCGCGTGCGCACAATGCCCTGTGTCGCCACATTAGCCTCTTGACAGCTGTAACTATCCGCGACCCACAGCAAAGGCATTGCAGAAACTGCAGCGCTTAACTTTCTACTAACGTGCAAGTCCAGAGGGAAGGTAGATAGAATGGTATAGAGGAAGTAGGGAGAGGAGGCAGAGAATGGGTAGAACCGACGCAGTCGCGAAACGAGTGAGCCTAGCCACTCTTCGACCATCATGGTGGCTCAACTACGCTGCATGGGCCTGCCAGCTGCCTCCAGCAAGGATATCCTCTTCCCAGCCCGCAGTCCCAGCCGGGTGTTCAAGGCAGTTTTCAGCTTCCTTGCTGACACGATGCTGTCTGAACGGCTGTAGAGGTATCCTGCCCGCGTCGAGGATGTGGACGACTAGCCTCTCACCTCCCCCTCTACCTTTGCTTTCTCTCCGACCATTCGCCTCTCCACAGATGATAGGCCACGCTCCCTGTAAGGGCTGCAGAAATATTTATCTTTCGTAACCACAACTACTACCCTTTGCTCGAGGTCGCCGGTTCTATCCCGACCGCGGCAGCCACATTTCTACTGGAGCAAAATAGAAATCATGCACTTTGATTTAGGTGCACGTTAAAGAACACCAGGGTGTCAAAGTTAGTCCGCCACCACGGCGTGCCTTATAATCTCATCGTGGTTTTGGCACGTGCAGCCCCATAATTCAATTAAAGTTTAACACTTCTGCCACGATGCGATGTTCCATGTGAGGCAATGACAATGCTCAACCCTCTCAGAGGTTATGAACCATGGCGCACAACAACGCCTCAAGCAAAGATCGCTCCCTGTGTGTTCTGTGTACTGCGCAGACAAACAGCAGTGCTGTAAGCAAGGTAACGTTTAACACCTATTCACCACTATCGTAGCCGACCAAACGTCGAAGAAGTTAAACATTCGCCGTCAACATCACCGCGGATTATCGTCAATCAAAGCGAAAGCTTCGCTTACATCGATTCTCACAGTGATTAACATCATTTTTTATGTGCTTAAAAAATGCAGGGGGCTTTAAATCATTAAGACCCCACTGACGCTATGCAACATTATTGCTATGTGGGGATATTCTATGCCATTAGGTAATACTGACACTCGCAATCGAACGAGATTTCGGGGAAGCCATTCGCATTAGATTTTTTCATCGAATGCAAGCCCTTCAACACTGCGCAACAGTAACAACACAGGATAATCACTTCATAAAAAGCACCTGATAATCAAAATAGGAGGCAAAAAACTCTTTCTCCTCTCGTGAAGCAAAAACTATTTGTCCTTTAGTGAGGCGTTTATTTGAATTAGCGAGCTTCGCTACTTCCATTCCAAACTGAGCACCGTTTTGTTCCACAGCGCCAAGTAACCACCGACGAGCTACACTATGATTTCTTCCTTTCTTTAATTGCGTTATTAGGAGTCTCACTGTGGAAAAAAAAAAAAGTATGCGTCAAGCATGAGAGGCCGGTCACGTGGTAGAGGCACTGAGGGGATGGGAGAGCTTAGAAGAGCGTGTATATATATATATATATATATATATATATATATACTACCGGGATATTCAACTACCGGGATCCGCGGTAGTTGAACAGGAACTTGTAGGTTGAGTACGCGCGTACGAAAAATAAAAACGATACTTTATATATACAGGGTGTTTCAGCGAACACTCAAAAATTCTTAAAGGTTGGCTGTGGCAGATAGCACAATTCTAGTTCATGAGCTGGTCTACTCGAAGAGGCGGACATTACTTGCACAAGAAATTGAAATGAATGATCGAATAATAACACAAATTCACTAATTAGGTTTCTAACTAATTACCTGATGGCCCATATCGCAATTTACAAATTGTAGCCGTGGAGCTCGCAAGGCGGATCCACTTGGAACGAATTCTCATGATGACACCAATGTCGAGATAATTCCCGAACTTTGCGGAGAAATGCATTGGCGTTCCAGTTAGGTTCTAATCAAAACGTTGGTTTATAATCATAATCTCATAATCAGAACTGGTTTTGGCACGTAAAACCCCAGAAAGAAGAAAAAAGTGCCCATTAAAGTTTTTCTAGTTTTCGACAGTCCCATTACCTGCCTTGAAGACAACAGTCTGCGTTCACTGCATGTCCTCACTAATAAGATGCTCCGCTTGTTGCTCCGGAGTTGTAACTGAGGGAAGGTGTTGGGAGCCCGGCGAAAACGAAAATCGCACGACATCATCGTCCAGCGGATTGGGCAGCTCTCTGCCTCTAAACATCAGCTTTTGGCGATACCGATTTCTTGCTTCGGTGCTAAGCGCCTTAAAGTAGTCGCTCGTCATCTCGACAATATTCACGGTGTAGAAACAGCTCATCACAGATTCCACCAAGCAGTGCAAATATCGACACGCCGGCCTCACGTCACGCATGCCTTCAAACAACATAGCCGGAATTGCTTCTAGCTCTCCTGCCGGAAGTTCCGATGAGGCAACCAATCAGCGGCAAGCGAGGTTTGTTTGTAAACACTGAAACCGTCTATACGGGATACAGCGTTCTGGCACTGTGCCAACTGTGCTAAGACAGCATGCCAGGAACACTGACGCTCGTAGACGCCGACGCGTTCAGCGCTAGTCTCGTGAAATCTCGCGAAAGTATCTCCGAAAGTGATCGCCTGAGAACACCACCCCTGCCTTCACTCATGATGGATGTGCACTGTTGAATGAAAGCTGTTAGATTTGATTGGGGCTATAGCTTTGATATATACTAAAGATCGGGTGACAATGTTAACAGTTTTAAACACTTCACACATGCATTGTTCGAAGTTGCTCGTCTTTTAGCTGCCATGCTGTGTTATAATTAACACCTACTGTGTCGATATGTACTTGGAATTTATGTTTTGCAAATACTAGAATGTTGTCTAAAGGAGCTCTATTTGTTTGATTTTGACCTTTTTTTAACGATCCTCTACGGTGTGTTGACAGCTGTGATTGATTGATTGATAAATCCTCGTTTACCGCCTTCATGCAAATGATCTTAGGAGTGTGAAAAGACAAATGACCCTAGATACGCCGAAGCTGCAAATGGCATTAAATCTCTTTCGCAAGGTCGTTAGTTAATCGTTTCATACTGCACTGCAGTAATGCGTGACCTCTGCAGCACTGCATAACATGCACGAATGCAAACAGGCGTTCCATACAGGTGTGTGTCCTTTAGGTCCCTTGGTATGCAGATGCATATAGTTTAGCTTCGCAGTTTACACCGCCGCACTAAACACAATCTACGAGAGCACGTGTTTGGCTAAATATCAAAGCGCGAAACAGAGGCGCGCAGTAGCGGCGAATATTCAGGGCAACAAAAAGACTAAGTAGCCGAAGTCGATCGACAAGAGGGCGGATGATGCAATGGAAGGAACAGCTCTCGTTATGTGCCCTTTTCCCCGCGACGTTATAGATAGCCCTCCGTACCCTTTTCAGCGAAACGCGATACCGCCAGCACGCAATCCAATACAAATGTTGCAGCAATATCACCATACTGCGGCCTACAAAAGGCAGGCAGCTCGTGCGGCTAGAATGATGCCAGGTAACATTAAATTACTACGGAGCTAAGGCGCGACGAGGACCGGTGCCGCTAAGCAAACACGCATATCAAACACTAGCGAAACAGCGGCCAAGGTAAACGACACGAATTAACATTGGTAAGCATCCACGAGCAGTTTCTAGCGCATATCTGGCGCATTAAGCATCTAAGGTTTTTCACATTCTCTCTCTCACGCACCTCTTCCTCCCCCCTCTCACCTGTAAAAAAATTAACTTGGCAAAGGAGACAAGCAAAGGGGGAAAACAAAAAGTGCAATGAAAACTAAGTACGGACATTTATCCTCGAGAAAACCCAAACCGCCAATCAACGCGAAAAGAAAATCGCGAACTCACAATTAGCAGATAAATAGCAGATAATAGCAGATCCTCGCTTCTTGATCTTTATATGAAGAAGTCGCCAGGCGTCGACGAAATACCCAATGCTTTTTTGGTGAGATACGCCGAATGGTGGGCCAAATATCTTTGCATTATTTATAATAAATCACTTTCATGTGCAGAAATTCCACGTGATTGGAAACATGCAAAATAATTCCCATCCCTAAATCAGACGACCGTTCACTGCTCTCCTCTTACCGTCCTATCTCCCTGCTTTGTACTTCATCAAAACTGATAGAACACATAATATTTAAGCACATCTCAGTCTTCATTGAAAGTAATGGCCTCTGCGACACGCGACAACACGGCTTCCGTCGTAGTAAATCCACCGTAACACAACTATTAGAAACAGTGCATGAAATCGCGGCAGCACTAGACGGTACGTCGAGGCCAAATTGACATGGTATTCTTAGATTTTGAGAAAGCCTTCGACCGTGTGTCCCACCAAAAGTTGTTATCAAAGTTAAAACCTATTCTCAAAAACGACCAACTACTTCACTGGATTGAGGCGTATCTTACGGGCAGGCGACAGACAGTTGTTGTTGATAATGCGAAATCAGATTTATCCGATGTGCAATCTGGAATACCACAGGGATCAGTCTTGGAACCCCTTGTTCTTTTTAGTTTTTATCAATGATATAGTGAATAATATACCAGTTAAAATTCGGCTGTTTGCAGATGACTGCGTACTTTATCATGAAATTCCCAGCGAGGCAGATCAGACGATCCTGAATTGATCTTTATCAGCAATATCGACATGGTGCTTAGAGTGGCAAATGAGCATTAAAAAGAAAAATGTGGTTGATCCCTCTTATATAGGAATCGGTATAGAACACGAAAGTGAAACGTGTCTTCACAGAAGTAGTGTAATGTTTATTGCACATTGATATATAATGTCTATTGGTGTTTTGTGGCTAAAGCGCCCTTAGGCGTTGATGCACCCACGCTGACGCCTGGTGGCACGTCTCCTCCATCACGACTACCAACGTCGATGACCATGAGCAACCGTCGTGCATATGGAAGCTGCACTACGCTGCACACGCTAGCACAACGCGAAAGACGAAGCACGTAACTGACACACTAATACAACGCGCAAGACAAAGCACGTAACTGAATCGTCACCGAGTCAAATCAGCGCGTACAGCGCGTCGTAATTGCAGCCTCCGCGATCAACTTCAGAAACATTTTCAGAGCTAATTGCGGAGGCCACGCTCCGCTGTGCTGAGTACGGTGAACGCCACCTGGCGTTGGTAGTGCTTCTTGATGCCAGCGTCCCTTCGAATGCTGGCATCGAGGCGTCGTAGTGCTGAGACCACCGAAGCGTTCACTGTCGGTGCGCGTTAGTGTCATAATGCAGTACTTCTCTTTTCTGCTCGTAGGCGGCGGCACCGCCCCGAGCAAGAGCGCGGGTACACGGAGGAGTGTTAGATATATAAGGCGCGTCTGTGTAGCTCTCTGCAAATGCGTTTGTGGCGCAATGGGTTAAACGCTCGGCGATCTATCGTCGTGGACCGAGAGGTCGTGGGTTCGATTTCCAGATTTTGCATGTTTGTGGAACTTTTTCTTCTGGTTTCTTTCTTTGTATTATGTTCGTGTACATTGTAAGCTGACGTATTTCCGTGACGGAAATACGTCAGTGAAGTCTTGGTGGACCCCGGCATAAAACACTTTCGTGTTAAAACAGTATCAATGATCATTACACGGAAAAAGAAGCCGTTACCTTTTGTACACAGCATTAATGGCCATAACTTATCGTCTGTTACAGAATATAAATATCTTGGTTTAGTAATTACGTCGGACCTTAGGTGGAATAGCCATGTAGCCTATATAAAAAGGAAGGCCATGAGGAAGCTGGGATACCTGAGGAGGACCTTGGCCAAATCTACAAGTAACATAAAATTACTAGCATACAAGACTTTCATCAGACTCCTTTACCATAATCTCAAGTGCGCGCTCTCCCGAGGCCTCCGTTTGCTGGTTACATGTGCCAACCTGGAGCAATGTGTTTTTTTTTTTTTTTTTTAAATTCAATCCTCGCCCGGTGACAGGGACAGCCAATGTTACCGTATTACGGCGAGATCGAATGTCCAACCGAGACGAGGCAGAATGTCAAACGAGACGGAATGTCCCCTAGTTCATGACACCTGCGATTGTGTCATGAACGGGATGAAAACGCCTAGCACTCAAACGAGTGAACATGCACTATTGCGGAAGCGATACTAATAATAACCCCAGACGAGCATGTACACTGTAGCCAGTGTTGGATTCACCTGGGCCGCGATAGAACTACACGCCGCAACGTTTCGGTGCGAGTCGCAGAGGGGAAAAGTAAAGAAAAATGGCGCCACTGAGGATGAATACAAGAATCGACACAGGTAATTTTCAATAGCCACTCAGCAATCAGACCCAACAGGGGAGGTATGCGAAAGTCAATCAAAGGCCTCTGTAAGTAGCATCCCCCCCCCCCTTGCTACATGCTAAATAACAAGAAACTTCATTTAAAAATAATTTTCAATTATGCGTCAAAAGTTTGTTAAAGCCTGGGCGTCAGATTAAATTTTTGTGCTATGCAGTATAGCCACACCCGAATATAACGAAGCCAAATAAAGCGAATTATCCTCTATATCGAATGGCGCGCCGGCACAGTGCCGACATCGATGCAAGTGGACTGCAGCAGGGCCGGTATTTAGTAGCGATGCCTTCCCGGTGCTAATGCCTTTTCGCGCTTACCGCGCTTTGTCAGTGGTCAGAGCGACGGTCCGCTCGCGTTATCAACGCGATCAGCCGACCGTGAGCGGTGGTTGATAAGACTAGTATAGAATAAGTCATAAGGCATCGGTACAAAATACCGGCCCAGGTGTTCATTGACGCTGGGAAATAGTTCGAGGCACAAGCAAGTTCATTATAGCCGAGTTTGGACATATCGTAATATATTAGCGTATAAGCCTGTTCGTTATAACCAGGTCCGACTGTATAGTCGAAACACCAGCTCTCTAGTTTGTCGGACTTAAAGCAAATGTCCTCCACTGAGCTTCCCTTAACGGTTTGCCCTCGCGTGCTTATGATTTGCACCTTTCCTCAACTTTTTCTATCATCGCAATATACACGTGTCGCTGTTTGATTCCAAGCACGTCGTGTTTGTCACAATGATGTTTTCCAACATATACGCCTCGTGTCATATGTCGTATAAGGCGTGCAAATGTCTCCAAGACTATTGAAATGCGTAGCGTGGCCGTGGCACGCGCGAATGTAGATGAACGGTCAACCGCTATTAGCTCAAATGGCCCTTAAGATTTCCCGAGTGACCGAGGTATAATGTATGCAGAACGAGTGCGCGCACCTTCGCGTCTTGGGCGAGGAACAGAAGCGGTCCTTGCCTCGCACTGAGATTCTAATCTGCCGCGCGAACGAAAACACATACCAGCGGGGCTCAGCCTCGCATTGCGTTTCTCGTACTCTCCCACCAGGCTCTGCCAGAAGAGTGCACACGTGACAAGGCTAGCGCAGAAACGGTCCCAAAGGTTTGGCTTCAACCCAAACCAGTGAGGACGTAACGAAGGAGCGCTGTATATGGAGATACAAGACGCCAGGAGGCGGTGGTCACCGGCTCCCCCGCGCAGGTGCAGAACGCGTCCCTTCGCGCGAAGGGAACGCGGTCCGCCATAACCCCCCCCCCCCCTCCTCCTCCTCCTCGGAAAGGCGCGTCTTCAAGAAGCTGCTCCCGACAGCGTTGGCGCAGGGCGACGGCAGCTTTCTCGCTCGATAGCGACGTATCAGCTGGCCACTCGGCCGGCCGCCCATCTTGAGATACAAACAGAGGTGATAAATGGAGAGCACGCTAAACATAGAGCGACCCTTGTCGAGTGGACGCCCGGAGACTATCGTCGACATCCCAGAGGAACAAACAAACGCATGTGTGCGTCGCACCGCACGCTTCGGCGACAGCGGGCGCCGGCATAGTCCCGGCTAGTTTGACTGCCGTGGAAAATGCCCTGTGAGCCGACGGAAAACGAAATTGAAACACGGGCAAAGCAGGTCGCGCGCGTTGCGGCACTGTATCAAGCGGTGTCACTGATATATGGTTACCAAGGCTCAGCAAAAAGACTGGCCGAGACAAGAGCCCCGGCGGCATGGATGCCTGACGGTTATCGACGACGCAATGTCAGCCCTCGCGCCTAAACTGAGCACACTCGCGCTGTGTTCCGTACAGCGGTGCACTATCACTCGAGCCTAGTGCTTCAACACACCATATGTAACCGTACGTAGGCCGCCCTCGAGTCTAAGACGACCCTTCAAATTCGGAAGGTCAGAAAATCCAAAACGAAAAGCTTTTCTTGTTAGAAAGCAAATTACCCAATGTCCAGCTCCAACCACGCAACGCACTTGACCGGCTCACTGTAGGCCCCAGCGTGCTCGGTGTCATCAGCGTCTCGACGAAAGCAAACTTCGGAGAAAAAAAAAACAGTGAATCTACCCACACTACAGCATTCAATGCGGTCAAAATGGCATACCGTTAGGCTACGTTCACACTTGGTCTCGAAGCAGGCGGAAACGGCAAGAACTTCGAAAAATCCGCCCGCCTAGGCGGCAAAATGGGCGGAAAACCAGGCGGCGAGCCAAATCGGTCTCGGACCAATTTTTTCGCCATGGCCAAGCGGAAACGCGGCGGAAAGTCGTTCCGCTCGACCGGAAGCTGCACCAGCGTGTAAACACCCGGTTGTAAAATTGAACATGGCTCCAAAAGTGTAGGCTACAATGCTGATCGACGCGATCAAGAACCACCCCTTGCTCTACAAGAGTGGTACAAAAGCGTACTGTCAGCAATACTCGCGACAGTATTGAACGTCGCGCCACCGGAGGTGCGGCAACGAAGCCTTGGCGTGACCCAAGCCGGGCGAACCCACCACCTCCGAGGTGTCCGCTTCTTCCGTTTATTTATTGTCCATTTCTAGGAAATAAGTAGGTAGAAGTATAAAAAACAATTTCTGCTCCCCAGGGGCGTAGCCAGAAATTTTTTTCGTGGGGGGGTTCACTGGCCCGACAGAAGGGGGGGGGGGGGGGGGCAAGCTGCTGCTTTCCTCTACGTCACGTGATCGATAATAAATATCGGTAGTTTCAGCAGACTCTATACATGTATATCAAAGACATCAATTACCAATTACAAACAGCAATTACCAGCCTTCCGTAATTGCTGGTTTGGGATTCAACAACACATTACCAGCCTTCCGTAGGGGCGCAATCGCAAACAATCGCTAATTTCTGGTAAATAAAGAGAATTGAATTGAAAAAAAAAATTGAAAAAAAAAAGAGACGTTTCTAGATCCTGCGCGAGCACGGCCTAACCGGAACCTGAAGGGAAGCGGCGGAAATGTATACCGGATATTTCGACCACCTGGGGTCTTTAACGTGCACCTAAATCTAAGTAAACGGGCCTCGATCGAGCGTTTTCGCCATCATCCAAAATGCGGCTGCCGCATTTGTTGCTTCATTTGTTGCGCATTTGTGTCTTCAGAATGCGGCCGCCACATTCTCGCCCAAAACTTCATAGAGTGTCAAAGCCTTGACAAACACCGTGACAGTTTTTTCCATATGCAGACATGATTCGCTGTAAATTATCAGCCCAAACGGAAGCGCCCAGGAATGAAATTGTGATAGTAGCACCGGTTTCATGAATTATGTCAGCGCGAAGCGACGAGAACTAAGGGTGGGTAAGCGGGGGGGGGGGGGGGGGGGTTGAACCCCCCCCCCCTGGCTACGCGACTGCTTCTCCCACTTCCACGGCAGAAAAGGGTTGGGCAGATTCCTCGTTGGCGCTCCGTAATTCTCGCACGGGCACGGTATGTTGCAGAAGTCGCGGGGCGTTTTTTTCGTTGCGGGGTGCTTTTCTCGTCGCGACAATAGATTTTACACCAGTACTGCTCCAAGATGGCACATGTAACCGGCACACAGAGTACACCTGAGATTATAATAAAGCAGGATCTCCAAGGTACCCAAGGGGCTGCGGGGGGATAAAAGCTGGAAGCAGGGCGGTCCGTGTGTGGGGCCGCCGAGGCCGGAGGACGCACAGGCCTCAGCGAGCTCCAACACAAGGACGAGCCCGGGTTTTAGCTTTGGTGTTCCCCCGCTGCCGCTTTGGTGTCCTGGAGGCGCCGCCAATAATACGAAATGATGACACGTTATTACAACTAGTAAATAAAAGCTATTAAAGAAATATAATCACGCCTACAGGCACCAACCTGTGACGCAGTGCTATCGTACCCGTGTGAGGAGAATTACGGAACGCCAACGAGGAATTAACCGAAGGTCGCAGATGACACGCGAAGTTGCGCGAAGTGATCGCTTTTGATGGCGGAGGGTCATTGAATGAACATACGTCGCTAGAAATGGTGCGATAATGAGCGCCACCACGCCGACAAACGTACGCAGACTAGATGAATGTGGGCGAAAGCCGCAGCGGCGGCCGCGGCGGTAGCAAAACAAATGTGGACAACTTGGACACGCGCGGGAAAATATTTTCCGGCCGCTTTGGCCTTTCCGCCCGCTTGCCGCTTCCCAAGTGTGAACGTAGTTTTACAGTGAGCTGTAGTACTGTGGCGCTGCGGCAGCGGCTAGCCATGGCTACAGTACTGTATTTTGGTGCTGGCATTCGCGACGAGCCGCTGTTTCTAGTTTTGACAGTTCCTAACGAAATTCTCGAATCTAAGCCGACCTAGGAGTTTCGCAGCTGATGTCCCTTTAAAAGAACTATCGGCCTATATTTGAATAAATATGGTAATCCTGCGCATGCGCGCCTCAAACTGTGATACAAGATATGCCAAAAGGGGAGAGCAGTTACTAAAAAAAAAAAAAAAAAAAACACACACACACAATACTAATAAAAAGACATTCGAATCAAACTGTTTTTGCTGGCCATGATTCACGGCAGTGGCGGACCTCAGAATTGCGACAATCACCAGTAAAAATCATAAACTAATTTTCATTAATTAATTTGAATTACTTTAGTGTGCATGCATATATCAATTACAATACTAAAGCTTGTCAGTGCTCAAGTCATATGCCCTATAGTATAAATCTTGAGATCATAACACTAATTTCGTGATTTGGCGAAATGCGCTGGCGTTCCACGCGTCATTTTCCTGAAATATTCGTCCTTGGATAATGCGCCACAAATATATGCGTGAGACCCATCATGTATTCGCACAATTTCAGGTGCTGCTGCTGCTATAATTTAGAGCAGAAGAAATTTCTCAAATCCCCTGCATTAAACTGATAACACGACATAGAGGCACAATGGCTGCAAAGTAATGTCGACCGCAGCGCATAGGAATGGTACTAAACAGTTGGTCGTCCCCATCCCATTGCACCGTTCTAGGGTGAAATATGAGGCAAATAGAACGAAAAAGAACTGCCCTATTTATAATAACTCGAGACATTCGTACCTGAACTATGTCGTGTATATTCTACTTGGTTAGAATACACAACGTAAACTTGTTCAGACGCCTTTCAACTACGACTGACCGACGCACAGCAACATGAAAAAAAAATTAATAATAATAATAATAATAATAATAATAATAATAATAATAATAATAATAAGCTCGTCTAGCGACTAAGGTTGGGTTCTATTGCGAATACTACCGAAAGCAGAAGTGCGGAGGCAGTATCCGAGAATAGATCCCTTGACTCGAGTTGTGTGAGCTCTAGTTATCCTCGAACTGGTATTTACAAGGCGTGAGCCACAGACAGAGAATGCACATGCACAAACAGATTTGCAGCGAACGTAGAAAGCTCCACTATACTAACAGGCCTGCCGTGAAACAGTCGCCGTTGTCACACACATGCAAAGGTCAAGACAGAACAGTGTAATAGAGAAATAGGCGAGCTTCTCTTACGTCTCTCGTTTTTCTCTTTAACAGAGCCCAATGTAACACGTTAAACGCAACAGCTTTCCAGATGTTAAAACCGCAGCTGTTGCGTATCCCAGCTCTTGTTAGCAAAACTGACTACCACCAAAATTAAGAGGACATACTCGGGGCGCCCCCTCACAGCACTCATGACGGGGAAAGTTCCGCGATGGAAATTACTAAGTCAGAGCAGCGTAAAACGCATGTGCACGAAGTACGACGCGAAAACAGCAAAAACGTTCGGAACCAAAAAAAAAAAAAAAAAAATTACTATATGGAGCGCATCAGACGAAGCAATAGTCTATTTCGCTAATGCAACAGTTGTCCACAAACGAAGGTATGTTTACGTGGAGGATCCGGAATCGGCTGCGCCGCACACGAAGTTCAGTGTAGGCAACTGCCCTATGTCATCAAAGGCAAGAATTTGGTCTTTCTTTTCTATTCTGGCGTCGCATGACGCTGAAAGCAAGCAATGCCCTGCCTTGACCCACCCTTCTCTCTCTCTCTCCCTCCCGCCCTTTATTTCTTTCTTATTTTTCGAACAGGCAGCTACAGATGCGAGACCCTTCACCCGGATATCATTGCTCAGTGGCAATAATAAGATCCTTCGGAAAAAACAACGAAATAACAGCCATCACGGAGCATTTCCTACACTTTACTACTGCAGTACACTGCTATACGGCGCAGAGTTTCGAAGCAGCACTTATACGTCATGTACGCGCACGCAACAGCGTCAGTCGCGTTGTTGCGTGCGTCGCGCGTCGAAATAATATTCGCTCCAGAAACCGCCCACTTCGGCCATTGTACCCGCCGCAGCTGGTCGGCGGCGGCAGCAACACAGCCGAGTCAGAGCAGCGATCGGCTGATCGAACGCGAAAAAGAACGAAAAATAGGCGCAGCGGGAACTCGCACTTGCCGCAACGAAAGGTAGCAGCTTCTCATCAGCAAAACTTCGTGCGTCATCTGCTGAACAAGCACTCGGAAAATAACATCCCTCTTGCCCCGTTCATTTAGCCATGCCCCGCTCAATCAAGAGCTCCGCACGCTGCTGCGTTCGGACCGTGCAGTGGGTTTTCGCTTGCACACCAACATCACTTCAAAGCGACGGAGCAGACCGCATAGCTTCAGGGTGCTCCTCACGGCGCAGCAATAGGTGTGGCGGCACGCAAAGTGGCCAGAACACTTCGACGACAATCCGGAGCGCGCCCAAGCTTGCTGAGCTTGCAACAGCTACGATATAGTTGTTCACGCGCAGAAATGCAGCAGGCAAGGTCAGATGCGTGTTACATTCGACGGGGCATGTCATGGAAGGGTAAAGTCACGCATGGCAGCGAAACTTGCCGCGCCTGGCGCCCACGCGTTGCCATGCCGATTAGCTCGTGAACACGCGAAAGCACTGATAACTCGCCATCGAGAAGCGAACCCTGGCTCCTCGTTGTCCACCTTCCGAGGGGGAGACGTCAGTGGTCGCTCTCACACTGCAAGCCTTACCGTGGGATTCGTGTAAACTGTCAGCCAGCCAAGCTGAGCGCAAAAGAAACGTGTCCAAAGAACGCGCCAAATCTTGGCCTCATTACATCGGTCGCATTACATCATACCGTTGGTCTTTCCTGCCCCGCACTGTGTCGCTGCCAACGCTAGCGGCGGGGGAGAGAGCTGCATCGAGGCACCCCATCCGTTAACTCTATCCGAACCATCCCAATTTAAGACGCCAACACCAAGTCGCCGGCGAACCGGCGCCACAACGGCGCACCTTTATTTACCTGAGGGATTAAAAAAAAAAAAAAAAAAAAAAAAAACTGCTCTCAGCTCTGCCAGTGCAGGGCGCTATAGGCGACATTAAACGTAATGACTATATAATATGTGCCCCACCCCCCTCACCGCAGGGATTCGATTTGTCGCGAAGTGAGCTAAACGCCTTTTAGCATCCCGTTGCCGTCGGCCTTTCCTCGTCTGATGAATCTATAGCCTGGCAGCTTTCGGCATTTTCGTCTTCATCAATCGGCCCTTCTCAACAATCGCGGGAAGGCTGGAAGAAGAGAGCGCCTGCTTCGGATAATATAGTGACACAAGGCACAACGACACCTGCGGCAAAAGTCCGTAAAATGCCCCCGCATTAGTGAGCCCTATAGTCCTCCTCGGCAGCTTCCTCCGGACCGCCTCATCCAGCCTCCCAGATTAATGGGAGCTTATCGGGGACGACACAAATACTACCAGCAACAGGAAAAACTACGGGCTTGCGCCATCTCTGCCGTGCGTGCTCCAACGTTCGTCTTGCCGGAAGGTGCGGGCGGGGGAGGAGGTGCGAATGTTTGTAGAATCCCTTTTTCAAGGGATCCCACAAACCATTGAACGATTGTTCAGAGCTGATGTTGGGACGTTTACAGGCGGCGGCTCCTTCCTGCTCCAAAGCCATGTGGGATGAGGACGGGCGCCCTCACATTCCCCACTGCAGGACTGAGTGGCCCGAGATCTTTTGAAGAGGGAATGTATCATCAGCGGCGAAAAAAAAAAAAAAAGGGGGGGGGGGGGGAATAGAAAAAAGTTAAAAATAAATTTAATGCAGGAAATGGGGCACAAAAAGAGAGAGAGAGAGAACGCGCCGGAGCCGTCATGCAGCCTGCAATATAGGGGGGGGGAGGGGGGGGGGGCTCTCTATTCGTGCGCTTGTTTAGATGTCAGGTTGCGCGCCCACATCGCGAAGAAATTTAGCTTCTCGTTAATTTCGTACCATGAAAACTCTCCTGGAGGATCAAAACCGTGCCTCATTGTACGCTTCAGCAGTTTGGCCATAAGCGCAGATTTGCGAAGACCTCTGAAATATGTTTAAAAGAAAACGCAGCACTGCAGCTTGAAGCGCGATTTTGAAGGCACGGCGATGCAGCGTCAGTCCGAGGAAACACGGATTAAAATGACGCCACAAAACTCCCGTGTATAGATATCTCAGTTCGTGACAGCTATCGAGTAAGTGCACAGAATAATTGCAAGTGCGCAGTCGCACGCGTCGCTTCCCGACGCTAACGAGGACACAAGTCCGATACGTTCGTTGCTATTTCTCGCCACGCATCCCCCGTTTCGCCCCCTCGTCAAATTCGAAATGAAACTACTTCTACGCGCGTAAGAGATGAAGCGAAATGTGCCGCGATATTATGCTGTCGCTGTGACCTGCAACGACAGGCGGAGCACAAGTGTCCAAACACCTGCGGGCGCCAGGCAGGCCAACGCTGCGCTTTTGCACCGATTAGCCATTTCCGAAACACGGACCTGCTCGTGGTCAGACGCGGTGCACATTTGTTTGTAAGACTACGGAAGCCACGGAGTACCGCCATTATTAGTTGTTAACATGAACGGTTTCGAAATGCAATAATCAATGCCCACCTAAGTCACCGCGAAGCCAGAAAACAAACAGTCCAAGGGGCCACTCTTGTGAACCGAAAATGAGATCATCCGCCAAATGTAAAATTTAATAATTTCAAGGAGAACTGAGAAAATCTTTCATGTCTCGCTTTGCTCTGTTAGATACTTAGCCGTCGACTCCGTAATCACGGCATGACGCCTCATGTCCCCGAACGTGCAACAAATCGTGGATTATAACGTCTTTCTTAACGTGAATAATTCAAAAAGCGCGCCACATATTATTGGCGTAGGGTTTGTTTAAATATAATCTGTGTAGGTTATAAAAATTGGGGGTTGAGGAGATTACGTGATTGAATGTATTTATTTCCTTGAAAGTGGAGGCAGAGACTATAAAGGCACGGAGTGACTGACAGAGGTCCCTACCCCCGCACACAGGTGCGGCAGCACAGCGCATTTAAGCGATCACATTTGGTTACCCATCAACCCTCGTATACACGTACGGCAGCACAACGCACAAAAACAGATGACATTTGGTTGCACATGAAATACTGAGTATATACAAAACAAATCCGCAGGTCCATGCATGCAGTAGTCACTGCGCTCGGCTTGTCGAAAGCTTTATACGACGTGAAGGGATAAATGGTGAGAAGGCCAAATGGCGCTGCTCGTTCTAACAGAAGCGACAGCCAATCCCCCATCGCGGGTATGGGCCACGAGTTCAGAGGACGAATTCGGAGAAGCGCAGAGGGAACGAGGAATGGTTACCGCCTTTTATACGGTTACATTACGAAGAGTAGGCACAGTCAGGAGACAGATAGCCTCCTTTTGCCTCTCTTCATGGGCACTTCTCGAAATGTTCGAATAAAAATGAAAAACAGGTGCAGTGCCCCTGTTACGACAATAAAAATTGCCCGCCGTCGCTTTATTTATTTATTCCTCCGTTCAGAAGTTCCTGTTGCCTTGACTCCATTTCCAAACAATGGCAGCGTTCAGTCAAGCGCAGTCGTTGAGGAGAAAACTGTGTTTAGCGCTTTGTAGCGGCGGTGTATGTACCTCGTCGAGCACACAAGTGTTCGGCAAGTTCTGTCTCGCCGGCTACAAGCGGCACATCTGCGCACCAAGAGAGGGAGAGGCGGGACAGCGTGTGACTTCAGGTCAGAATGTAGTCGAGGCCCCCGACACACGCACGCAAAGATTCTGCGGTGAACACACGTCGTTACTTTTCTTCTTCTCAACAATTGAGCAATCGATAACCGTCCAAATATCCTAACGCGAGCACTTTGAATAAAGCACTTCACGTAACATCATAAGCTCAACACACATTTTCGAACAAAGGGACTCCGAAGAGATAACGCACCACGAGCGCTATTGTGGTCTTCACTGCCGCGTATACTGCGCTAACACGTTTTACGTATTCTGCTTCAGTTTCCCCTTCTTGCGTGTCGTACACACGTGTGTACACACAAACACACACACACAGCCGCGGGCGCGCACGCACGCACACCAATTAATCTGTTTCATCTAGCAGAAACCGAGAACGAGCACACTTGCGTGCTTTTTAGCGTATGCATATACGTGATCCGGAAGTCATGCTGCTTCCTGAGATTTGCACGATGCATGCACTTTTTTTCTTTTCTTCCTAGCAGTCCTACTCTTTATCAGCAAAATTGCATCGAAAGTGGCCTAGTCGACGTCAGTAAAGCCCTTAGCGCCTGCCGTGTTCAGCGCCGTTCCCGGCACGTCGAAGCACCCTCCAAGGGTCGTGACATTCGACGACACAGGATGCATACGCGCGATATATACCGGCAAACAGCGTTGATTGCATCGAAGATAACCGCGCAGGCCAAGTCGCGGGGTGGTCGGCCTACGAGCGCCGGGACACGTGTCACCATTTGCGGGCGCAGCGACGGCGACGACCCAGACCCAATAAAAGTGCTGCTCCCTGGCGCCCAGCAACGCAACTAACGCACCGGCAGCACGACCTCAGAGATTCTCACGCCCTGTCGACCGTCTCTGGGGCCACAAGGTACGTCAATGCAGCCACGCCTAGGGTGGCTAGCCACGCGAAACTAAAACCCAACTAAAGACACACAAGCAAGGCGATAGGTCAGGCGTCTTCCTTGTGTGTTCCCCACGCAGCAACTGCGCAGCTTGCGCTAACTAGAACAGCAACCCCGCGTCTGCGGCAGCCTCAAGTTTATTTTCCCTGAACTTGCGCGCGCAATCGATCTTCTTAATTGGAAAGAAAGGAGGTGGGGGGGGGGGGGGGGGGGTTCATTTCGGCTTTAAGCGACTTAACACTGCGAGCCATTCAGCTGCAAGTCAGCCGTTTTCAGTCAAATCGGTCGAATACATCATTTAAAAAAATTCTCGGGTTTTCAGTGCCAGAACCACGATTCGACTGCGAGACACCGTATGGGGTACTCCATATTCGTTTTTGTTCACCTGGGGTTCTTTAATGTGTACCTAAATTGAAAAGTACACTATCGTTTTTGCATTTCGTCAACATCGAAATTCAGCCACCAAGGCCGGGATTGCATCCGCGACATCGAGCTCAGCTGCGCGCAACGCCATAGCCACTGGGCTACCGCGGAGGCTCCGAAGTCGCGACGCTGGCTTCTCTGGACTTCAGAAATTTTCAGCCTATTTAAGTAATTCTATACCGCGTCTTTTAGCAGAGATAAAAGAAATGCCTAAAGACAGTGTATTGCAGGTAATTTCTTTTTCCGGCAACAGACCATCCCATGCTGTGGCCACCATATCAGTTATACGGCCGAACTGGTTAATTAACGAAGCGCTAGTAATTAACGTCTCAAATAGTCAATTCAGGGTGTTCTAACACCGAAATATCCTAATCGAATAGGAATATTCGAGAAGAACGACCACTGAATATCGAATCTAACATTGAATATTTTCGCATTTCTGAAGAAACATGAAATATGAAGTTTGCGGGGAATGCGTTTAATAAAAATAGAAATCAGGCTTAGATACACTGACACATTCATGTAATATCGCTCACAATTAGAACTGAGGAAGCTTGTAAGTAATAAACAAATGCTTTCAATTATCAGGGACACCATACGTTACCAGAGGACAGTACATCGTTGTGTTCGCTAAGATGGAGAGGTGCATATGATACTACAGCACCGCATATTGTTTTAAAGGGATGCAAACATGGTGGGACTGGCCAAAAATTAGCGTAGCTTGCACTGGAGGCGCAATACTAAAGAGACAGCGGAGCTGATGGACACCTAGATATAGTCCTGGCTTTTGGGCTAGGCTAAGCACTACCAAGTCAACCCCAGCATTTCTCAGAATGTATTGATTATATGTCGATTATCGATTAGCTATTGACTGGCTATCGCAAGGTATTGGCCACGTATTTGGGCTAGGGTAAGCACTACCAAGTCATTCCCTGCATTTTCCGAAACTTATTGATTATTGATCGATTATCAATTAGCTATTGATTGGATATCAATGACTGACTAAGCTTAGGTAGCCCCAACCATGCTTAGTTGACTTAACCAGGCTCAGCTTCGCTAGTTCACAGGGGTATGTGCCATTGCGCTTGGACCCTTTCTGCACTGCCGCCAGGATCGGCCCACATTTTTGGATTCAGCGGAGGCAACCGTGTTGCGAAGATTACAGACGAACACCTACATAAATTTGCACACACTCCACCTGATCTACCCCAGGCATACAGAGACATATGCCCGTGGTGTGGAGCAACACCAACACTCTTTCACATCACGTGGGAGTGTGCAGAACACGGAGAACACGAAACAAACGGCACGTGGAACGAATGGGAGGCGCTGCTGTCTAGCCCGGCCCTGGAAGATCAGCTACGACTGATCCAACGAGCTGAGCGGATGGCCCGTGCTAGTGGGGCCTTGGAATAGGGGCACCACCCTGCTGGACAAACTTCGTCTTCAACCCCCCCCCCCCTACCCCCTCTGTGGACTGGGGTAGGAGCCTGTCCGGTTTCTGAATATAATAAAGTTTTACTACTACTACTACTACTACTACTACTACTACTACTACTACTACTACTACTACTACTAGCAGACACATTACGCCCGGCGTAAATCGCTCAGCTGTTCATAAATCGAAGCGAGCTATTCTTACTGAATGACTGGAAATTAGTGAGCACAAGTTTAGTGCTCCATGCGTTCGCTGGGGAACGGGTGCACCTGCGCCACAACTACAGCTATCCTGCAGCAGAAGCGTTAGCAACTGTCCTCACATTCGCCCTATCTGGCCCCCTCAAAGACCCTAATAAGTGTTTATCCGCTATACATTCGAGAGAGAGGGAAAGAGAGAGAAAAAAAAAACGAATATTCGACAACTTACAATTGTGGAATCTCGAGCAGAATACGAACGAATGACAGGGGCTATTTGATTCGTATACAATATTTCGAATATTCACACACCCCTAGTTATCCAACGGGAGCATCGAGACAACGAGAGAAGACGAAAACATCACGGCGCTACGCGGCGCGAAACGTTTAGCGAAACGCAGACTGCAACGTTAACTAATCAGCAGTTGGTGTGGTCGACGAAAGGGAAAATCAACGAGAACCTTCCGAAATAAACTTTTAGTGTAACCCACCGTGGTGGCTTAGTGGCTAAGGCGCCGCTAAGTACGAGATCACGAGATCCAAGTCCCGGCCGCGACGGCCGCATTTCGATGGGGGCGAAATGCAAGAACGCCAGTGTACCGTGCATCTGGCGCACGTTAAAGCTAAAGTGGACAAAAGTAATCCGGAGTACCCCACTTCGGCGTGTCTCATAATCATATCGTGGTTCTGGCACGTAAAACACCAGAGCTGAATTAACTCTTAGTGGTGCGTGTTCTTCTGTTTAAACTACCTAACGCACGAATTTATACTTTACTTTTTTTTTAACTTATATTATTATTCAAGCGAAAAGGGGGTAGCCCGTCGCCAGAAAACAACTCCTCCTAATTATCTCAATAAAAAAGAAAGTCAAAATATCACAATATAACCCAACCACCAGCTAGTATCGACAAATCAGTAAACCATTGTTACAATTGAAATCAATTGTAACAACGTTTAACAACTGTAACAACAATCAAACATTGTTACAATCAGTTACAACTGGAAACACAATGCGGAACTGAAAATCATTTATTTCGACACACTGCAGCATGAAAGCGGACAGCGTCTCACGCTAGGCTTACACGCGCCCGAAATATAGAAGCCATCGCAAGACAAATTCGCCCTTACAATTTTGTCCTCGGCGTGCATGCATAAACGACTGCAGCAACGTGAATAAGCTTGCGTACTGAATTTCTCGAGTTTTTAAATAACTAGTTTTAATGATTAACTAACATTAAAATTATTGTACTTACGGCAAACGGGTCCACACTAGGTGGTAGGGAGCCTTCGAAATCATCCATTTCAATTGTTTGAGGCGCGCTATATTTTGCGTTGCGCTTTGTTTCGCGGGTCAAAAAGAAAAAGGCCCGCGAAATATTTGAAAGCTAATAGAAGCAAGGAAAGGCAGGGATGGGAAATAGGCGCATGTACGGTTTACTATACCTGCACTGGGGGAGAGTGATAAAAGGGTAAAAAGAGAGAAAAAAAACAAAAAAAAAAAAAAACGGGAAGAGACCGTAGAGACCTGCCAATTTCAAGTACTGCAACAACGCCTTCGTTGTTTTCTGCACCAGTAACGCGCACGGCCATTGTGCGAGAAACTTGGCTTCTGAAAACGGTCTCAAGTTTGATCGCGTCCGGTATTCCGGTACTGACACTTTTCGCGGAGCAGTTTGTTCTAGAGAAACGAGATGTCGCTTTCGGTGGCGCGCCGTACGTCGCCTCAGTAGGGTGCCTCGATGCCAGCGCCGCCGTTCTGGCATCGAGGCACCCTACGCCTCAGCCACCGCGCACGAACAATACGAAACCAGTACCGCTTGTACCTTGAGTCTGTGCGATCCGCTGTCGGAAATGCGACCGAGTTTTCGCTAACGCATTGTGCTCCAATCGTGCTGGATTGAATCATGTGGATTGAAGACGTGTGCAGTAGTTGGCTGAAAAAATAGTGGCTGGCATATTAAGGAATGTAATGAGTATGTGCGGCCGAGTTCGCGAACCGCTGCTGCAACTTTCCGTACGTGTTTCCGGCACTTCGAGATGTACGGCTTTCCTCGAGGATACAGACATTAGTTTTGCTCATCCACCGGCGTTGTATCGCTAACCTTCAAAGAAGGGCTTCAGCCCCGGAATACCGGCAAGAGTGAGTATACCGCTTGTTAAACAATGATGGAGTAGCGCCGCTTCTGTCACAGTAGGTTTCGCGCACAATATCTACACACATATACCCCAACTGGCACGGAAACTTACGCCCACTCTTTCGCCAACGTGTCAAGAATAAGTGATGGGCACACCTTGAATACGCGCCTATCTAGAATATACGTATAATAGACAGTTTTAGTTTAGCGTTTTTACGCTCCGCTTAGTTAAACAATGCGCATGGAGCTAGCGGAGCGAGAAACACGTCCGCCGCTTCTGTGCCCAGGCGGCGCGGCGGAAAACCCCCACCACGCCCCATCGCAGTAGGTTGTCCGCAAGCGAAGCTGCATAGGCCACAATATAGAGCCCCGTCTTTCGGTTTTGTAAAGGCACGGTTCCTAAAAATCACGGACCTATCTACACAGCAGAGCATATACAATGTAAGAGTTTCAGTGTTATTTCGGCGCGCCAACTGTACGTACAGCGAGCTTCGAAACTTACGCCCACTCTTTCGCCAACGTGTCAAGAATAAGTGAATGGGCACACACTGAATATACGCGCACTATATACGCACAATAACTGACGGTACTACTCCGGAATGGTCGAAGCTGAATGTTTTCTGACGGTCCACAAGAGTGAGCGAGTTACTAGTGATAATAGACAGTTTTAGTTTAGCGTTTTACGCTCCGCTTAGCTGCTGAGCGGAGCGGAAGCACGAATGCGCATGCGTCCTCCGCTTAGCCGCAAGCGGGCTAGCGGAGCGAGAAACACGGTCCGCTTACAAGCTGTCTATATGGCGAATTCCATTGGGAGAATAGGAGCAGGCGCCGCGCAGTGCGGAGTCGGATGACAGCGCAGTGAGAGCAGGCACACTCGACCCGCCACTGGAATACGGCGTGCATTCGGAGAGCAGGTGGGAGGGGGACTTGTGAGGAGAAATGTACCATGTGACTAAAGCAATCGACGTCCCACCATTCTCTGCAGGAGAGCGGCAAAACACGCCTGATCATCTTGTAATCTGTCGGGCTTAACGCTGTCACCGTTTACGGCCACGTACTACATACTTTTGTGCAGCGCCGACGCATTCCTCAACGTTTCCGCCTGCGAAGATCATCTCAAGTTGAGCTCTAGCAGCTTTCGCTGCTGTCACCGTCGAGCGTCTCAAGCACTTCAGCAAGGCGAAGACGCTTTGCTGCCGCTGTCCCCCGCGCATCCGACGAGAAGCAAGGCGGACTAGAAATGCCAGGATCTGTCGCTAAATCGCTGCGAAGCTCGCTCGTATCGCCGACGTCAAAATCAGCGGTGTCAAAACACAAACCACGCTAGGCTACCGCCATTGCCGCCGCGCGCGCCGGCTGAAGCAAAATAAAAAGAAATGAGGAGGATATGACGGCTTAAGCCACGTGATTTCCTCCGTACTCCGCTTTTCAAGCGAGAGCAGTCCGGACTGCTCCCAGCTGCTCTCGGCGCCGCGAAACTGCTCTTGTTCTACCACTGGATGACGGCGCTCCCACTCCTGTTCGACCACTGAAACACGTCGCCTCTGGAACGAGCACTTTCAGCGTGCTTTTGAGTGCTCCTGTTCTCCCAATGGAATTCGCCATAAGCGGAGCGCGGAGCGTTGCTGCCGTCTTCCGCTAGCGAGTGTGGTCGATGCACGCGCCCTCTCTCGCGCGTGCATCGAAGCACCTTGCATCGATGCACTAGTCGTGCGAGCACGAATAACTTATATAATACACCTCCAACTGTTTCTTTAAGAAAATAAAGTGAACAGCACAGCTACCAAAAACGTCGCCAGTGCACTGGCGTCAGTAAGGATTGGATTGGATTCGAAATGCAAACTCGCTGGCTCTCACGTGGCGTTCACCAAGTCGACGCTTCACTTCCCACTCGATAAAATGGACCGGTAACGCATTACAAGCACCCGTCTAGATACTTCATGAACAAATAAGTTATATATACTCGTCTTACTTTGTAAAAGTGACAAAACGGCTTTTATTTTGTTTCACTACGCTGACTTTGGCCAGAGGGCGCTGCAACTACGAAAGGTCCGCTCCGCTACGCTAAACGCACAACTAAAACGTGAAAGTCGCCCGCCGCTCCGCTGGGGCTTAGCGGGGCAACTCGGAGCGGAGCGGACCGTAAAGACGCTCAACTAAAACACTCTAATACGTCCTTGCTACAAGCGATTAAAATGTACAGAACAGCTACGTTTCAAGCCTTGTGCGCAGCAAGAACAAATTGACGGAACCAAGCACACCGTCGAGCGATTAGGCAGAAAATAACCAGATAGTGACCGCACCGAGGAACTTTACTGAGTCAGAAACAGTACAAACCGCTGCTTCAAAATATTTGCCAAATAAAAACGATGAGCAAAACACACTAATCCTGATTCAATTCATGAACGGAAAGTTTGGATAGCTTAATTGGAATACGTATTTAGCTCCGCTTTGAGAACAAGCACCATATAGGCTTCCCGCGCCGTTTGAACATAGCTTAATCATCTCCGAAAGAGCTTTTGCATGTTCTCTGAAGCTGTGGCCAAAGCTTCGTGTCGTCCACCCAGTCACGGTCTACAATATCTCCCGAAACGAAGGTTTGCTAAGCCGCACCGGCATCATACACATCCATTATAAACACGGAGGCAACGGAGGCAGTTGAGGCAAGCAATGGACGCGTCACCACGTGATCAAACATGGCAGCGCCCACGGGATCGCCGCGAAAAGGGTCAATACGCAATAGCATTGGCGTAATACCGTGCACTGGTAGCGACATCTTGCGACCCTTCGTCTAAATACAATGCATTATAAAGGGTGTCCCAACTATCATGCACCAAGATTTTAAAATATGCAAATGCCACGTAGCTGGACATAACCAAGGTAATGTTTGCCGTCGCTTGGAGATACTCAGGTTATTTTTTGCATTCCGCCTAATTACATAATTAGTCTTAATTAATCAACTTCTCAAATATAATTTGAGGGAAAGTGTCAATGAGAAAATTGTAGAGCAACATGAAAAACTGCCGATACAGCTTTCTGTTGATCAATACGTGCTACATAAAAGTGTTTTTCGGAGCGTGAAAGAAGCCCGCGAATACACGGAAAGTGCCTCGAGCGGCCAATCGCGCGACAATTTTGCGTGTATGTATTTTGCGTGCGTGTAATTTTGAGTTTTTTATCGGCATGTATATAGCATTTTCTTCAGCTAGGGCGCTTTAAAGCAGCCCACCCGTAACAAAGGGATTAGCCACAATTCATCACCATAATCGAGTGTGAGCTATTCGGCGAGAACGCACGAGCAGCAGCAGCAGCAGCAGCAGACACGGTCAGCAAGAGAGGCGCAGGGGGGTTCGCAAAGTCGCCACGCTAGTAAGCCTGAAAAATTAGAGCGACGACTGTAGCTTGCCTCGCAAACTTGGAAAGCAGAACGGCGGGTGGCTTTCGAAGGAATGAGTGCAACTTTCATTAACCATCCGCATTTTGACTTTCTTTTTTTCATCTCGCCTGAAAATAAAATGCCGCTGTAATAAGTTGCTGCATCTGTGGTGCTAACTAGCGACAATGTGGTGCCCTCTTTCGAGCGCAACGGGCTACAGCGCGCGCCGACCGTCTTCGGAGGCCATGGTACAGTGGCTAGAATTGTAGCCATGGCGCCACTTTTTCACTCGTAACAAGCGAAGATTTAGGTGAACTATATAAGTTACAGAAAAAAGAAAACATAGAAACAAATTTATTGCATTCCAATGTTTAAGAAAGGCCGAGGAGCTGCGCACACTAACAGAAGGTCACGTGATAGGGCATCCTATTTTTTGTCCTGCTTTTGTCGCGTGAGGGATGTCTCGTGAAGGAGCCAAAGGTAATTAATGAAAACTCACCCATAGTCAAGCAATATAATTACTTCGGCGATACATAAAGGAAGAAATGACTTACTCAAGCACCCACAAAGATAATATGAAGAAAAAAAAGTGGAAGCGGAATGCCACAGTAATGCAACAGAGCACTTTGGGGCCACAGTAAATATGAGGTGTTGCATAGAATCTGGAGAGGAACAATGGTGCCAGCGCTAACGTTCGCAAATGCCATTCCGTGCTTAAAATCGGACATCTTGTCGGGGATGGAAGTTAACCAAAGATCGGTAGGCCTGTTGGCTTTGGGAACCCACGGTACAACCCCAAATGAGGCAGTGCCGGGTGACATGGGTTGGGCCTCTTTTGAAGTCGAGAAGCCCCAGAGCAAAATTAGTTTTCAAGAATGACTCAGGAACATGGATCAAAATAAACGGGCGGCTAAAGTGCACAAGTATCTGTACCTGAAAAGCGTCGACACAGAATGGAGGAAGAGGTCAAGAAAGTTGGCAACCAAGTACAGGATAATCGAAACTGTAAATAGACAACCAGGAGTAACCAAAAAGAAATTTAGAGAAACAGAGACAGAGAATTGAATGAAAATAATGGAAACAAAAATGACCATGAAGATTTACAAGATTGGGAAGAAATAAATTAGAAGGGAAAATCTGTACGATAACCCAAAGGCGGTGTCTTGCTATTTGAGGCTCGAGCTGGTTGCCTAAGGATTAGAGATGGGTCACTCAGGAGCGAGCTGGATCTTGTGAGCGGCTCTTTTTAAAGAGCGAGTGAGCCGTGATTCAGTAAAAGTGAGCGGCGGTTCTTCTGCTGGATGCGACTTCCGCGCCATCTATTAGCAGTGCGAGAAAGCAACTGCCCTCCCGCCCTTCCTCGCAAGAGTCGCCTCCAGCCCCTCGCTACAGTGTACCCCTCGCATTCGACTGTCTTTTGAGCCGCTCTTTTAAAGAGCGAGTGAGCCGTGGTTCAGTAAGTGAGGGGCGGTTCTTTCGAAGAGAGGAAGCCGGTTCTCTTTCGTTCAGTGAGCTGTGCCGAACCGATCCGCCAGAGCCGGGTCTTCTGCTGGGTTTCGAGGTTCCGATTTCTGACCGACGAATGGTGGCCGGCGTGGGCAGACTCGCGCTACTCGTACTCGCTCGCAGTGTGCGGTGTGCGCCGCAGTCCCTATGGTTTGTTGTGCGTCCTATGGTATGGCAGCCGATGCCACCGATGGGAGAAGCCTTAATTGGCAAAGGATGGTACCGTTCGTTGCCTGCTGCTGTTCGAACGATGTCTTACGACTCTCACCGATTGCACATCGTGCGCTGGTGCAGCAACACTTCGAAGATGGTCTTCCGCGTCTTTAAAGACAACAGGTGAACGTAAGAGCTTACGTCCTGGTCTTCATTTGTGTTAATTAGTGTAGTCATGAAAATGTCGACCACGGCATCCACTTCTGTGCATTTTCTGAGCATGTATCATTAGCACGTCAATAAAACGAGGCCAGTGATCTGTTGTGTTGTAATAGAACTTCATTTCATTATTTTTCTTTTTTTGACCTGGCGCATGATGGCATTTTCAGCGGTATCGCACTCAAGAAAAAAAAACGAAAAAAAAACGAAAAAAAAAACGGAAAAAAAAAACGAAAGGTACGTGCGGCAGTTTTGTGGATCTTTCATATGTTTTTGTATTGTACTTCAAGAAATGATTTCGACATTCATTTTGCATGGCGTTACAGCTCACTCATATTATAGTGAGCGTGCGTGTGTGAATAAATGAATAAAGTTGAAAGATAATGTACAATAATTATGAGTTCTTATTTTGACCATTTGATTTTAAAGTACCACAAAAACAGAAAATCTCCTGCAATGATGATGAAGTTACATATTTTTTTTTTTCTGAAAAAGTATACGTCGCATTCGGCCATGAGCATTTTATATCAGGAAAGAAAGTTTCATTACAACAAAAAATTCATGCTTTTAAAATATGTAAAAATATTCTCTAAACATAGCGAAAACACCAGTAACACGGTTATTCAATTATGCATACATCGTTGTTTTTTTCAAAGCCAAATAACTATAGAATATGCATAACACAGGTTACACATTTAAGTGAACCGGTGAGCCATTCAAATGAACCGGTTCATTTCAGTGAGCTGAGCCGTTCACTGAAGTGAGCCGTTTTGCCCATCTCCTACTAAGGATAAAAACATACCGCAGCAAATATTCACAACAAGATGAGGCATGTGAATGCTGCAGCAAAAATCCGGAGACCACTCAGCACATCCTAATGAAATGCGAAGGAATTCACTCAATTAGACCCGGAGGTAACGTATACATTCCAGAGGAGCTTGGATTTAAAGTGGGCGGAAGCATCAACCGGCCAGCAGTCGAGATAAGCAAGACACGTTTAGTGAAAAAAAAGAAAAAGAAAAAAAAAAAAAAAAACATAGCAACATTTCCCCTGTCGAGGAAATGGGAGTAAGCGAAGCGTGTGTGTTCCCTCGGTGTTCCTTCGAACGAATTGCACTGACGAGTACCACGTTGTGATCGACCCACAACCGGTCACACGTACTGCAGCTGGCTCCGAAGTTCCGGTTGACAAACTCGCGTTGAAACCTGGCCGTCGCACCGGGGAAGTTGGCGCGAGCTTGGCAATGCGTGCAACACCTTTGTCGCGTTCCTGGAGAGTTAGAGGACGCTGACATGTGGCCGCAGCATCGCGTTCCCGCAACTCAGGGTCGGCGGCTCTTGGCTGACGTTTGGCCTCAACCATCGCGCTCCCTCGCATTTTCGCATTCCGCCTGGGCTTCGGCGGCCCTCACGCTAGAATCGGCACGTCGACGACGAGGCCTTTCCCGAGCGCGTTCATTCTGGATGGATTTCCATTAAATTTCTTCAAAATTAAATCTGTCCGCTACGTAAGGCAATGAATGGCTCATACCCCCTTAAGCAATGGCTCATACCCCCGTAAACGCGGCCTCTCTATTACGACGACAGAAGAGAAGTGAAACTCTACGCTGGAATGATTAGCGGCAACGCAGCCGGCTGTGGAAGCAGACGACGACGAAGAACGCGGGAGAAGTGGCAAGACCGCGTGCCGACCACCTGTGCATATAAAACCCCGCTTTTAAGGGAACGTACGATGAATTCATCCTACAGGCCCATATCATTAACAAACATTGATTATAAAATATTTATGAAGGTTGTACGTGACCGCGATGTACGTGACCCCTTTCTGCGCACTGTGTGCCAGCTCAGGTTGAGCGACGCATTGCCGGAACATGTAGTTGTACGGAAAGCATGACCAGACCACTGCGTGGGTATTTCAAGGAAGTGGTCGATAGTGTACGCTTCCTGTCTGTGCGTTTTTCGAATGATTATCTTTGTGAAGTGAAAAGGAAAACACTGTACAGAGCCATATACAGTGGAGGGCCAGGGCAGGATGTGCTGAAACGGGTGAAACGCATGCAGGTACCACCAGGGGTAAAATTTTTCTTTAAGCTTCACACCGGAACGCTCTCCGTCAAGACTTTTATGAAAGAACGGGGTTCTTTCATAAACCATTGACCACGTTTTTTTGCCCTGTTGGGAGGGGGTTTACTTCTGGGATGTGTTAAAGCGAACACTCAAGAAAGAGTTGCCAGTGGACCCCCATGGGATCAGATACCTGTCCATTAAAGATGATGACGGGGTTCCTTATGACTTTATTATGTTGATTGCACTCCACTGTTTATGGCGGGCTCATATGGCGGGGTACCACTGTGATCCTGACGCGAGGCCCACGAGGATTTATTTCAAAGAATGTATTTACCGGTTTATTGAAGAACAGAAAATGCAATTGGCCGTATCGGATTGGCTGTCAAGGCTAGAGCCTCTGACAGTCATGAAGGAATTTTAGCGTGACAACGTTGGTTCTATACGGACGGACCGACTTACTCGTCTTATTTTTTTTTTTCTAATTTCTCTTCTGTCCAACAGCGTGCATTTATGTTATTTGAGTGTGTGGTAATTTGTATTTACTGTGTTATGTCGAAGACCGGCAATAAACAAAACAAAACAAAAAAACCGACAGTGGCTGAATCGGTTAGCGTGGTGGTCTCGCAACCCGTAGGTCGGTGGTTCGAATCCGCAGCCCGACGAGCAATTTTTATTCTCGCGGCTTGAGAGTGAGTTTTTTGCGGTCACACCTACAACGGCACCGACACTTGTGAGGTAATACAAGCTTCGCTTGAAAAGCAGGCAACAATTTGATACGACCTGATCCCGTTACGTTACAGGCATACGTAGCGATACAAAGTATATAGCGAAGTTCTGAGAAAAAAAATTATGGAGATGGATACCAAAAAGGCTAGAATGAAAACATGTACAGTATACTTGATTAAACCGATCAGGCTAGGTGACTATCTGTCACCGCCCTGTTTCAAAGGCGATTCCAATACATCACCAGAAATGAAAAGCCAGCAGTGATTACAATGAAGATAGCGTAGGGCCTGCCACATTCCAAGAGCTAAGAGCAACGGTAACATATAAATTTTGGAATAAAAGGATGTTGAATCCACCCATTAAATAGGGAATTCATTGGCAACAAACTATGACTATCCTCATTATCGCAATTTGTTGTGAAGAATTACTATATATTCTTGTTTAATGAGGTAAACAGTGCTCGCTTCCGTTCAGGGTGATGAACGTGGCCCTAGCTGCAATGCGATCAGCTGTTGCCGCAGCGCATGTGCACAAGCACGTGCGCGGCGAGTGAGCACGTTTTCGTTTAGTGAAGGCACAAACTCGTCATGCTCTCTTCAGCGCAAACCAAAATCCAGGCCAGCATGCTGCCGACGAGCCCAGCTAGCGCGCAATGCACTCTAGTCTAGCAATTCCGGCGCGAGATAGGACGCGCCGAATGCCGGTCATGTACACCTGGCACAGTCATTGATGCAACACTGTAGTATGCGTTTCTTTTTCTGTTTTATTTTTTATAGAGTTAATAAAATTTATTTAAATCGCCTGTGGCATGTAGCACAATTCTACTTTTGGGGCGGACATTATTTACGCGAGAAACCAAAATACAGCTTAGACGAACTTTCTGTGGGCCTAGTTGGTGCATACTTGATAAAACTTTAAGAGCGCAAACAAGAAACAAGGCACAAAAGGAAGGTTAAACACAGGACAAGCGCTGTGTTTGACCTTCCTTTTGTGCCTTGTCTCTTGTTTGCGCTCTAAAAAGGCACAAAAGGAAGGTCAAACACAGCGCATGTCCTGTGTTTAACCTTCCTTTTGTGCCTTGTTTCTTGTTTGCGCTCTAAAAAGTTTAACCAAAATACATAACTATTTACCATAGTTTACTTAATTAACTTTTAAACTAATTATTTAGGGCACACATTGCAATTTACGAATTGTAGCCAATGAGATAAACAGGCATATCCACTTGGAACGAGGTCAGAAGATGACACCAGTTTCGAGATTTGTACTCCCAGACTGTGTGATGAAATGCATCGGCGTTCGAATTATTTTTGAGCTTCAATGCATAAAAAGGTGTTTCGTCAGAAAAGTAAATGTAACAACAGTGCATTTTTACTGCAAGTTGGACGACACTTATCTCAAAACTGGTGCTAGTTTTAAAATGTGTTCCAATTGGATGTGCCTTGAGAACTCACTGGCTTCGATTTGTGAATCGCAATATGTGCATTAAATAATTTGTTAAAAACTTCATTAGTGATATCTCATTGATAAGTCCATTTAACCAAACTTCACTAATCAAGTTTTTCATAATTTCACAATCAAGTAATCAAACACTAATCAATGTTGACTGAAAGTATGAGCAATTCGCTACTGCAACGGTCACTAAATTGACGTGGAATGAAAAAAAAAATAATAAAAGTCGCAGTTTCGCCGGAAAAGCGAAGCATCGATTGCGATAGCAAATTAGTGGACGGCTATACGAAGTAAGGATAGTAGTTTTATCGGCCGATTAAACTTTTAAACATAGGCACACTAACTAAATTAACAAGCGTGGTGTCACGCGCGCACAAGCAAACATGAACGCATATCACCCGATGATCGCGGAAACACCGCATATTCACAAAGTGAATGATGATGAGTGGGCGAAGCACCGGGGGATCATTCGGGTAACCGTGAATCCCCCCGTACATTGCCCACTCGAACATGCAAATGAGTGACAACATGTGTACAGTATATACAATGTTGTTTAATTGGTCGTATATGGTACTGAGGTGCGGACTTCGTTTTCCCTTCATTAAGACTGCCCTGTGATTAGTGCTGCGACACGGCGACGCCGGCAAGCGGACCCAGAGGAAGCGTTCTCTACCTGAGGTTGGTGGCACCGATGCTCGGTTCAAGCGCGACGCCGGCAAGCGGACCCAGAGGCGGCGAGAGCGCGGGAAGCGGCGGCAAAACGCCGGAAGCGTTCTCTACCTGGGGTTGGTGGCGCCGATGCTCGGTTCAAGCGCGAGCCCTCAGCTCCGGGTCCGCTTGCCGGCGTTGCCGTTTTGCTGAAGCTTCCCGCGCCCTAGACTCCGGGTCCGCTTGTTGTCTGCGTCGCCGTGCTGCAGCAGCTTTGCCAACACACCGGCTACAATTTGTAAATTGCAAAATGTGCCGTAAAGTAATTAAGAAGTTAATTAGCGCATTTTTACAGCGAAGCTGTTTACCTCTAGGCTCTAGCCTCCTATGCATCCGCCGCATGCGTTCCCAGGGGGTGTACCCTGGCCGGCTTACGTCCGTATCACGGCGCGTGGAAAGGAATGCCTGGGCCGAGTTCGTGGCGGAGGTGAAGCGGGCTTCAAGCACTCCGCCAACTTCTAAAAGTAAGCTTATTATCTTGGGTCCTAATAGAACCACATAATCTCGGTATTGTAAGAGAAACACTATATACACGGTGTTTCACTTAATTACCTTGAGCCAAAATTTAAAAATATGCAAATGCTACGTAGCTGGACAGAACAAACATTACGTTTGCCGTCGCTTGCAGATACTCGGATAACTTTTTTCGCATTCCGCCTAATTACACAATTAATCTTAATTAATCAAGTTCTCAGTTATTATAATTAGATGAAAAGTGTCAATGAGAAAATTGTAGAGCAACATGAGAAACTCCCGATACAGCTTTCTGTTGATCAATACGTGCTACATAAAAGTTTTTCCGAGCTTGAAAGAAGCCCGCGAATACACGCAAAGTGCCTTGAGCGGCCAGTCACTCGGCAATTTTGCGTGTATTCGCGGGCTTCTTTCACGCTCGGAAAATAACTTTTATTTGGCACGTATCGAGCATCAGAAAGCTGTATCTGGAGTTTTTCATGTTGCTCTACAATTTTCTCATTGACACTTTCATAATTAGGACAGCACATCTCGAGTTAGATAATTAATGTCAATTACCTAATCAAATCTCAATAACGAAAAAATTACTGGCGGCTACTCCACTGTACTGCAAACAATATGCACTAGGTTTTCTGCGAGTAAAATCATTGTGCATGACAGTAGGGAACCCTGTATAAGAAGGTGCAAGTTGGCCTTTATGCGTTTTATTTGTTTTAAATCCTGTTTGACGAATAATGAGGGGGGGGGGGGGGGGGGGGGCAGCGTGGCGACGGCGCCTGTGCACGTGGCCTGCGCTTCTGTTGTTATAACGTCACGCGCCTCGGAGGTGCCGGCGCGGCTGCGGCAGATGCATGGGAGGTGCGGTGACCGCAGCATCGCTTGTGTCGTCGTAGTGTGGTGCCGTATGGAAAAAATGCACGATTTCATAATGTGTGCAGCCCATGTATGCTGCGCAGCCTAAACAGCGTCGCTGGTAATCCGTCCCGATATGAATGTTGCGGCCCCACGAATTTTTTCATTAGCTGAATATGTGTTTCGATTTCTCGTGCATAATGTCCGTCTCTCTGAATAATCCAGCTCAAAGACTAGAATTATGTTATCTGCAACAGGCGATTTTTTTTAATTCTAGAAAAGTTTAAAATGATCACCCCGTATGATACAGCTATCAATGCTTGCCTCACAGAACCACCCGAAAGTATTTCTTGATCAAAACGTCACAGGAGGCTAATAAGCAGTAAATGAACGCCCTGATCATTTTCGCGCGCTAATTTGTGTAAATTGTGTAAATAACCTGTTTATTTACGTCCTTTTTGAACTATGTGTGACAGGCCATACATTTTTTAAGGGAAAAATAACTCAAATTAAATTGTGGGGTTTTACGTGCCAAAACCACGATCATGATTATGAGGTACGCCGTAGTGGGGGACTCCGGCTATTTGGACCACCTGTGGTTCTTAACGTGCACCTAAATCTAAGTACACGGGTGTCTTCGCATTTCGCCCCCATCGAGAACGTGGACGGGATTCGATCCCGCGACCTCGTGCTCAGCAGCCCAACACCACTGAGCAACCACGGCGGGTAAGGGAAAAATAACTCAAGAATTATCTCAAGTGCTAAAGTCACTATTTCTTATCGATTCTATTATGTTAGAAGAAATTGTTATATGTGTATCATGTATGATACAAGATGCAGTAAAGGGTTAAGTTAGCGGGGAGGAAGGAAATTCGTTCATGTTTCCATTGCAACAACCTCATTCCACCCATGTAAGGGTGGCCGTTTAGGGCATAAACATGGCAAGCTGCATTTCTTCGAGGTGGCTGAGAGCTGCATTCATGCCAATATTTTGGTTGGCCTCTTAGGCAACTATTGTCACAAACGGTGGTACGCTCAGACGCTAGGCATGTCGCTGAAACGCCCTGTCAAAGCGATACAACCGCCGGGTTTGGCGTGGAGCGCATTCAGCTTTTTGCAGCATGTTTGAGAGCACCACAGTTGCGCCGCGCAGTAGTATACTGCAAACAATTAAAAGTGATCTATTATAATGTGTTCTAGCACCTCGTTTTGACAGCTCTGTCGTAAATATAAGAGTTATGAAGTTGACCAATTATTCATTAGACGAGCGGAAAATATACTGGAGGCCTCTTTAAGAGGATGCTAACAACATTCGCATAGAAAGCGTTGCTTTATATTTTATTGCGATAGCAATTATATGGACACTCCAAAGCAGATTTCTGCCGTCGGCGTCGCCGTGAGGTTCCGTATGACGTCAATGGAGATGAAATCGTCGCCGCACGCCGAACGCTGTATGTGCGAGTGAAAGGGCGCGAGGGACGCGCGCTTTCACGGGGAGTGAACGCACGGCGGAGAACAAACGCGCGTTCTGCGCCGTGCTCCCTTAAGGGCTGCAGAAGTAGGCGTCTCTTTCCTCCTTTACAATCACCATATATGTAGAGCAAACGCGCCTTCTTCCGACGCGCGAAAAGCCTTTGGGGGGGGGGGGGGGGGGGGCAGGGAGAGAAGGGAGGCGACGTTTAGCTGCGGCACCAAGTGCCTATTTATATCAGATGCTCCGGCAACAGTCACCAACGCCGCACGCATTTTGTGCGAACGCGGGCAAAACGCCGACGGCGTCGACATCAGTTCTGCGTGTTGCCGGTGCTGCTGCATGTCCAAGTTTATACAGCTGATAAAGCTACTATCATTACTCCGTATAGCTGTCTACAAATTTGCTATCCCAATTGATGCTTCGCCTTTCAGGTGAAACTGCGACAACTTTTTTTTTAACCTGATGCATATGATAGCTGCGTCACCGTGAATATGCCCAAGAGCAGCAAGAAAAACATCGTACAATGACACGGGAAGAGAGATTTCCGTAATAAATAATCTCAAACTTGAAATATTTTCTGTGTTTTGAGACAATGAAAGCTGTTTGCTGAAAACGGTGACCTTAATACAAAATTTCTGATGACGCTAAGTGCATACAGAAAATCTTAATATTAGCAAACACATCTGAACATACGCGACGTTCAAATGGCTCAGATGCAGGCTGTCGTCAAAGCTCAAAACAGCCTGTTTAGTGCTGGTTGTGTTATTCATTTGGGCCACAACAGCATGCATTTTTACTTTTACTTCTCAGAGGCCTGAAATTGATTTATGAAAATGAAGTATGTCGCTGCTCGCAGCGCGGTGTCTCGAAGCTCTGCGCGCAGCTTCTTGCCCGTTCATCAACGAGGCTTGCGAGCATAAAAGAAATCGGGTAGTATTTGCAGCATGACAAAAACACTCGGGAGGACAAGCTCTTAAAGTTTTACCTTTCTCGAGCAGTGCCAGTACTCCGCACGAAGCAGTCGTCGACGTTGGCCTTTTACGTCTTCAAGGAGTTATCGTGTTATCGCACCTCGTAGCAGCTTTATATTAAATCTCAGTTATAAACGAGCACACACATTCGGCATATTCAATACTACCGGCAGCACTCGAAAATGCACGCAGACGCACGACGCACGTGCGCATTTTGCGACAGAACAAGAACACCGACAACCACTCGCCAGACACAAACCTAGCAAAACAACAACGAATGCCGCGAGATGGCAGCGCCAGTTGCGTCTACCTACGTATACCATACATTTATATAGTATTTATTGTTTAATTAATTGTTATAAAGTAGAAATAATTTATTTTTATACTTTAAATACTAATATTTTGGTTAATTTACCAACCAATGCTAATATAAAGAAATACTATTGAGTTATTTAGTCAATCTCATACCCTGCCATCTAGCGAGCACACTAGAAAAATAAGAGCAAAAAGAGAGGCATACAGAATAGAAAAGAAATGACAGGCGCCCGCACTTTGACATGTCAGTTAATGTCAGCTTCCGGTATAGACCTACTTCCTGTGTTATGTTTGCTTACTGCTGCAGCAATAGTACGGTAGCACTGCTGGAGTAAAGTTCGTATACCAACTATCAACCGCTGCAACCATAGGTAGAAATGTCCATGTGAATGCATCAAAATTAAAGTGTTTTGAGTAGCTAATGGGACTGTTTGGGAAAACACCAGAGCGATCGCCGAAAGAACAGGTACCGATAAAGAACAAGTTTAGACCACACGCACCGCACAGGGAGCGGTCATCTTAGCGTTGGCGTTTATCGTTTTAGGTGCGAGAATGGACTTCAAAGCTGAGAAAAGAAGGGTACCAGCTGGATCGCCAAATCAGAGGTATGCCTTATATGTCTCGAGTGTCGCATTAAACCATTCATGTTACTTGACAAGGGGTTTAGAGTAGCCTAGTCACTTGTGATTTAACATTGTTTCGACAGCTATTCAGAGACAAGAAGAAGGTGTCAAGAAATCTTTGAAAGAGGCCGCAAAAAAGAATGACAAGGAGGTGTGTCTTATCCTGGCGAAAGAGGTGCTTCGTGCTCGAAAGGCTATCAATCGGATCCACGCCTCCAAGGCACAGTTGAATTCCGTCGTTATGAGCATGAACCATCAGCTCGGTAAGTCGGATTATCTGTTCCTCACCAAAATAAATTTATATTGACAGCCCGTAAGCCCATTCGACCATTGTTTGCAGCTACCCTTCGGTTGGCTGGCTCAATGCAGAGAAGCACTGAAGTTATGAAGAGCATGCAGCAGTTGATCAAAGTGCCCGAAGTAGCGCAGACGATGCGAGACCTGTCGAAGGAAATGCTGCGAGTGAGTGGTGTACTTAAATACCTTGTTGTTATGACAAACGCCGGTAGCTCATCTGGTATTGCAGGTTTTGACTGTGGCTGTCACATGCAAACTTTGAAGGGTTATCTGCGGCCCGAGCTTTCGTTTATTCGTGACTGTGCACTTTTGGACGTATACTAACACAACCAAAGCTATGAAAGGACTATGACACAACTTTGCCCCTGAAAGAGGAATTTCAAGCGTTTAGAGGTATTGCCAGCCTTGACCACCAGGTGAAACCTGCCTGTTGTAACACCACTACCATCAACATATGCACCTAATGAGTGGAGAATTCTATTCTGGTGTGTCAAATAAGGCTAGTGTGCCAGATTATGTTCTGGCACACCAGTTGAACAGCCTAAATCACAACATTCCACCGTGTTCGTGACAAAAAAAGTTACCCCTAATGGGGTAACTGTCAATTTCCATACAATAGTTCAAGGAATGTTGCTGGGCTGTTGCACCCAGTGTGTATAACTGCCCATATATTAATTTGTTTACTCAGGCAGGAATAATAGAAGAAATGCTGGATGACACAATGGAAGGCCTTGATGACCAGGACGACTTGGAGGAAGAGGCACAGGAGGAAGTTGACAAGGTCTTGTGGGAGCTGACTGCAGGTTGGTACTGTTCAAATATTCACAAGCAGACAAAATTGTGCACTTTGTGCACTGTATCACCTTTTGTCGCCTCTCCTTTGACAAAAAGAATGGAAAAAAAAAGAACAAATGGTTGGTGTGTGTGTACGCGTGCGCGACTGAATTTACCACTATATCGCTTAACAAAATAGTTTATAAACACTGAAATCAATCCGAAGTCCTGGTTGTCATGTCTGCCAGCCTGCATGTTTTTAATTTTTGCTTGAGGTGAGAGTGCTATTAGCTTGCAAAGCGTGATAAAAACTCATGATCAGGTTTATGGAAGAACCATTTTAGGTAGGCAACAGATAAAATGAATGAAAACAATTTCCACATCAACACAAACTTCTTAAATTAGCAGAAAATATGAAGTTTAGTTCAGCATCCTCTACCTACAGAATTTCACTGCATTATTGAACCATGTGCTTTAATGTAACTCTAGAATGTTCCTTCAAAAAAGTGCTGTCTTTTGCCCATTTCTAAAGGATGGCTATTGATACTTATGGTGTCTTGAAGCATCAAAACATGTGTCATCTTAACTATGGAATGTTTTATTCTCCTGCATTTCGAAACTGACAGTCTTTCTGATGAAAGAGCTTTTGTTCAAATGTGGTCCACGGTGCAGTGGGTTGCCACAAACACCCACAACCACAAAGTAGTGGGTTGCCACAAATAGAGAAAAGGTTGTGCTCAGGTCTGCTCCGAAATCGGTGCAAGAGGTTTGTATCACAGTTTATGGCTGTGCCAGTAGGTACAAAGAATGAACAAAATGCAATGGCCCATTAAAAAAATTGTATTTGTTTGAAGACAGACTTAACAGCGACCCCAGTTGGCTTGCAATGTTCAGGCATATAGACGTAGCCAAATTAATTTATTGTGATGTCTTTTTCCAGGCCAGCTTGGCAAGGCTCCAACTGCAGTTACAGAATCTTTGCCATCAGAAGACATCCAAGAAGCTGGTCCATCCTCTGCAGTAGTAGAAGACGAAGATGACGTGACCAAGATGCAAGAGCGATTGCAGGCCTTACGGAGCTGAAGTGCAGCCAGCCAGTGGCTTGTACACCAAGTACGGTTGTTATCAGCGTTTGCTATGCCATTATAGTTGCAATGTTCCTTGTTTCCCCGCTTGTTGGCAACACGCAAACTTGTACAGTCTCTTTGTGCCTCCTCAGGATGGCAGTGTCTGAAACTTGGAATTGCATGTTAAACCCATTAGTTGTCACACATAGAAAACATTGCATGGTTCTGGGCAATACAGCATTGTTTGATAATGTCAAGGCCACGTCAAGATCCCACTCAGCTGTTGTCACACCTATTTGTTTATGCACTCTTACATCAGAAAAGGAGAACCAATTGGCAATAGCCACGTACTATCAGCGTCAAATGAAACTTGAACAGCGGAGCGCGTGGCGCAAGCATAACTGAAGGTATAGTGTGCGCTATCCAGTCATCACCAGCGCACAACCGGTTCGGACGCTGCGCGAGATATTTTCGTTTCTGTTCTGGTTCTTATATTTGAAAGGGGGAAAACAAAAGCTAAAATATTGCAGTATTGTCGCACGATTCGCCGAAACCATAAGTGCTATCGGCGTCAAATGAAACACAAACAGCGGTACGCGTGGTGCAGTTTGCACCATCATCATTAGAGATAGTACATTCGCTGATGTGGTTTGCCGCTGGTGCGCCACATTCATTCTTATGATCCACAAAACTGCGCAGCGCAGTATCGGTGGCGACTGTGGCCGGCGTGGGCGCAGTGCGACCAAACTGGATGTGCGAGCCTGTCAATGGTGATGACTGGATGGCGCACACTTTATCGTCACTTATGCTTGGGCCACGCGCTCCGCTGTTCAAGTTTCATTTGAAGCTGATAGTACAGCTGCATAGGTTAAGTGCATTGTTAATTTGTTATAAACATGGAAGCAGCTCAGTTTGTGATGTCTGTTTTCAAGACTGGGCTGTTTCTAGGCAAGGTCAGGCAACCACACCTGGTCATTATATTTTAGTGATCATAAGATTGATGGATGCAGCAGATATTGTGTGGAAATGTGACGCTCTTTCCTTTCGCCTGTCTTTTTCTTGGTGTGTCGAGTCTTTTCGCTGTATGAAGAAATGTGAACAGTTATTAAAGGAAAGAGCACAGGTGTGGCAGTGTTTCACAAAATGTTAAAGGCATGTTGTACAGGAGCTTATCGTCTGTTTGTAGTGATGCTATAGTTGTGGTCAAGCACAGAAATCAACTGACAAGGGACAGCCTAGAGCAAAGGCTTTCGGCACCGACCGCAGTGCCAGAACTCGGCAGGGCATTCGTGACATTGCATATCTCAATACAAGGGCCACCCAGTCAAGCTCAAGTTATGCTTTATCTTTCTAAATTTCTAAACTGTGAGGCAATCATGGACTGCCCATCATTCCCACCTACTTGCAAATCCTGTGCACACTAGCACCAGAATTGCCTTTAGTCATTCATGCAGAAACTATGGTGACAAGTGCTGCAGCTGGCCATCCAAGTCAGCCAGGCTTATTCACATGCATTTGGCTTCTAGATTTGCCTTCACTGGCTTTTCCTATGTTGATGTTCAACATGGTTGCTTATGTATGCAAGTGTTTCATTGGTGAAAGTACAGCACTGCATCTATCACTATCTTTACCCCAATGTTTCAAACTCTACCCCAAGAATGAGAAAGGGAAACCACATTATAATACAACAGGGGGTGTTGAGGCTTCAAGAGGCTTTAACATATGTGGTGCTCCCCTGAACCCAACTTGCTACTAGCCGACCTTCCCTCCCAAGCATAGGTACTGCCACAGCAGGGCAACACAAATTGTATTTGTTAGAAGGCCCCAACTGCTGTTAAAGAATCTTTGCCATCAGAAGACATCCAAGAAGCTGGTCCATAGTCTGCGGTAGTAGATGTTAATATTCATTTCACCCATTGCTAGAGTTAAAAACGTTTGCTAATATATTGACAATGGACAGTTGTCCATTCTGCACAGACTTCTGCACTGCTAAATAAAATATGCCTTCAATGAATATTCATTGTCTTGTGGATGCACACAGGAACAAATTAAACACTTTTGCACCACTTTAGCTTTTCGGCATCTAGCAGCCAGATTGTGTAGGACAGACTACATACACACAATTGTTCATTTAGAATACCTACAGCATCTGTAGGGGGGAGTAGATAGTATATTGAATCTGAAGGGGATCGCAAACAAGTTCGATATATAAAATAAAAAATTTTTAGGAGATTTTACTGCTGTTCGTTATACACAATTTGATATATGTGGGTTCGATATATCTGGGTTTGAGTAATAGCACTCACAACGGATACTGTTACAACACAAAAAGGTTCACACGATCAAGAGAAGTCTCAGGCTGGCACCAATGTTTCAATAAGGGGACTTGATGAAGACAGCTCCCCTTGTCAAAATGGCTCCAGTTTGAGGCTTCCCCCTTGTTTGCTTACTGTTGAGCACTACATATACTGATTGATAAATGTTTATTCAGACATATCTACAAGAATAAATACAGACGACACATTATGTAGCACAAATAAATACCTCATTTATTATTTTTAGCACCTCTCATTACATGGGCTGCTCTTGTCTTTTGTCCTTTTCGTGCGCCTTTCTGGGCTGCTGAAAGCAGTCTCTTGAATGCTGCAGGCTTCTTCTTGAACCTGGATGAAATGCCATGTACACAAAAGCACTTAGCAACCAGCATGGACACAGTGGCAAGCAGACACAAGAGCAAAATGCTGACTGTGTCACATCTCTTCAGATTCATTGCCGGATTTGCTAGAACTGCAAGTGCCATGGTGTTTAGTACCCACTCACAAAATGAAGGTAGGATAAGAAACCAACCACAACCATACCTTTTGTTCAGTGACATTCTGTTCAATGGCACGTAGGCATAGGGCTCCAACTTGCCCTTCCTTGCATCGCCATCGGATGTCTGTGCATAAAATTTGGCATGGGTCAGTCAACGGATTTTCACAAATGGCATAAACAAGTTGACAAGCACATTCTAGTTTTATACCTTATCAGTCTTCTTCTTCTTCTTAGAGGGTCCAGTTCCTACAATGGAATATGTAGGTTTATATCAATCAAGCTTGCAGGAGAATTCATGGCAGTCTAATTTCACAACAACATACCACTTGTTATTCCTGATGTCCCTTCTCCACCATTCACATCAAGAGGCGCCTTCCGCTTCTTGGTCTATAATGTAAGAGCAGTCAATGAGCTGGGGAGGACCTATGCTTTGTAGAAACAGTAGAATGAAAATTCTATGAATTTAGTATGAATGATAAGCTACAATGGAATGGCTGAACCTGTTTTTAAGAGAAATACAGCTCCTCTATCCTATACCCCCCGACCGGAACAGAACTAATGGTGCAAATTCTATGCATCTCAGAACTTCAATGGCACGAAACGTCAAATTTAAGCATGATTTGTTAAAGTGAAATCTGCGAATTATAGTTAGATGAATGGCCAGAAATCTTGTTAGAAGCAATGCTCACAAATAACATCTGGATATTTCAAGTACAGCTTACTGCTTCTCACACATGCTACGACGTGTACCTTAAAAGAAGCGCCGGCGCATATTACAAAAAGCCTGAACACAGACCATATGAATAAAAAAATAGCTTCTCTAATCAATTCTTGGCAACTTCACTGGTAAACACTTTTGGTAACTAGCACGCACCTTGTGGATGAGAATTTTCCGCCTCAGATATTTTAACAGCATTTATTCAAGAGGTAAAGCAACATTAGCTTTTTTGGACACAAAAGCCATGAAAAAGCAAAGCCTAAGCAGTGCAAGCACGCAGAAATTTAGGGCACTTTCAGGATGTATGTGTGGCCTCGGTCAGCCGCCCCCGACCAGGTGACTCGATTTGACCATATGACGTCAGTAGGGCAAGCTATCCGATTGGCTGCCCAGGGCGCGTCATCCATTATTTTAACGCGATAGTGTTAAGGGCCCCGTGTCACAGAAAATCCTGTGTCGCGTGGATGTCTGCGTCCATGGCGGTGAAAATCGTCCCGAACCACCCCGACCGCGCAGGCCCTCCGCGTGGTGCAAGGTGTGAGTGAACAAAAATAGAATTTCAGTGAAATCCGTCAGAAAAATTGTAAAGTACGACTTGACCAGAACCTACAGACATGGTGGCATCGGACTGTTATTTGAATGTATGAGAAAACAATTCTGTTAAGAGGAAACTCAAACACAAACCCCTCTTGCCAGCATTTCTACCATACCAACAACGGTGTGCTCGGGTATGCTACATGAGAAAATCTTATCCAGATGGCGCTCGCATCTTCGGCAGGTCAAATTGGGACTTCGCCTGCCTAACGCGTTTTGGATGCACGCGCCTCGGGGCAATAGCAAACAATTAATAAAATAAAAAAAAGGTTCTAGGGCCTTCCCATTTTAATATAAGATGACTTCTATTGCCATTGGAAAAATCTGGGTAAGCTGGCTTTCCCACGTTCTGTGTTGTAATGAAGCCCACTGAAAGAAAAATGCGATGCGAACGGGTCCAGATAATGCTATCGCGTTCCACTCTTAAAGGCGAAGCTTAAGCGTCCTCCAATTTTTTCCAACATTATGGTAAACAAATGTGGTCGTAATAGTTTAAATGTTAGTTAATTTGTTTCTATAAAAAAGTAACAGAAAGAAAATGCACAAGGACAATGTATCACTACACTCACACACACAGGCAGTCATTCGCGACCGCACTGGCGCGTTATCGGGCCAGTGCGGTCGCGAATGACTGCCTGTGTGTGTGCCTTTCCCACCCCGTTTCTCTCTCTCTCTCTCTACGGTCAAAACAATTCCTGCACACAGCAAGTGTCTGCTTTCGGAATCGGAATTTTATTATTAAAGGTTGGGACATATTACAAGTATTTAGTATACAGAAGCAGGCCCCATAGTCAAAGACTGTATCGGGACCTCCTGTACAAGAGCAGGTGACATAGTCACAGCTCCACCGGAGCAGACAGTCCTGGAACAACGGCCTATACAGTTGTCACACAAGTCAGTCAAGGCACTCTGAAGTTTTCCAACTATCTGACAGACTATAGTTCTCACGGACGTTTCCAACCATTTTTTGTCTTTTTTTTCGTGAATGCTTTTTCTCTCCCCAATTCTTTTTTTCCCCTTACCTTCCCCTAGTGCAGGGTAGCAAACTACAATCTTTTCGGGTGAACTTTCCCGCCTTTCCCACCCCGTTTCTCTCTCTCTCTCTCTACAGTCAAAACAATTCCTGCACACAGCAAGTGTCTGCTTGTGTTACAACGTGCTCCGTGTTGACGAGAGCTGCACGGTCAGTGTTAGGCTCGTTCTTTCTTTTCATGAGCACCATGGTTCGCCCTTGTTGTGTTGTGGGCTGCAAACGTAGCGACTGGCAATATGTCAAGCTGCGACATCGTGCCCCTCTGCAAGGCAGCAAACGAGCAGAGTGACTGCAGCGCATCGGACTGTCGGCATCTGAATAGCGCCAAAATCTACGCGTTTGCGGCCGTCACGTCACGCCGAAGGGTTACTACCACAATAGAGTTTAGAGAGTGTCCGGTATTTGGGTAAACGCAAGCACAAGTGAACTGGGTGTTTTACGGGATGAACGGAGGTGCAAAACATGAATTGCTTGCACGGTGCAGCCACCTGGTGGCACAAAGTTCAGCCAAACACAGAGCTAATATAGCAGTAACCAAGTGTATTCTGCTTTGCTGCTAGTGCAAATTTTCGGCAGGAGCTTTCGTCTTTTTAAATGTTTAAAATGTTTTACACTTGGTTACAGCAATATTAGCTCTGTGTTTGGCTGGTTAAGCTGTGCCCCACCAGGTGGCTGGACCGTGCATGCCGATGAGGCTGCACACATAGTCTACGTTAAACCTCCTTCATCACAGCGCTAATAGTATGGAGGGGCTTCAGTTTACGCCTCTGCCAATCTGCCAAAACGCCCAGCTCGCCTGTGGTTACCGGAATACCCGACACGCTCGGCACTGCGACAGAACGCTCGCAATGCACGCTGCTTGAATCGCTCTCACTGGGGATCAACAGCTAGGTGGCTAGCGCAGAGGTTGGAGATCCTTCGCGCGCTGGCTCCAAGACAACCGGAAGAAGATGACACCACGTCACCATGGCGTAGAGCCAGTGAAGGCGGAGCTAAGCCCCGATCACTCGGCGAATGAGTTGAGAAGAAACAGCATGGCTAGGCAAGAAGGTAACTTGTAATCGTCCGTAGTGCTCTTAATATTAGGCACTTGACTTAAATTGTGGCGCAAATGTTGTCCAAACTGTTTCAGGAATCCTTTAAAACAAGCATTTGGAGGGTAAATCATCACAAACCTTGTAGTGAGACAGTGCCTCCAGAAGATCATTTGCTGCTGCTTCCGTGTCACTTGCTGGCTCTACATGGAGGAAAAAGTGCATCGGGTCATGTGCCATCAAGTGCATAAGAGGACATATGGCATACACAATTTAAAGACACACTAAAGAAAAAATTAAGCTATGCTATAGTAGTAAATTATGTGGTTCTATAATACTATATCACAAAATAATACTATGCGTAATGCGAAGACGTGGGTTCGTTCCCCACCTGCAGACTTGTTTTTTTTCATCCATTTTCATTACCATTAATTTATCATTTTCTTTAATTCCCTATGCAAGCCCATTTCCCCTATGTTGTCCTTGGTGTTATTGCTTGTTGGCTTCTTATGATATGACAAAAATAGTCACAGCTCCGCCAGAAATTTAAGCATTGATTGCAATAGCAAACTATTAGACAACACAAAGCAAGACTCGTTTTATTGGTCAGATAAATTGCAATGAACATTTACTCACTAATTACATTACCAGGCATGGTGTCGCATGCACGGGCAGACGTTAACAGATCTCTCAATGACCGTGTCTCAATGACCGTGAACACTCGCTATGACAACACTGGCGTGATCAAGAGCAGCAGCAGCGGTGAGGGAATTGCCCTTCGGGCTGCCTTCTGCTTTAACACGAAGTAGGTGCGGGAGAACACAGCACACATGAAGCCATCGGCTTGCGGCGAGCGTAGCCTTTGTACCCACAGCAGATTACCTCCAAGGTGGAGTGTGCACAGTCGTGCCTCAGCTGCCCCAGCACTAGACAAAGCGCACACCAACCTGCCTCCTCCTCCAAGTGCCCCCACTTCTAGCACACACTCACCTCCCATCTCTCCCCCTTGCGCACATGAGGAGACATGCATTTGCCCCACCCTCTCCCTGCATGCAAAAGATGCAGCCGCACCAAGCCACCATCCTTCTCGGCTCGACAACTTTTACTGCACCACGGTGGCCTTAAAATGACAAAATATTTCGAAATTCATACTGCCATATCAGTGCAAAGTTTAAAATAATTCAGGTTTGGTATTTAATCTCTTTCCTGTTATAGTATTATACCACTTACTGTGAAATTCATGAAAACAGTTAAGAAAGGACACTTGATTTGATTTAGTGTCTCTTTAGTGTCCTTTAAAAGATGGGCTGCTTACCATCCTTTTCAGCTTTTCCAGTCTCTGGGTCCAGAATGAGCAGCCGTCCATCCTCAGTCATTTCAAACGGGCATTTCCCCTTGCTTTTTAGTGGTGCCTTCGGGTCAGTAGCTGCATGAAGAAAACAATATAAAGCATTACAATGGTACGTAAGTGGAAGAGGAAATATGTAGAGCCAGGCTGCTTTAGTCGGTATTATTTCATACGTGAAAAAAAGTCCCACTTTGATATTCACAATATACAATGTACATACACAGTATCTGCTTTCCCGCAGATTTATCCAGAAAGTCCACAATGTCATCTTCTCCTTGCTCCTCAATCCATGCAGATGCAGCTTTCTTGCCTTTTCTGTTTGCTGGAATTCTCTCGTCACTATCAGTTTCATCTTCACTGTCCTGCAAGATCTGCTCAATCCTAAAAGAAGATTTAAGAGGCATTCAGCGCAACAGCATACAGTGTGGAGAAAAAAAAAGTATGTGCATAAACTAGTTTTCATAAAAGAATAACACTGCAATGAAATGCACTGTAAGAGTGGAGTGCAAGAAACTTAAAACACTTTCATACAATAGGACAATTTCATGGTCTTTTACTTCTTAGCAGTACTATCAATATTAAGCACACCATCAGGGATGGTGGCAAGTCGCCTTCAAGGAGTAAAATATGTCAAAGCAAAAAGTAAGCATGAACTGAAGGAACAGAGAAACTACAATTTAAGGCTAACAGCATAAAAGTTTTTATCAATGGAACATGTTTAAAATAATTTTCAATTACATTATTAGTGCCTCAACATCTCAACAGGACACTGCAAGCAAATGAGAGATGTTAAAAACCAGTGCAGTCATGCCAAACTTGCTATTCCATGTACGCTCTTAGCTTGTTTTTTGCTAACCACTGTCAAGACACTAGTTCTTGCTACCACTGGTACTGGTACTACTAGTAGGCATTTTGTCAGTTAATGATAAACCTCAGGTTGCTTGGCCAGACATTGAGCGAAAAGCTCGCAGTCGTCAAACTAGCACTATATTTGAAACAAAATGCTAAACCTGGCTTCTTGGCAATCTACCTACAATGTCAACTCGTGAAAGAGCAAGTAGAAACAAAAACACACCCTTCAGCGGCCCCAGATGGTCCAAGAGTTCCCGAATTGCTGGCCACATCATCGTCACGTTTGCCTTTAGACTGATACTCTCTGCTCTTTTCATCCTTCTTCCGTTTTTTTCGCTTCTCAACTTTGCGGATTTTGACGGCTAATTTACGGTATGACTCGGGTAAGAGTCCAATGATGTTTTCATAGCTAAAAACAAGCAAACAAAAAGACAAATAAGCACCAAACAGCAATTTATGGTAACATCACAAGGTGTTAGAATGCAAAAATTCTTTACAAAGCAAGACCAATGCCTTTTGGCTTTCAAGACGCCAAGATAACGTCCACATTATTTAATCATGGCAAAATAACAGATACTGCCGGATATAAATTTTTATTGTAATTTAAAGTACCAAACATGCTTCAATAAACACTGCAGCATTAACAATCTTGCTTGCCCATCACGTTAGTATAAGCCATATCTTCATGAAGCAAGCGAATATCTAACTCCACATCTGCCTGCGCCATCGCTTTCAACCATATCTAACCTACAGGTCATTTGGCAGCAATGTTTTTCAGCTGGTTCACGAGATTAAATGGTCAGATTACATCTTCACCAGAGGAATCTACACCAACAAACTAAGGCTAAAGAAATTTTGTATACAAAAAATTATCAGGTTTCAGATAGCTTTATACCGGTGTCACATGACCACTTTTGATCACGGTCAAGCCTGATCCGGATCAAAATTCATGACACCAATTGGCTTCCTCGCGCAGCTTGTGCAAAAGAGCCAATCACGACCGAGAAATTAGATCTGGATCAGGCTTGATCGCGATGAAAAGTGCGCCATGCGACACCCGTATTATTCATACAGATGACTGAAACTATAGCTCCCAGAAAGGCTACAAACTAGGGATGGGCGAATAGTGAATTTGAGGTTCGAAGCGAATTCGGAGCGAATAGTGATTTGTTCGAATAATTTCAATCAAATAGTTCAAATAATATATATCACATATTACACTAAAACCTAGTTAATTCGAATTTCACGGCACCGAAAAAAAAATGTCCGAATTAACCGAATGCCGAATTATCAGGGTATCCAGAAAACAATAAGCAAATGCTTACTACGTCAGCACGATTTTATTAGTGTAATGGATGAGCAAATCCAGTGTAATGGATGAACAAAAGCAGTGCGGAAGCTGCAATTCTCGTCATCTCGTGATTTCCTTCGTAGCATGGCCGCAGCGCACGCCATCATTTGCGACACGCTTTGCACCACCGCGCGCACATCCCCATTACTTTTTCACCAGTAAGCTGACCGCCAACAGATCGCACGTCCATCACGATGTAGCCTGTGCTCTTCATCCTCGACAGCTTTGCACTGAGTCAAACTGAAAACACCTGTTTGTTGCAACCGCGGCTGCTATCAACGTGATTATGAATGGCGACTTTGCGGTGCTCATGGCACGCGGCCGACGTGCGTATTGAGTCAAAACGACACATCTGCCTGCGCCATCGCTTTCAACCATACCTAACCTACAGGTCATTTGGCAGCAATGTTTTTCAGCTCTTTTTGCCGCAACCGCTGCGGAAGAAACCGCGGCAGCTATCGACGCGATCATGGATGGCGACTATGAAACCCTGCGGCCAACGCGTTGTTATGCGCGGCAGTAAACAGAATAAAGGCACAAATAGGCACGAAGCGTTCCGTCATTGCTGTCATTCTGTCATTCCCGTACGATTTCTGCTGATGACTATGGCGATGCGGACTACGCCGCTTCGTTTCGGTTGTACGCTAGCGCCGTTCCTGCTTTTTTGCATCGCACATTTCCGGCTCTTTAATGCAAAAACGTATAGCCTTCGAGATTTATGGTTGATGTATGGCAGCCATGACGTGAAGCATAGCCTACGAAATGTGCACCGGCCGTCCATGGCTTCTGGCTGCCTATTCGGGTGCGCCGAATAATTCGAAAATATTGAATACCTGAATCCGAATTGAAGCGAATAACAAATATAGAATTATTCGATCGAATATTCGACAATACCGAATATTTGCCCATCCCTACTACTAACAAATATTTATTGTAAGGACGCTTATGCTCCAATTTTGCATGCTTGTTCCTGCCAACCTGTTCACACATCAATAGAGAGTGCAGACAAAAATAAAAATAAACACCTTGGTATGTAGTGTTATAGGCCTCATTACCTACGCTAGCTTGTGTATGTGCACTCTGAGCACTGGTCACCATTGCAATTCATTTAAACGGGCGGGAAGACCAGCCTGCTATCAGGGCCCCTTCAGAGCAAGAAAACTTCGGAGATAAACTAAACAAAACTATTTTTCAGGAGCGCAAGGTTGTACAGAAATACTCACCCAAACTTTCGAATCAATTTGATGAAAATGTCTCTCAGCTTCATTCGGAAATGCTTCCGGCAGTCTTCCGACATGGAGCAAAGGTTGGGAATCTAAGAGATGCACATGCTAAGTAAGCACACTCTCAACAAACAACACACCAGTAACCACACGATCATAAATTTCACAATATCCTCAATAAGAAGCAACACAACTATTACGCAAGTGAGGAATCTGCAACACGAGCAACTACAACAGGGCATGCCAATAAGCACAGATCCAGACTACAAAAGGAAGTTCAGCTGTATGTGATTAGAACTATAGTGAGCTCAAGGTCCTTTCAAATGTTTATCTAGATCTCTACTTAACTAACCATAAGACCTGGTTATGAGGCCCTGACATTAACAAGCCAACTATAGACCTTTTCATCGGGCGAGGAGGAAAGGGCGTGCGACGAGCCTTCCTCCTCTCTGGCTAGTGCGAGACGGCACGGCGCGGCTTGAATGTGTTGCCGGTCGCGCGCTGCGGAACGATTTGGAGGTGTTTTAGCTAGTTCTGAGTGCAATTTACGGGATGTCAGTTCTTACGAGGTCGCCGAGCAACCACTGTGTAGCCTTTAGGTGCAGCAGTAGCTACAGTATCTGGAAATTTCTCTTGGATGTGCAAAAATGCTACGCGCATCACCAGCCGCGGTGTGTGTATGTGTTGTGAACTATGTTGGATGTCGGTTTTCACTCGATGAAGAGTTGTTTTAAAACATTTCCATCAGCCACCAGCATCGTTCTCACACATTTTAAGGCTAGTAGACCTCAAATCACAATGTCTACGTTAGCCTCCTGCAACAGGTCGAAGGCTTTGCTCAACACAGCAAGCACTGCGGTTGGCAAACCAACATGATACACACAAGCTTCGTGCTTCGATCGGCATTGCCATTTTACCCTGTAAGGCACAATATTCAAAGAGGATCACACAAAGAGAATCCAACAGCTATTTGTAATGACACAATTTCCGTAAGATGGGTGAATGCGTCGTAGATGAATGAACTTACAAGACTGAAAAAAAAAAAAAAAAGTTCATATGTCCCCCTTTTGTGGCAAAATAAAACAGAACACGGGATAACGACGCAATAAGTCTTCACATGGTCGTGCCGCATGCTTGGACCACTTGGCCACAGCATTTAGTACTGCCTAGGAAGCTCGCGCAGTCTGCAGCTGCATGGTCGTTCGACCACTCGAAAAGTGTGATTCACACTGTATGGTATGCGGTTATTATTAACCAAACTATTTTATTTGTGGGCGGAAACATTGCCCAGCAAAGGCAGTCGCCCAATGTATCTACAGATAACAACTTGAATTCTTGTCAAAGTATAAACAGCACAACTTATTCGCCAGCAGAACGGTACCCACGCTGTTAGGGTCGTCAAATGTTTCGTAACTACTCGTTGCAGCTAAACCAGAGCTTAGAATTACAGTGCTGATAATGCTACAGTAAGGTACCATTCGTGAAACGAATTTTCAGAAATACCTAAGTGATATTAGAGGCTCATTGTAAGCTCAAACAACGAGTACACCTCGCGCTGGGTGCTCCGTCCGCTCTAACGCGCCAGCAGAAACTCCTGCCGTTTAATTACTTCAGACTTAAATTCCTTCACTATGCCTCACAGGACCATACCCCACGTAGAAGACGACGCCATGTCATGCTAAATAGACCGCGAGGGTGCGAAAAAATCCACCACAAACTGCCGCCGAGCGTATACCATAGCATACAACACGGGCGTTCGCCCAAGCCAGCATGCCAACTGCCCATAGATGGCGCCACTGCTGACGCAATGGCGGAGCCCATGAAAAAACGGTCTATACTTTCCCTCGACTTACCAGTTTGGGCAAGTGTTGAGCCAGTTCTTCTGTGGAAAGGATGACAAAGAGCATCCGCACAAAATAAAGGGCTGCCTGCACAATCTCTCGACTATGCGATGCCATGACAATCTCAACAGCCTCAACGACGGCATTCAGCACGTCATTGCTGTAGATACCTGCAAACAAAAAAGGATCTTTAAGCATCTTCACAATAGCAGATTTTATCTGCCATATCAACAACAGTGCACTATACAATGTGGCAACATTCAAGGTTACATTATCCTAAGTGGAAAGAACTCCCCAAATACAGAGAAACTGCATCATCAGTTTGAATGAATGATTGCAATTCATTTAAATGGGCGGGAAGACCAGCCTGCTATCAGGGCCCCTTCTTTCTCTGAACATTACACCAGATTCTATTGATGAAGGCAGTAGCAGCACTCTTGGGGCAAAAAACATTTGTGCAGTGCTCGCGTTCTAGCTCATGGTCACACCTTGCACACACCTGCCTTGTCCTAGAAAATGCATACAGGGTCATCAGCACTGGCAAGCCACTGTGGATTCCTAATTAATGTGAAGAGCATAAAAAGGGACAAAGACATGAAAGCCGATGGGTCTTGTCCCCTTTTGCACTCTTAACATCAATATCAAAGCATAATATAATAACATAATATCAAAGCACTAAAAGCAGATTTGAAAAGAGGAGCTCGAACTCTGTAAATGATAAAAGTTTCATTGAGCTGTCACAAATATTAAAGAAAAAGATTTTCCGAGTAGCACAAACACTTCATCTTGCACCAGCACATAACAAATCTCCACCAAATACCATAAATGGGCACTTGTACCTTTGAACTCATAGAGGACAGTGGAGAGTGATAAAATTGTGCAGCTGACTAGGTAGGAACCACCTGTGAAGCCAGCCGTCAGCTGGGACACAAGCTCCTTGACAGCTGCTGCAGGATCCTCTGGCTGCCAACTGATCAGTGCCTTTCCCACCCTTAGCACAACCTCGTACGCTGCCTGCTGCACCTTAGCAGCATTCACTTTGGTGCACAACACCGCCTGCAACCAACAATTTCCAAATATGCAATAAGTCGACCAGTTGATTGCAAAACAGACCATGACTACTGCTGCCCTATATTTTCCAAGTCTGTTTTTGCACACACAGTCTTTATAATGGTTGGGGATGTGAAAAGATTTAAAACAACGAATAGTTTGCGAATGGCATTTGTTAATTTAATTTACACCACACATTCACTGTAAACGTGAATGTGTGGTAAAAAAAAAAAACGAATGACATTTTTAGAATTTATAGATGATGCAAAATTATGACAAATCCTGGCACACTTTCTAACAGTCGATACGTAAAGGAGTGCACAGCGCCAACTGTTTTATGCAGATGACTGCAGCCTGAACATGCCTCCGCAAGTAGCCATGTTCTGAAGAGCAATACATGCCAACACTGAATGCCGACGTAGGCTGCACTCAAGACTTATGACAAACTACTTGTTAGTGCTCAACACAGAGCATCTATGCCATGTGCTTTTTTTTTTTACTTTGAAAATTTTGCTTTTAAATTGCATGGAGCAAGTAGCACAATTCGGTCTGTTCAGGAGGATTATCTAACGAGGGGGACGTTACTTACATGACAAATTCCCTTTAGGGCACATGCTAAATTCTGCAGTAATGAAGTCGCATCTGCTTAGCAGAAATCCTAAGACTAGTGCCACTTTCGAGACACTGGGCACAAAACATGCTAAAAAATTGATTGGCATTAGTCAAAATTGTCCCGAACTGCTTGACGCATGCTCTTGGAAACTTAGCCATAACACCAATGTATTCTCCAGCCCACTTTAAGGCCAGGTATCTTGAAAGTGGCACTAGTGTTTCACTACTCCCCAGCTTCAATTTCTCAATTGCAACATGTGGTCTAAAATGAACAATTAAAAATGTTAATTAGTGAATATTTCTAATTAACTACTTGGACATTCCAATTTCTCATGGCAGATAATGGATGGAAAACTGATGGACAGTATTGTTCCAACTTTTCAGATGCATTCATGCAAAAGGTGGAACAATATTATCCATCACAGGCTATCCTAAAGAAATCTGTTGAAATTGAAAACAAAATAAAAAAATTGGTGGCATAATGAAATAGTGCAACAGGCAGTAAAATAAGTCACGCGTAAAGACTGTCTACCCTTGAATTAGATGTATCACATGTTGCCAATGTTGGGCCTAACAGCAGAATACCTGCTGCGGTGGCTTAGCGGCTCTAGCATTGTGCTGCTAAGCACAAGGTTACAGATTTTATCCCTGGTTTCGGCAGCTGCATTTTAATTGGAGTGAAATGCAAAAACACCTGTGTACATAGATTTAGGTTGACATTAAAGAACCCCAGGTGGTCAAAATAAGTCACCCACTATGGTGTGGTTCACAATCAAATAGTGGTTTTGACACGCAAGATCCCAGAATTTCATTTTAATAGCACAGTAAAATTGCAGCATGCTTTACCTCCAAGGGTGAAGGCACATCTTAAATAGGCATTGCACTGTGTGTGTTTCATGAGCACTTACTAGCATAAAAGGTAGCACAACATGTTTATCCCGCATTTTAAATCACCATCACAGCAACTACTGGAATGCAACAGCCAAGTGTCAACAATGTGCCAAGAAGGAAAACACAGCTTTAACAAGACAATTATAAAGTATTTTACCTGCAGCCATATAGAACCAGCAAAGATGGTTTCAATTATTATTATTATTTGTTTTTTTAGGGAGACAGTCCCCGATTATCAGAAGCATTAGGAACATGTCTCGCTTACTCCTTTCCATACTGTACAATCACAGAAGGCTTGAATATTTGAAATGTTAAGGACTACTTGATGTACACACTTCTAAATATAGTATACACTGTCATATAATATAAATTTGTGCTTTTTATGGCTCTAAAACCATATTAGCACTCTGACTGGCTACTGGAAGGAGTCCCAACATATGCATGACCACACATACACTTGATTTTTGTACTATGAAACTGTCTGTTTGAAATGGACAACCTTAATGATAGTGTTTAGTCTCTCCATTCTAAAGCAGTTATGCGCAGGAGCTTTATATCTTTACTAATATACCGTGTTGCAATCAATGCGAAAACTTTAAAACAGTCATTAGGTGCACTTGGCACCGATTTCACTAGCAGCCCATTAAAAGGGGCCATCTACCTATTATTAAGGACCCACACATTTACAGTACAGTTAAAAGCTTATCAAGTGTTCACACGTGCAGCAGTTTGTTAGCAAAATATTTATTTAATAAACACGAATAAATTTTACATCTGCAAGCTTCCTTGTTTATAACGTTAGCAGCACTGATAACAGAGCAATAGTAACTGAAGTCCCTATATAGTAAAAGTACCGCCATCTACTCTTTCCTCCGCCGTCTCCTCCCCTAAAGCACTAGTTTTTTTCTTTACTTTTTTTGCTTACAAAAGCAAGTTGACGGTGGTGGCCCTAGAAAGTCCCCGTTGAAGCTTTCAGGCCGGGCTCGCGCCGCGGCCGCCGCCGGCAACTACGGCTGCACAGAGTGACTTTCAACATAGCTCCGAGGCGGAAAAAAACAAAATATAAAGAAGTGAAAGCGCGCGCTATCATCGTCCAATCAGAGATACAGTAGAGAGAGAAGCGGCGTTGATCGAAGGATGGCGGTACTTTTCCTATATAGGGACTTTATTAGTAACAGCACACCACAAAGAATTCATACCAAGTGCAGCGTTAACCCCCCCTCTATAGCCTTGGCAACAATGCGAAAGCATCAAAACGGTCATTAGGTGCACTTGGCACAGATTTCACTAGCAGCCCATTAAAAGGGGCCATCTACCTATTATTAAGGACCCACACATTTGCAGTAAACTATAAAACTTGAAAAAATATCTGCAAATTGTGACAGGCTTCTGAAAAACTTGTACAGTTAAATCTTGTTATAATAAAATGGGTTATAACAAACTAGTGGAGATAACGAAGTAATTGAAACTACCCTTGAAATTCCTGTAGAAACATGCATTTAAAATCTTGTTCAAATGAAGCAAAACTTTCCTATTTACATATTGTTATGTAAGACGTTTCTTTACCAGGGTTCGTACAGGTTTCCAAGGCAAAAATTCAAGGATATTCCAGGACTTTCCAGAACCTGCCACAGGTTTTTCAAGGACTCAAAGCGGCATCCAAAGTAGGATTTCTTTATTCTAACATTCCCAAAAATGACTAGTTTTATTGCACTTACAATAAATAAATGTATATCACAATTACAATAAAAGTGTCTAGCCTTGATGAGTTAACACAAAATTAACGCTTACAACAGCGGTTGAGATTTCTCCAGTACAGGCTGGATAAATTACCAAAAACATTCATAACATTCAGCATAGGGTTATTGTACTAAAATAAAAAGAAATAAATGCATATCCCAATGACGTTATTAATGTCTGCCTTGATCACTTTGCAAGTTCACAACCACTACCAAAACAATAGTTCGCAAAACCCAACGAATGCTTCCAACAGCTATTTTGACTTCTCCAGTATTAACTTGGAAAGTTTACCGAACATTTCCAAACCATTCGGTGTAGTCTTGCTACACACCCATTAAATTATAACAAACTGATGTATATTGCAATTTGTAAAACATGCCTTGTCTTGATCATTTCTCAAGTCCGCAATATCAAAAGTTAACACAAAATTAACGCTTACAACAGCGGTTGACACAACGAACACTCATAACAGCTGCTCAGGCTTCTGCAGTATTAGCTGGGTTGGTTCATCTATAACATTTTCAAAACATTCAGCATACCGCATTTTCCGGTGTATAAGACGCGTGTTTTTCTTAATTTTTCGTCGGTGCGTCTTATAGAACGGTGCGACCTATGTACGTTCTTTTTTCGAAAAAACTGCCGTTAAAATCGGATCCGATGTTATGGCCAAACGAAGTGCGCTGGTTGACTTAATTGCTACGGGTCCTGTGCGCGCTATCGAGGTGCCAGGTTCTTGTGATCGAGTTCCCGAGCGCCATGCGAGAAGGATGGAGCAGCAACGCATGCGGCGGTAGGCCGACCGCAGCCGATCGACCCCGAAGTCGTCGCATCTGCAGATCGCTGTCAAGATAAGGCGCACGCCGCTGCACAAACTACGCAGTTGCTACGAGAGTACAGGCAGCCCCTCCTCCCTCCCGGGCAGCCTTCCTGCTTTTCCTCCTTGTGCGCTATTTGGCTCACCGTCGCACGCTTTCACTTGTACATACAGCATACGGTGCGCGGGGACGATGCTATCGCCATTGAACTTTACACGGAACCACGACGGCAGAAATGCACCTGGAGTGGAAATATATGGCACCTATGCGCTTGCGCGTGACCCGCGTTCAGGCTGCGAAACGTCACTGTAAGTTTTTATTGCGATAGCAATTATATGGACACTTCAACCGGATTTCTGCCGTCGGCGTCGCCGTGAGGTTCCGTATAGATTCCAAGGGCGATAAAATCGTCGCCGCGCACCGTATGCGCGAGCGAAAGCGCGCGGGGGACGCGCGCGCTATCACGGAGAGCGAACGCACGGCCGAAAGCAAACGCGACCGATGCGCGAAAGGCCGTGGGGCTATGGGAGGGAGGGAGGGAGGCGGGGCTATGCTGTGCTCTGGCTCCAAAGGCGAATTGGTGCCGGAGCACAGCGGGCCACTCAATCTCCCACGCGAAAGCAAGAAAGCGGGGAGGCAGCGCGGGAGGGAGGGGGGGGGGGGGGGCGCAGCTTCTACTCTTCCAACAACTCCGTTCGTACTTTGCCCGGCTGTGGCCGTCGCCCGCACAGTCTCTTATCTCCACACGGCTCTGACCTTTGTATGCGCTGTGCATCTGCCGCTAAGTTTCTATTGAAGCGATAGACCGCACGAACCTTGCCCGCTGCGGCGGCTGCGATTGCTGCCACCGTTTTGACAGTCGTTGTCTGCGGTCATTCGGTGTGATCTATTCATGTTTGCTTGTGCGCGCTGACACCACGCTTGTTAATTCAGTTAGTAAGCGGATGTGTCCAAGTTTATGCAGCCGATAGAACTACTATCCCTACTCCGAATAGCTCTCTACTAATTGCTATCGCAATTGATGCTTCGCCTTTCGGGCGAAACTACGACTTTTTTTAAATCGCTTACCGAAAGAACAGGTGCGTCTTGTATACCGGCGCGACTTATATGCGTTTTCTTTTTCTCCGGAAAAACTGCCGTTTTGAGGGGGGTGCGTCATATACAAAGGTGCGATTTATAGAACGGAAAATACGGCACTTATATTATCATAAATGATATTATAACAGACCTCCACCCAAAGGCACTGAACATCAGTGGTAAAGTTGCTCCACTATAGCTCTCTTTAGCTTCACTAGCTTCACCTCGCGCACAAGAGTGAAAGTGGGAAAGGCAGACCAATGGGCGAGGAGTGAAACGAACGATAGGGTGAGGAAAGCAGCGTAAACACTGCCAGCCGATGCAGCACCTAAGCGCAGCACGGGTCTCTCGCTCCGTTCGCGGTTTGACGCGGTGAAGCCTTTTATTTTTTCCGTGCAGTTTTGCAAAACCGAACCATGTGTACTCGCGCCAGCGTATTGTTTCGGACATGGGGAGTTTAATTGTCAGATCGACGCCGATCTACAACAGAAAGGAGGTCGCAATGTCAATATCAGAGTGCATTGCTCACGAAATTCAAGGATTTTCAAGGACGGAAAAAAATTCCAGGACTTTTAAGGGCCTTGAAAACGCACTTTTCAATTTCAAGGGTTTTCAAGGATTTCAAGGACCTGTACGCACCCTGCTTTACACGGTGAAATGAGATCAGCAATACAACTCACTTCCTCTACTTCATAATGAACATTTATTGACCAATCTGTGCTGATTAGACGAAAATCTGGTGGCACAAGACGCTGCTAGTAGTAACTCATCTGATGCAGCTGTTTAGATTCCTCACGAGCTGTCACCTACTTGCCAATGCGCCAAACCAGCCATACTGCCAAGTTGGCGGGCAAGCCCACAAAGTACTGTTGCTGCCTCACCACTGCACTCTACCTATGTCACGACTTTTGCTCTCTTGTGCTCTGTGCATACAACACTAAGCCAGATTGAAATGCAAACAGTGGAGCAAGCACGTGGCTTGCGGTATGCAGAAGGATGCCTTTCCAGGCATGCAGCATTCCACCGCTAACTGCTCCACATGCACACTAAATGGGGTTTTTTTATCAGAAGAATCGCTTGGTGGGCAAGTTCCTATTTCATTCTTGAGGCAAGACGTGCGAAAAAAAGTTAATACGAAAGCAAGGAAGACAGCGCTGTGACCGCCTTCCTTGCCTTCATAAGTATTTTTTGCACTGGTTGCCTCAAGGGTTTTTCATGTCTTGGAACCATATTTTATAACAATACATTTGATTTTAAAATTCTTTTCGCCCTACATCAGTGGCTCAGAGAAAGCCACGCCGCTGTTAGTGCTGGCGTCAGCCAATTGGTGAGATGAATGGTAGAAATAGAAATCAAACCGGGATCATTTGCTTCCACATTCTTGGACATCACTCAGGTTACAATCCACATTTTGAAACACGCCTACAGACCCCTGCAAGCCTCTTGATTTCATGCAGAGATATCTGCTGTGCAGCTATTTCTGCATGCCCGACAACACCAAAGATTAGCATAGGCAGCTGCATTAGAAGAAGCAGTCATCTCGCTGACGAAGACGTGACGGAAGACAATCTTTCGTGGTCCTTCAGTGGTGCACTCTGGGCTTTAGGGTTGGCTTTGACTTACCCACTATAGTAACTCATTGCAACTCCACTCTCCGACACGCAATGTTGGCCGTGAGGGTGGACGTTAATAATGAAGTAGAGAAATTCCAATAATTCAAAATATCTTTGTTCGAATGGACAGATAATTTGAACAGCTCTCTTGGTCCCGGCAAAGTCCTATGTATTTGAACAGCAAAAAACTCTTGCGAATTCGAACTCCAAAAACAGCGCAAAAGTTACTCCGAACGAAATTTTTGTTCCCATGGACCACTTTTTAGACAAACCCGAACTGAAGGAAAAAATTCAATGTGTTGCTAACTACCGTAATGTTGTGTGCTGTAAAAATTACGAGAAAGGACGCGCGTAAAGCAGAGACCGAGCAACCAGAGCAGCAAGCAGAGCGGCGCGCGCTCTCCTTTCCAATTCTGCTTAAAAGAAGGAGAGAGCCCCCTAGTGCACGCTTGATTACGTTACCAGCACGCTCACGCGTTGCGCCAGACCTTGCTCCCCTCCCTCCCTCCCTCTTAGATTGCGCGTGCACTCGATCACGTCATCTCCAATACTGGGTACGCAGGAAGAATGCACGCATCAAGCCACCGTCCTTCTTGGTTCACGCTCGCAAGTTGCTCCTTGCACCCACAGCAAACAGCGCGCGAGACACAGTCTTATCGCAGAACTTTTACAGAACCTAGGCTTTTTCGGGCACGTTGTTGTGCGCTGATGAAGGAAAGATAAGACTCTTTTGATGCAAGCCCAGTGACGGTTTTGGTTTTGTGTGTGGCACCTCACATTTGATCGGGTGCTATATTTAAAGGGGCTCTCTTTAATTCGAACTTCATCTTATTCAAATAAATGTGTCCTCATAGGAATTTGATTTAATGAGATTCTACTGTAATTTCGGCTTCCCTTTGTTATGGTGAGATTTTACTGCAATTCAATATGCAGGCTTTTTTTTTTCTGTCGAACATTCAAAGGTACAGCAGCTACATGCGCTGTTCTAGGGCACTTGCCGGATGGCAGCCCCACTGAGACTGGTGTTCTGAGTAAACTGACACTGCACGATAATGACAATGACACATGGCCGGCTGTAGGTGCAAGGGGCAACTTGCGAGGGTGAGCTGAGAAGGACGGTGGCTTGATGCGTGCATTCTTCCTGCGCACCCAGTATTGGAGATGACGTAATCAAGTGCACGCGCAATCTAAGAGGGAGGGAGGGAGGGGAGCAAGTTAGCGAGGTCTGGCGCAACGCGTGAGCGTGCTGGTAACGTAATCAAGCGTGCGCTAGGGGGCTCTCTCCTTCTTTTAAGCAGAATTGGAAAGGAGAGCGCGCGCCGCTCTGCTTGCTGCTCTGGTTGCTCGGTCTCTGCTTTACGCGCGTCCTTTCTCGTAATTTTTACAGCACACAACATTACAGTAGTTATCAACGCATTGAATTTTTTCCTTCAGTTCGGGTTTGTCTAAAAAGTGGTCCATGGGAACAAAAATTTTGTTCGGAGTAACTTTTGCGCTGTTTTTGGAGTTCGAATTTGCAAGAGTTTTTTGCTGTTCAAATACATAGGACTTTGCCGGGACCAAGAGAGCTGTTCAAATTATCTGTCCATTCGAACAAAGATATTTTGAATTATTGGAATTTCTCTACTTCATTATTAACGTCCACCCTCACGGCCAACATTGCGTGTCGGAGAGTGGAGTTGCAATGAGTTACTATAGTGGGTAAGTCAAAGCCAACCCTAAAGCCATATGACCATATTATGTTAAAAATATATTGTTTTATTGTTTCAGCAAACAATAGAATGTGCTTACTAATTATCTCAGGAAATAATTGACATATTTAAAATATAATTGGATATTTAAAATCAGCTCAAGAAACTGAACAAGTCTGCAGTTTCATCTAATTTGGTCAAGAAATAACTGACATTATCTTAACAACCCATGTCCATGGGTCTTTAAACTTAAAAATTACCAAAAAATCTAGCTTTGTAAAACTGCATTTTCGGATTCTGCATCTATTATTCTCTTGATCTACGAAGTTTTTTATCTCGTATGTCGATATTTAAACCATAATATATTAGTTTTAAAACTATAGTGTGGGAGATTAGTTTGTTTTCTTCATTTTTGCAAAATGCTAATTTTGCACACCCAGAAATACATTTACTGTGATACATCAGTAGCTATCACAGATAGAAAAATAATTCTTTCTGCAGCATGAAGCTAGATGTTTGGAGCACACAACATAAGAAGCACTTTTTAAGGGTTTTTTTTTAAAGTTTTTAAAATGTCTCTTTTGTGTGACCAATGCATGGCCAAGTTCAAAACAATGGAGTCACCATACTATATAAAGTAAGAAATGTTGACCCAATAAAAGTGCTTCCTATGTTGTCAGTCTTGTGCTTTCTGCTATTGATCCATATGTCATTTGTATATTTTCGTGTGGCTGTTATTTGCCTACTGTAGTAAGAACAAAAGACATTGTTTTCTTAATTATGTAATGAAATAATGGTCATACAGAAAAAATAACCGCATTGGGAGAAGAAACTAAACAAGCATGCCAATATTGATCAAGCTTGGTTCAAAAATAGGTAAGGATAGCTCTAATCACCATATCCCCCCTTAAAAGGAAACCAGAAGGGGAAAAGAAGCAGCACCATACAAACATGCTAGCTGAAGTGCCAGGTAGACAATTATGAGGACAAGGCTATGTGATGATACATGAAGTGAAGCCAGAACCTTCAGCAAGCGCTCTTTGTAGTTACACACATGACACAACACGAGTTATTTGGAAGACTCACCTCATGAAGCGCTTTCTGGGCAAAAGACTTGTGCTCAATGCTCAGGTTACCAAGCAAAAGGCCCAAGCACCGAAGCCTTGGCTGCACAACAAGCAAGCAATTCAGTAAACAAGGCACGCATCAGCGAACAAGAGCAGCTGCAGCTGAACCTGTACATAAGTTCAGAAGGGACTACTAAACAAAACAGCTTGTGGCTCCTGCAAAACTGCAAAAGACTACTGCACTTGTGATCTTTTCAATAACTGCTGTGATGTCCGTGCAAACACTGATGATTGCGCAAACTTATGGAAAGTCACAGTGACCTTTGTGCAAACTTTTGGGAAACCACAGTGATTATTTATGCAATGCAATGTTTAATGATCTGTTTGCAGTCTACCTTTAATGTCTGGGTTAGCTCTTCTCCACTCGTTTGGGCGCATCATGACTGTCACCCATTGCTCATTTCATTACCTGGTATATTTTTTTTTTTCAGCTGTTTACTTGTAAGCCATCTTGGCCTTTTGCACTCTTAACATATTCTTAACCAGGTTGAAGAGAAAACCCCCCAGCTCCAATAATCCACTTGCAAAATCCACAATGCAGAAAGCCTCGGCATTCTGCTCAAAGTTGGTTTGAGCCCTAGTTGTTACAGCGGAAAAGTGAGGAGGACTACTGGCATCAGATGCGCATGAACTCTGAACGTGGCGAGGTTTGTCTATAGACTAGAACCTTCTGCTTTACTCTCGTAACTGTGTTTAGAGCAAGCACACTTAATCTCGACCCCTGTCACCATATCTGTCAACGTGGCCCGCAGAGGGAGTGCCAGTTTGCGACGTGGCAGTTGGCAACAAAACTATGACGAGGGAACACTGGCGGCAAGCATGCGATAAGAGCAGCTTGAGCGCCATCATGGCCATTCTTTCTGCCAGTTCCCGCAGCCTCTGCAAAGGATGTCTGTCACCTATAAGCGCTACAGATTCAAAGCTGGATGTAACAAAAATGCAGTGGCACTGCTGTCATGTTCTGTGCAGGCAAAGCATTTTTTTTTAATCCTAATGGCATGACTTTTCATAACAGAAGAGATTAGTGAATTTTCCAAAGCCAAATTTTCAAACGTTACCTTGGAAAAATTGTAATTTGAAGTGGTGAACAGTGAAGATCAGGAGTGCCAACGTAGTTGTCTGCTCTTTTTACCCCTACACTATGTCTATCTGTTTCAAACATGCAGCTTGTCTAATGGCTATTTTCCCACGACTTGTAAGGCCTTACAAACTTTCAGTGGAGCAACCTGTGGAAAGGAGCCGCCATACACTGTTCACAATATGTGTTCTATATATCACCCAAGGCACCACTTTTTAGACATCCTTAACATGTAGAACCAATTATATCATGGGCATATTCCTCAATAAGAGGGTGTGATGATTTTTACAGTAAGAGGGGGTGATGTTTTTTAGCAGTGACCACATGGTGCTACCAGCTGCATCTCCATCAGCACCTGCTCTGCCAGCCCACAATACAAGGTAACCATGCCGCATGAAAGAATTGTGTGGCAAGTAATGTACAGCTGCAATAGTTTGATACACAGTTGAGCCCACATGTAACAGCAAACAACCTGCAATCATTACAAATCACGAAGGCATGTTTTTTTAAAATCAAAATTACACACATTTGCCCTTCATTTGATCAACTGATAACAAATGGATGCACATACCGCTCTTGATCCAGGGGCTATACTCTGTAGACTATCCAGGAGAACTTCACCGAGTTCTCCAACACGTGTTTCAATGAATTCCTTACAAATAGGAGATGGACAACGGCAAATTTCTTCCATGACACGGTACGCTTTCTTTTGTACTCGACGGTCCGAGTCCTACAGAGCAAGAAAGCACATTGAAAAAAAAAAAAAAAAAGCATTTAACAACTGTAACAATAGGCAGGCTAAATATTTGTGGTAAGTGACTGGGTGGCAACTTTGACCTAAACTCAAGGAGACTATAAAAGTGAAGTACAGTTAAACCTTGATACTATAATGAAGTCTGTAAAACCGGCAATTTGCTTTGTTATATCAAAATTTCGTTGTATTGAAATTTGACCTTTTATGCAAATAAGTACAATAGCCGATTGATTTTCTTACACAGAAAGTGGCCGCAGAACTTTCCGCATTGTCAGGCAACCGAAGAAATAAAAACGCTTTCACTCGCACCTAAAGCACACAGTGAGCGGGGCGCGATAAGGATCCTATTGACTTTATATGGAACATGATATGGCTCCAGTTCGATGGCTGCTCTTGTCGTGCGGCGTGCAATTTCAGATTCAATCATTTGACCATCTTCGTCTGCGGAAGTTTCCATTTATTTTCACGGCATTCCTTTGCGGCGGCAGTGAAACTTCGTTATATTCAGGTTCGAAATACATGGTGTTCTATGGACAAGAGGTAGTGAAAAGAAATACTTCGTTACAGTAGAGTCTCGTTACAACGAAATTCACGGGACATGAAAAATTTCCTTGTGGCAGAACTTCGCTGACGCGAAATTAGTATGTATATACGATGCCCAAAAGGCAAAGCCGCGAACAAAACCGAAACCATTGTCTGGGAAACCTTCACAATGGCGTGGGGGCAAATGTTTAGACGTACCGAAGGCAGTCAATAAAGTGTCAACTTCACGAGAGATTGCATTTCACGTCGCAGTTGCAGCATTTTTCGTACACTGCGGCCAACGCCTAACCCAACGCGCGTGCCTGGCTGATCGCAAAACACTCATTTTACTTCACATGCACCGCCACAATTAAGCAGTTTGAATTATCACAATTTCACTGCATATTTATGACACAATAAGCAAGCTTCGCAAGCTTACGCCATGGTCCCTCAATACTTTTCTGGTCACGAAACTCCGCCGTCACTCTATGGAAGAGCTTGATATGTCGCATGAAGCCGCCGCGCTGCGGCGCCACCGCAGCTGAGGCCACCTTTCTCCGTGTTAAACCCGGAGAGATTGCAGATGCGGCCGGCGTGGGCTGAAGGTTTGGATGCGTACTTTATATTAGTGATTGATTTTTAGGCAAGATCCAAATTCTGGCATTCTACAATTGAAGTGGCACGTTCGCCTGACGATGCCGTTCAGTTGTGTGCCGAGGGGCCGTTCCGGCTACAAAGGCACTCCCGAAAAGGTATTGCTATTTTGCATGCAGAGTGTTCGTGAGCACTTCGAGAATTGGAAGCGAGCCATACCACAGCAAGAAACGGACAATTTCAGCTTCGAGTCCAAGCATGTGCATGTTTGCGCTTTGATCCATCATCCATCTCCATACGGACGATTTCACGATAAACGGCGACGCCGTATCGTTGCCGAGGGACAAGCTGCGCCTCAGGCCTACTGCCATTCCTCGTGTTTTCGACGGCCCCTCTCCTCTCTCTCTCTGTCTGTGTGTGTGTGTGTGTGTGTGATTCTCGGTAGCCTGTTCTGTTTACAAGATTTGTTTCATTTATATATTGCAAATAAAATTGGCGCGTATTAATACCTCCATGAGAACAGCACATATAAAAACTGGTTTAAACAATAATATATTTATGACCTGCAACCATGATTGCACTGCACTGTCTGTGTGTTGATATTTATAGACGGCAAATTATTCGCATAACCAATTAGTTCGAGTTCTTGCCTATGGATTTCGCATGCTGATAGCAACAGCTATTGACGAAAAGCTATTGACATTTGCTTATAGGTTGCTACCTCAGCACTGCGCGGCTTACGAAAGGGCCATGCCACAGAAGTAATTTTGTTTCCTGAAGCAAACTAGGCTTCCAGCCATGATAAATGGGACATTAGGAACTTAGTGCAACAGGAAAAAAACAAGATGTCAGTTTTCTGTGTCAATACAACTTTCAGATCGTTTTTGAGCTCTACACTACAGCAGTGCTGAGTGAAAGTGAAAATTAAATGTTATTTCTTATAAGAATTTTCGCGAGTTAAAACAGCTACGTTTGCTTCAAAGAAAGCTTGCGATTCAAATACTAGTGCAACGGACCGTCGATCCTCGTCACTCTGATTGTGCGAGTTAGAGATTAATAAGCGCAGTGCTGAGTCAGTCGGGTATAATAATCCGTTTGTGTTTTCATAGGGTATATTGACAACGAAAATCGCGTTTGAAAACTTATTTGGAATATCGCATATTTGGAATAATACGCATGAAAACTATCAAAGCTTGCGATACATGAAAATGACAATACTTTCCTTCAAGCAAGCGTTTCATTCACGGCCACGATCTGCCGATGTACCTGTTCCAAACTAATTCTGACGTCATAGAACATTTTATGTTACGCGCGATTAGAATCTGTCACCATCGCGTGAACGGCTTGAGTGCAATTCAGTAACAGCACACGACCTTGAGCTCAGGTTGTCGTTTACTGGCAACGCCACGCCACTAATGTCTTATTCTTTGTAGAGCACATAAAAGTCGCTTAAAAGTTTTTAATGGAAGCCGGTTGGGCCAACTAACGATATATTTCTTAGTAAGAATGCTATGCGCGTCGTCTGCTGACACACTGAGCAGCCAGCTGACTTTGAGATTGTTTACTTTTTGTACGCGCCTTGATTTCGGTTAGAAAACACTCTCAGATGTTCAAGTTTGGATACTGTAACAGCTACGACAAAACAGAATGCAAATAAAATCGAAAAGAAGCTGGGCTTTCGGTCGCAACGCGACCAGAGCAGAAAAAAATACTGCCGCTCGGCTAGGTGGCCTTTCTTTTACTTATGGTGCCCCTAGCGGCAAGCGCTGGCTCTATATCAAACTGAGGCGGGAGTTTCGTGACCAGAAAAAGCTATTAAAAGACTATGCTTACGCTTTCCGGAAGTTTTATTTCCAGAAGTTGGCCAGCCTGGATTTCTTGCGCTTCACAGCAAGCAAAGGCGTTGCACGAGTCTCACAGTCCGTTAAAAGAGCCATCACAATGCTATTGTCATGGGCTCTGAACTTTAGATTTGATTTAGTCCGCAAAAAGCTCGTTCAAGCTGACATGCGATAGTCGCAGCTTTGGAAGGGCCTTCCAATTTGACTACTCGGCAGTTCAAATTTAAGTTCAGTCCCCGAATAAAACGTTTTCGTTACGAAGAGACTTTTTTTGTATTAGTTGCTATGGGCAGCTGACAGGAAATCAAAAGATCTTCATTGTGGCGTGAAATTTCGTTGCAGTGGCATTCATTGTAGTGGGGTTCGACTGTATAACGAGAATTTTGCTATACTGAGGTTCACTATATCGAAGTTTACCTGTACTGCTACAATACAAAATCAACAATGTTGTTTTCTTCCCCAACTTTCCTGCTAATAGAAACCCAAAACAGTCTATTCTGATGCAAAGAGCAGGTGGAAAGACGATATGAAAGATGATGCACTGAAACGTCGATCCTCACCTCTAAGTTGACCTTGCTTAGCATGTACATGCGTTGTACATTCTCCAGACTCATTTTGCTGACTAGAGACCTTGCAAGGTCTAAAATAGCATGCCTGCAATTATAAAGTCACAGTATATGGCACAAGTTTATGCATCAGAGCTACAAGGTATCACTTACAAGGTGTCACAGTAAATATATATATACATATACTTTCAAACTTACTTGCTATGAGAAGTAATCTGGTCATTCAACAGTTTTGCAGATGCACTAATGAAAAGTGCACAGCAGAGCTGCAACAAAATGAAGATATTGTAGTACATTTAAAAAAGCATAAGCCTTGAAAACACTAAAAGGACCTAAGTTACCTGGTCATCTGCAATTCGAACAAATGCCTTGATGGTGTCATAGGCAGCCAGGCGGATTCCTTCCTCACACTGTGATGGTGCCTCATTTGTGTAGATGTTGAACAAGATTGGCAGAAAGTTCTTCGCATATCTACTCATCTCTGGAACATTTTCCTCTGGAGTAAGCAAACAGGAGAAGTTTTGGTTATATGCTACTCAAGAGAGACATTTTGCACACAGATGTGGCTCATCGATTACTCACCATTCAGAATGTTGCTGTTGATGAGGTGCCGCAGTGCAGACATGATGTCAAGCCTCAGATCCATTCGATTGGCCAAGTAGGTTCCAAGTGTCCTGGCAATCCTTGGGAAGGACTGCAAGAGAAAATGTAAAAGTGTTTGGCAAGCTTTTTGTATGCGATACCATAATAATTCTTAAGACAGAAGGCATGCCTGATACAAAAAGGTAGCAGGTGATGGTTAAACGAAAATTTTCTTTTTAATTAATGAGCTACGAGGTATCACTTGTTAATGTGATTAGCATTTTTAGCCTACTTCCCCACTTGGCAGTTTGTATTGTTTCTAGCCTCTTTATAAAGAAAGACTTGAAAAACTTCAGTACTGGTTGGTATAGAGCCTAGGTCCCCGAGTACAGCAGCCCAATGCGAGAGTGTACTAGATCGGGGGAGTGGGTCCAACGCAGGCTCCCCGAGGCTTTGTTTATTAAAAAGTTGGTGGCGGCACCGTCGCTTTCTCCCAAATGAGCGGCCCCGTGCACCGACCGGATGCTTGTCACGTCGGGAGACCCTACCGCAGCTGCATGGAGCTTTGACAGGCGGATACTCGGTGGTGGCAACACCGATATTATCCCCCACCGATCTATTGTAAATAAAATGAAAAAAGAGCGGCGGAAAGAATGCAAACGAAGCAACAACGACGGTGCGTCAAGCAGACGACAGCTACTCAGCCCGTGAGCTCGCCTCGGCCAATGAGTGCTGCCGAAATAACCGGAGCCAACGTCTATTGGCTAGAGATTCAGAATAAGGCGACGGCAGCACCACCACAATTTCAACGTTTTTTTCTTTCACCCTCGACGCTTGCCAAGACGTCCGCTCGACCCACTCCCCCCTTCTAGCACACTCTACCAATGCAGTATCTGCTCAGCTACGTTCACAGGCGGGGCAACGAGGAATTAATTCTCAGTGTTAGCACGCACCGGCACGCCACTGGTGCAATCTCAGAGGCCATGCAAAAGGAAGGGGACTTCAGGCACATGCTGCTAGATGGTGCAGTGTCTCCAAAGACAAGTCCAAGAGAGGAGCCTGGCCGCAGTACACACCAAATTGTTGTTTTTTCACCTCCAATTAAATGTGTGCTCATCGCTTGTACATACCGGGTGTTTCAGCGAGCACTTTCAAAAATTTGTGATGGTTGCTGGTGGCAGATAGCACAATTCTCGTTCATGAGCCCATCTACTCGAAGAGGCGGACATAAAAATGAGGTGCACAAAAAATTGAAAGGCATAATCGACTAACAAAAAGTTTACTACTTAAGTTTTCAACTAATTACCTTATGGCCCATATTGCAATTTACAAATTCTTGCTGTAGAGTTCACGAATCCACTTGCAACGAATTTTCAGGATGACACCAGTTTCGAGATATTAATTCCCGAACCTTGCGGAGAAATGCATTGGCGTTCCAGTTACTTTTGTGCTTCATTGCATAAAACGACGTTTTGTTAGAAAGTAACTGCATTTCTCCGCAAAGTTCGGGAGCAGCTTCACAGCATTCTCGATCGAGCAGCTTTGGTCCGCTGAAGAACTCGGCGACCAACACCCTAGTCAACTCCTTCGCCGAATAGAAATCGCATAGTTTTTTCTTCCACCGGAGGCTCATTGTGACACCGTGCACCTGGACCTCGTCAGCCCTCTCACACCTTAGAAAGGTTACTGTTACATACTGACATGCACCGACCTCTATACACTGTGGCCACAAGCTACATCCATATTAGACATCTCAGCGCCCACTGCAGCAGCAGCTTTCGTGTCTACATGAATTGCAAGGTTCGGCTGCCCATCCACAATAGTCACCGATCGCACTCGGCAGGTGAACTGCCGAGTGCGATCGGTGATTTAACCTAACCTAACCAACTGAAACTTCTCGGAACGACACATTTTCGCACACAGTCAAATGGACTTGTCGGACGTTTTTACCAGCATCTCAAGTCCACCCTTACATCGCATGAATTGCCGGAGAAGTGGATTTTACTTTTGCTTCTCATCTTACTTGGCATGACAGCCGCACCAGGAGAGCGACCTAGGTTGCTCTTGTGCTTGAGCTAGTCTACGGCACTTAACTACGCCTTCAATACGATGTCTTTGCCACCACCACCAAAACACCTATGCCATCACTTGCCAAACTGCAAGCTTGCTTCAGCCAGATACGCCCCATGCCAACACGTTTGCAAGAAGCAAGGTCTCTAAGTTTTTCCCGCAATGACCTCTGCTACCCACGTTTCCACGTTTTCGTGTGAAACTGCGCCGTGCGGAAGCCCTTGCCGCCACACTGCTCTGGGTCATATTTTGTTCTCGAGCGCCGTCGTGAACTTTTGTCGTGAACATCAACGGCCAACCAGACAATTTGAGACCTGGAACATCTCAAACCCGCTTAAACTAAAGCACCCTGCCAGAGCAGTTGAAGCACAACATGAGCTACCGTCGAGCTGGTGGGGCCCGAGAAGTGCGTTGACATTTTCCTATTGCTTAGTGGACGGCGATGGAAAGCTGGAACAAAATGAGCTGGTGGACCACGGCGGAATAGAATGCCACTAAAGCAAAACATTGGCACTCACTTCGCGCCACCTGCAGCAGGGACGGTGGCGCATTTGGGTTATCGTCTGTTAAAAGCGTGTAGTGCACTTCCAATAGCACTACCCAACACAGGCTGTGACACAGATAGGAGAAGGTGCTTATTGCAATAGGGTTGGCAGCGACAATTGTGACAAATGAGCATGCGACAACCCGCTAGGAGATTTGCTGCTACTGGATTAGGAAACCGAGTGCACGCTAGCGTTTTCACGTGAAACGGGCAGGTGAGCACTGCGGGGAAGCTGCTGCAGCGGGTGCCTACTGTTCTTTAACGCACGCACCTTTTCTCGTTTACATGGGATCTAGCAGCCAGAAAACGTATCATACTATCGTAACTGAATTAGGTCATTTTCTTGTGTTCTCAAATGCAAACGTTGGCGCCCGGAAATCGTACAAACGGGATCGTATCAATGAGGTTATACTGTATATTCCATTCAGTAACTTGTGCAGCATAACTTTTCCAATGCAGCAAAGAAGCATTTTGGCTTTGAAATGGGCGTCAATTATAAGGATTTTTGCAACCCTGACAGTAAATCAAGCCATATAGGGAAGATGGCATAGCACAGATTGTTGCCAGATTGTTGCCATCTGGAAATATGTGACATATGGCTTGAGAACAGCTGAGGGCCACAAGCACATTTTTCTGCCTTGGTGCAGAAATGTTTGGTGCAAGCAGTGAAAAAATGAAAATGCAAATAGTTGCCACCACACAGCTACTTATTTTTTACTGTAGGCAACATGATTGTGCTATCCCAACATGTTACAGTAAAGAAATTGGACAATAGATCCACCTGAATATGGCTATTCGATATTTCATTTGATATTTGAATATAAGTATACTGTGCAAGATTGCATTTGAAAATTTTGATACTTGCGAACCCCTGTGGCTAAGTAAAGAGAACATGGGAGTGACAGACAAACTGCACTGATGTGTGACCAGTATATGATCAACCATGATTCATCATGGCCCAATGTGTTTCGAATGTTATTTTATTGCAGGCTAAACAAGAATGCGTCACTGCAATAAAAAAATTTTCACCAGGTACTCTGTCGACACTGGCGGCAACACCTCAACCGGTGTGCACGGTAGTCAGAAATATTCATCATGATGTGTATGCTACTTTCTAGAGAGCTGTTTTTATCAGCAGTCAAACCCTCCTCATTGCATCCAGCCAAGGCTCAGGTGAGACTACAAATGGCTGCCGCCGACCCTGTTGCAACTGTTTAACAATACATGGGAGCAGACAAATTTTTCTTAATGGTGCACAAGACTGACTCAAAACATGGTCATAGACCTCACAGGTGCAGACAGAGAACCTGGTGTACAAATTGAGATGCAGCTTAGCACTGCTCATACTCTTGTTGAAAGCAGCATGATGAGCTGCTACACAACAATCTCTAAGCAATGCAATCTAACCACCACTTCAATGTTTTGTTTGCTCTCGACTGCACTGAACACATAATTTAGACAAAAACCCCCAGCACCACTTCTTTCTTTTTCTTTTTTTTTGAACATGCGTTAAGGAATAGAACCTCCTTAAACCTCATACCTCATTAAAATCTGTTGGACTAGTACAAAAGCCAGGTAAAAGGGACCATATTTGCTTCTCCAATATCTCATAGGCCTTGGTAACAGACGTAGGCTTGTCCGGAGCTTCAGCTGCAAACATAAGATTTTAGGCGAACTGCAATTAGAGGTTTGCCATGTGACATGTGCTGTAAGCTACAAGATCTGCTATGTATGCAAATGTAACTACTGTAGTCCTACCAAAAGGCAAATCAACAGGTAAAACATACCCAGCTCATGGAAAGCAGAGGCTAGTGGAAGAAAGTAGGTAGTGAAAAAGGCAAGCCGTGTAGCCCTTATATTGTCACGCAAGACTGGCAGCATCCAACTCCTTTTGAAGTCTTGGCCCCTTTTTAAATGCACAGAAAAAACAGCACTGTCACATGCATCCAGCAAAATATAAGCTCATAATTGCTGCCACAACAAGATACAGTCACTCACTCTTCTCCACTCATATCCAGTGGAATGGCTTTCAACACGAGCTCAGGTCCCATGGCCTTCACAGCAGTAGCTATGGTTCTGTCTACCGCAGCACTGTTGGAGTATGCCTGAGATTCACGCAAGTCTGCTATATGGCTTAAAGGCTGTAAAAAAAAAGATGAAGACTGCACTGAAAAACAACAGGTGCCAATCCAAGCATTTTCATAAAGCACAAGCTTATACAATTATTCTATAACATGATCTACAAAAAACAAACCTCAAGCATGTCAGTGGCACATTTCTTGCCGAGTACCTGCAAAGAGCCAGAGAGTTTGAGTGAGTTGCGAAATACACCGCCATTTTTCAAGGAGCAACTATAAACATGCCAGCATGTGAAAACATACCTCAAAGCAAGTAGCCCATGTCAAAAGCACCTGATCCCAGACACACGCAAACTGGTAGTGCAACGCTCGCTGCATGTGCTCGACCACTTTAACACCAGTGGTGTGGCACAAGCTATTCACAGAACTTGGGTCTCCTTCCTTGTCCAGGCAAGCTTGAAAGCTCTGCTTCAGCAATGTCTGAAAATGTGATTTATACAAGTGCTCATTTGGTGCATTACTTGGCACACTGCGGGTCATTTAAAGCAATGTAGTAGTCTGTGTGGCTACAAACATTTCATAGCCCCCAAGTATTATTGGCAAAGGTATAAAATCAAATTTGTAGGTTGCAGTTCATCCCTAAATACAAGCCAGAATTCCTTCAGCACGACTGCCACAGAAAATTGATGTGCAGGGACGCTGATCTGGAGGCTTGAAAGACACTAAGAAATATCCTTATTAAAGAATAATTTTCTTTCAGAGGTCTGCACATAAACCAGTAAAACCAACTGACTGATTAACTAAAGTATTAACAGCTGGAAATTTATTAGGCTATTTTATTTCATGCCCAGCCCTGAAAATAGGATAAGAAAATTTGTCACGTAATTACCATTTTTAAAAATTCTGCACACAATTATTTTTTTCTTTCTGACAGCTCAATTCTTCGGCGAGATTTTAAAAGGGGTTAAAAAATATTGTTGTGTCAGGTTGGGTGCAATTTTAAAAAAATCAAAACTTCAATATCACAAATTCTGAATGCAGATAGCAGAATTGAGCAAGTACGTCGGAATGCGTCGAAATAACCTTATTTTAAAAGGAATCCCTGAGCAAGCTTCAGAGTCATGGAAGGACACGGAAGATTTTTTAACTGAGTTTGTATCCAAAAATTTAGGAAGTGCAACTGGAGAAATTGAGCATGCCTACAGAATAGGAGAGCAAAAGCCGGATTACCCTCGGCCGATCATTGTGAAGTTCCTCAACTTCAAAGACAAAAGTAACATACTGAAAAACGCATCTAAACTGAGGGAACTAAAATTGCCACGTGTATGGATTGAAGAGGACTTTTCGCCCAGGATGCAATTTATTAGAAAGAAGCTAAGAGATTTCGCTCGTACTGAACGAAAGCCTGGCGACAAATTCAAGCTTGTGTTTGATAAGCTTGTCCTAAGCAACACAATTTACGCCCTTGACCAGACCACAAGCAAGGTAACGGCCCTTCCGAAGCGCCATACGTTGACTAAAACTGCTAAAACCCAGTGACGAAAACACGAAAGCCGGAATGCTTCTCTGTCAATCCTTGTGTCAAACTTCCGTAGTCTGTATCGTAAACAAGATCAGCTGTGTTTCTATGTTGAATCGTGTTCAGCAGATATAGTTTTAGGCACAGAAACCAGGTTATCAGCCGATATTGCAGACTGCGAGTTGTCTGTCTCGTCGATTTACAATATTCAGAAAAGACAAGGTCAGGTCGCGAGGAGGCAGCGTGCTAATTGCAGTAAAAAACAATCTGGAAGCTTACATCCTTGATACTGATTCATGCCTCGGAATTTTGTGGGTAGCCCTATGTTTGTCCCCACGTGTCACCTGTATAATTGGTGTCTGCTATCGCCCACCTGATTCATCTGACGAATTTTCAGAGTGCCTGAATGAGTCTTCAGCTTTCATGCAAATCAAGTACCCAACTTTGCCATTATTTTTAGCTAGCAATTTCAATTATCCAGCTATTGAATGGCAATGATGCAGGCCCCTAGGTAGCTTAAAGAAGCGTGAATGTCAAGATTTTCTTGATGTACTGTCGTCATTTGATTTGTACCAGGTGGTTTCTGCTTCCACACGTGGAAATTCACTTTTAGATCTTGTATTAACCACAGAGCCTAACAGTGTAACAGTGTCCTGGATGGTATAAGCAAACACAGTATCTTGCATTGTGAATTTGTGTGCGAGCAGCAAAAACAGGAAAATACAAAGAAAGTTATTTTTGATTATGCCCAAGCGAATGTCGATATGCTGATCGGTGATCTTTCAACCTTTTCTGTTGAGTTTACGCAATCCTTCAATCTTCGCGATGCAAATATGAATTGAACGATTCGTGACAAGTTGATATTACTTAAAAAAGTACATCCCTAAAGTCAACATAATGGTCTCGACGGAGAAGCGCATGATTTACGACACGTTGCATTAACAAAAAGAAACGTTTGTACTCAAAAGCGAAGTTATCAACCTCCGAGGAAGATTGGAGACACTATCGTGAACATGTGCACTTGTGCAATACCGAAATAACTGCAGCCAAGGACAAATTTTTTACGACACTTCAAACATGCTTCCTTAACGATACAAATTTTGGAAAGTTCTTAACCCTAACTATGCGTCAAATTTAACGGTACCGTTAGCCAGGAACAGCAATGGAACAGGTCGCTGTAGAATTTAATGAGTTTTTTTCGTGTTTTCACCGATGAGAGTCCAATGCTAAATCCCTAAATCCCACAGCAGTAGCTATGGTTCTGTCTACCGCAACACTGTTGGAGTATGCCTGAGATTCACGCAAGTCTGCTATATGGCTTCCCCTACCGTGGGCAAAATGGGTGTTTTTTGTATGTTACACCAGACTTCTTTTTCTGAAGGAACTACTGCATTCAATATTTTGTTATACATAAACAAAAAGCAGAATGAATGCACTTTCACACATGAAAGTTCTACTAACGCGATGTATCTTATAAAAAAAGATATAAATTTCTACAATCAAGATTGTGGGATAAAAACAAAGTTTGTAAAGACGCGCTTGTATCTACTAATTTCCTATTTTAAATTTGACCATGCATGATGTAATTATTACTGCTGAAGGAATACAATCCTCCATTGACCATCTTCCGGCTAACTCTGCACCTGGTCCTGATGGTATATGCCCTAAACTACTCAAACTAGCAAAACCTGCAATGTGTCACATTTAGGCCACCCTATTTCAACAATCTATATACACGAGATGTGTTCCAAGCGATTGGAAAGTAGGTCGTGTCATTCCCATTTTTAAATCTGGCGACTCATCTAATGCCTCAAACTACAGACCAATTTCATTAACAAGTACGTGTTGCAAACTTCTCAAACATATAATTTCATCCGCTATCATGAAGTTTCTAACAGAACATAACTTCTTTTTTGTCAATCAGCATGGGTTTCTACATGGTCGATACTGTGAAACAGGTCTTCGAATTAATTACTGACTTGCATCACTATTCATTCTTTACACGAAGTTGATGCGATATTTGTGGACTTTGCGAAGGCTTTTGACAAGGTTCCTCACTTGCGCCTAATGCACAAACTAACACACCTCAACATTAATACCACAATTATTACGTGGATTACTAATTTTCAAACTAGCCACTACCAATCAGTTTTTATGAATGAACAATCCTCTCCGTTAATTCACATTAAATCTGGTGTGCCATAGGGTTCCGTGCTCGGGCCAATCTTGTTTTTAGTTTATAATAACGATATCAGTAGTGGTCTGTGTTCCACAGCAAGATTATTTGATGATGACCACGTGATTTATAGAGAAGATACTAACCCTATGGATACTTGCTACTTACAATCTTATTTAGACAAGCTCAGTAAATGGTGTAAGGAACGGCAAATGGAAATTAACGTCAATAAAACCACAGCCATTAGATTTACGGCGAAAGCTAACCATGTACTATGCAAATACACATTAAACAATGTGCCTGTATCCTCGGCATGCTCTATAAAGTATTTGCCATCCATTTGTCATCAGATTTGTCATGGAACACTCATATAGACGCCATACTTAGCAAAACATCTAAGACACTTGGCTTCGTTCGGCGCAACTTGCGTTTAGCTAACCCCACCACTAAACATCTTGCTTACACTACTTTGCAGTGGCGCACCGACAAGGGGGGGGGGGGGGTCGGGTGTTGTAACCCCCCCCCCCCTCCCGCGAAGCCAAGTTATCCCCCCCCACGCGTCCAGCCCCACCAGTCCGACGAGTACCTTCAGTGCTCTGTTCACATTGGCATTACAAATCAGGAGGTGGCCTGAGGTCCAATTTTCCTTATTAACAAAAACACTATCACTGTCTTGTATTTATTCATTCACGCTTAAATTACTTCGAGTAAAACGCTGAATAAATAAACATCGTCATCATCCTTGGTGTCATTATTATTATAACTATTAGGCATTTTATTTGCTGTTGGATTCCTCTGGCTACAGCAAAAAAATTGCATATTATGCGAAGTTCTTGCTTTGGCATCCGATTTCAGTCAAACTAACGTGTCAAGTATAGTGGCGTTTACTGAGACATTCCCAAACCAATTCAGTGATAACTTACCATAAGTACCATAGCTGCAGTGTAACTGGTCTCTGACCTCCCACTGTGCCAGGTCTCAACAATAATGCCAACAAACTTTGGAAGGTTGCTTAGGAAGAGTTCATCAGAGGTACTGAAAAAAAAAAAGAAAATTAGTGACGTTGCTCTCTATATAGCACGCGATATGATCCACGCAGCACTGAATTCCTTTAACCTTTCAAGGTTTGCAAGTGCCTCCTGCACAGTGACAAGCCACACATCATAGAGCTTGTGGTCTCTCAGGCCAGGCTTGTAGTCGTAGAGCGCCTGAACACAATTCGACAAGTAAGATCAGCATGAAATATTTTGGAGGTATAAATGTCAGAAATAAAACTAGTATAAAGTACTCACGTTGACAAGCTGTGCATTGAGCTCTGGGCTTAATGATACAGCAGGACGTGGCCTTGAAGAAAAGAATGATTGCAGCATAACCAAGCCACATCGTACGACCGTCTGAAAAAAAAAAAAGAAGAAGAAAAAGAAAGAAAAAACGTGCTGGAATACTGCAGCCAAAATCCTTAGACACCATAATTAACAATAATAAGACTTGATAAGGCCTCAAGAACCACAATATTGCAAAGTAACTCCATGATCCTTGCGCTAGCATAAGACCACAAGGACGCATGAACATGAAGAAACAAGCCTTCAATGAGTTTTTTTTTTTTTTGTGCTCATTCGTCTTTCTGGTCTTACGTTAGTGCAAGGATCATCTAACCTCACTAACTACTACAGTTACAAGCACTACAAAGTGGCATCTACTGAATGGGGATTGAAATATCTCGCGATTTAAGATGGAGTGCGCACATTCAAAACATAGTTTCGTCAGCCTCAAAAAGACTATGGTTACTTCGGCAACGTCTGAAGCACTGTACGAGCAAAACAAAACTAGTTGGTTATACTTCACTGGTGCGTCCACTGCTTGAATATGGTGATATCGTTTGGGACCCGCACACTAAGACTGATACAGATAAGCTGGAAAAAGTACAAAAAAGAGCACTCAGGTTCATTTTTAATGCCTACGGAAGACAGGTGTCACTATCCGATCTCCGTTCAAGGTCTGGTCTTCCAACACTGGACGAACGCCGTAAGTTACACCGTCTCAAGATGCTTTACACGATAGTCAACGGCCAAACTAAAATGAATTTTGACAATTACTTACAGTTTAACACGTGTAGAAGTACCCGCGGAAAGCACGAACTTACCCTTATTGTACCCCAGGCTAGAACTGTCGCTTATCAATTTTCATTTTTTCCTAGAACGATAAGACTATAAGTACTGCATCTATATTACATATTTCTGTAGGTTATCATGGCCCCAAGTCTACAAAAAAATGTAAGCCACTAAACAATACACTTAAATTTAAAGACTCATCATTCAGCTGATACTTACACAGTTAAGCACCACAAACATTTTCGAAGCATGGGAGGCATGAATGGGAAGCCTCTCAAATTAAGAGGGCTAGTGCGGCAGCCGCACACAATTGCCAATTATACCTTCCAGTTATCCATGCTCTACAAACTTTCAAAGTCTACAATGTGCAAAAGAACACACGATAACTCACAGGGTGGCCAGCCCCCATGACTTGGAGCACTGCTTCGCATGTAGCCTTAACCTCTGCCTGGGGAAACAGGTGCAGCACCAATTTTAAAAAGCCGAAGATGTGCAGAGTAGAGACCGGCAAGGATGTTGCTGTGCAAAAAAAGAAAAACAAGACACTTTAACTCTTCCCCTACCGTGGGCAAAATGGGTGTCTTTTGTATGTTACACCAGACTTCTTTTTCTGAAGGAACTACTGCACTCAAGATTTTGTTATACATAAACAAAAAGCAGAATGAATGCACTTTCACACATGAAAGTTTTACTAACGCGATGTATCGCGTTAGTAAAAAGTAAAAGTAAGTAAAAAGTAAAAGATATAAATTTCTAGAATCAAGATTGTGGGATAAAAACAAAGTTTGTAGAGACGCACTTGTATCTACTAAGAAAAAAGGTAACAAAATTTATGAGTTATACAAACTATATTGTCGTCTATTAGGCACTATCTCTGAAAAAAAAAAAATCAAAACTTTTTATTGTATGGGCGTGCCGGGCTGCGGCCACGGATGTTCCGGTTGGTTGGCATCGTCATCGCTCTCAGAGACAAAGTCTGATGAAAAGGCAGCATCCTCAGACTCTCTGCTGCTCGATCCATCGATAAAATCAGCCACAGACGCAGCGCAATCACGAGATCTATCTTTCGAAACGGTCGCAATGCTTCGGAGCACGTTCAAAAATTACCGCCGCGTGTGAGAAATGCAACTGCTTGGAAAACAATAATATAGTTTGCTTCCAATGTGTCCGTGAGTGGCGTGGAAGGTATCAAAAGCTGCATTTCAAGCTATCAATAGCGAGCTAATGATTCCCAATGGGCACTGTACTGAAAGAGTTAATCAAGGCATGCCAGATGTGATGTCATAACGTACAAATATGCAACACAGGAGAGTGTGATCTCAGCTTTTTCCAAACTCTGGAAATGCAGAAAAATTAATGCTGACCAGAAGAGCTTACACACAGAAAATTTAAACTACAGTTGAGTGTTGTTAAAACAAAATGGGACATAATGAAGCAATGAACATAATGCACAAAATAATAATATTCTTTGAATATATGTTCTTTGCCACCTCATTTTTACTACGAACTGGCATAAAAAACATTTTTCCCAATGGAAAAGGGTTTTATTGTGCCCACAGGATTCAATAAGATTTGCATCGTGTGGGCTCGTTCCCCACATATAGAAAGCCAATTCACCCATATAGAAAGCCAAGTGTCGAGCCGGGGGACACCTGTGCCCATTTGGATAACTATCCTCCCACAGCTGAGGCGGACACTATACCGCGGCTGCGGTCCACACCCATTTCACTATCCATTTCGTGGTGTTATGCACTGCAATGTGTGGCATTGAAAATCCCAACATGTGGCAAAGTGTCATCCACATATGCACTGCACAGGGAGAACTACAGCACACCCTCCACATGGCAACAAGATCAAACGCTCACATCCCATATGTGACACTACGTGCATCACCAGCCATACATGTGTGCTGGTCGTTAGGATGTATTTTGACTCATTCGCTGAAGCTTGCATTGCTTCGATACAATTACCTGCAGGTGTTTTAGGCACACATTCACATATTCATGGTCTTTGTTAGCCAATGCATGGCAGATTTAAAATTAAAGGACTTGTTTGACAACATGTCATGAACGCCGGCCAGTTGTCACATGAAACATGAAACTGCATTCTCATTCACTATGTAACTGGAAATCATCCATGTCTGAAAAAAGGGATTAATACCCCTGTCACACCGGCTAAATTTAATGTCATTTTGAGAGAGTGCACATCGGCATCAATGTCACTCAAAGGCTATCACATGGAAAGGATTAGTGACGCTTGCTGTAGAACGAACTTGCCTGCAAGGTAGCCTCAGCTTGCCTTGGATGTAATGCTGCAGTGTTCTGGCTCTCATAGTGTTAATGCGGCTGCACGAATTACATCAATTACAATGCAGTGTTATTTTGCAAACATTGCCTAAAACATCAAAGAAACAATGTGCATACCTGGTGCGTACTGATTCGTCCATTGACACTGTCACAAGCTCCAAAAGACTCCTTTCCAGTCTATCAGCTTGCCAAGTGCCCGATCGTGCGGTGAAGTGTACTCGCTCAAAGTGTCACTAAATTAGCCCATGCGACATTGTATAGCATGTAAAGCTACCCAATGTGCAAAGCATTATGAAGTCACCAGCTATAAACCTAAAGTCTTCTCATATTTCCTATTTCCATGTGAGCACTATTCTTCCACAGGTTCTTGCATTGCTAACAAGTACAAACTAAATCACAGATGTCATTGCATTGTCTATTATTGTTAAATATGTGCTCCACTCTTCGCATCATGTGATTGTATGACGAACAGCTTTAATTTGTAAAAGCTAGACCAGACATAGGTCTCGATGAGGCTTTTACTAATTTATTCAGGGACAGAAGTACTCTTACAGCTTTGGCAACAGCACTAGAGCAAAACTAACTTTTTAAGAGCATAACTGAGCAGAAAATTTGAAATACTGGAACACACCAATCTCACCACAAGCTTCACAATGCTACTACTGGTGCAAGACTGTTCTTGGTACTAATGAAACACAGTAACTGCAAAGCAACAACAAGATCAATGTGCACTTCCTTGTCCATTTTGCATCTTACAGTTGTGTCCACTAATTAAACCCACTTGGCTGCAGTCAAACTCATTGGATTATACTTTTTTAACCATAGGTGAATGTGTGGTAGACAGTAAAAACTCACATCCTGCTAAACTGAGTGGGCTGGAGTCCGAATGCACTTCTTAAAACAATATAGAGAGCCACTAGCCTTGAAACAAAATGTTTCAAATTCTATATTGTGTATCAAACATCCTTTTGAAAACTTCACGCGTACAAATGGAAGAACCCTTGAATGCCTGAATCAAAGTCCAATCACCAGAACACTAGATACGAGGGGCGATTAAAAAATAACGAGAATCATTTTCCCCCCGCACATTTTGTCGAACATCACTAAATATTTATCACCTTTGAAACACAAATATTTATCCCTGAAACACAATGCGCTTGTGCCAGCACTTTATCAATTGTTGAAAACTGTTCTGGAACTCTCTACCTCTTTCGCATCTTGAAAATGCTTTCTTTTGTGTCACAGAGGGGCTCCAGGGATGAGGCAGGGTAAGGCCCCATTGCCATTTCATTTTTTGTCAGTAAGTTCCGCACTCTCAGTGCTGCATGGGTGGGAGTGTCTTCGTGATGCACCATTGGGGCATTTTCTTTAACTACTTCACACAACCACTTGGGCACTTCAGCATAAAGATTCTAGTTGACAGTCTGAACTTGCGGTACAAAATTACAATACAAGCTCTTTGATGTAAAGAAATTTCCCAACAAGGAACTGAACTTGATGCAAAAATGCTGTGCTTTGATGTCCACAACATCAAAACCAATGGGGACAGAGGCTCAAAAGAAAGCAATGCGGTGAGCAGACAAAACTTTCCAGAAGGATGCTGCTTGGCCAACTGAGAGACGATAGTGAAGTATGTATGCCTATTGGCCGGTGTCAAATATTAATGTATATTTCCATGGAACTAAAAAAATTCTCCTTACCTTTGGGTCCCCCCTTGTATAAGATTGACACACCATGCCACTGTATTCCAAATTTTCTATTAGCTGTTGGGCTTAGCATAGTCATTGCATAATCCCCACTGTACACACCCATCAGGAGCAATTTCAGTTTTGCATTACTGTGATGAAATGAGAGCTATTATAATTGATTATATAGTCACACAGTGGGCTATAACATACAGTCGAACTCCGTAATTATATTTTTCAAGAGAATGTGGGAAAAAAACTTAACAGCCGGGAAAACGTAGCAATGAGGAAAACCCCTAATCACAACAGCAACATCATAAACAACTCTGCGCACATGTATAATTAAGGAACATGTATATGGTTTCAAATGGAGCATGAATGACAACTGTAATAACATTTCTACAATGAAAATAAGTCAGTACTTTTTCTCATATACACACACTTACTTCAGCATAACATCACACTAACATCAGTGAATGTTGCATTCATTCACCCATTTTATTTTATTTTCCAACATATGCAAACATTAGTTACTTCCTTGGCAAGAAAGCCGTGTTGAAACAGCTTGACTAATAATTCAGATGTGCATATACGTAAACATGCAGAAACCAAAAAAAAAGTCTGCATGAATTTTTGTCAGCATTCTGTGGTGTATGCAAAATAATGTACTCGTAAAGTAGCCGAATTATGACTAAAATATCATCTCGGGAACTAAGATTATGCGTACCTCAATAATTGAGGATATGAGGTGCCACTGGCTGATAGCAGGAAAATGAAGGTGTTACGTAATAACACAACTTTGGAGACAGAAACATTTAACAAGTGTGACAGAATGTACATAGTGCAGCTGGGTAATACAGCCAAGTGGGCTGGTACAAAATAGCACAATTGAAGCAGTGCAAGGCATCTGACCATAGATTTCAAAAGAATGATATCTCCACGGCTTGAACAGCATTATAGTATTGCTCCAATTCCTTCCATAGACATGTAATGTTGCCAGCTTCATGCTGGCTAATGTTGACCACTCCAAACGAAATCAGGTGACGTGGAAGGCAGTGAATCAAAAAATGAAAATAGGAATAAGTTGACACAATAACTACCTATATTATATATAGTTAGATATTTGTGTCATCAATAGACCTGATGCATAACAAGGTTTCATACAATGCAAGAAATGGGAGATTATGTCTTTGCAATATTGATCAAATATAGCTGACTGGTTTAAAGTAGCAAGGCAAAATGCAAGTGCCCCCTGATATCTGGTTAGTTTTAATATATTATCTTTCATGTTTGCAGAACAGGGGTGGTTTAATGTAACAACCAATGGCCTTCCCGTACTTTGTCAATGGCTTACCAGTGCCCCCCCTCTGTTGTCCAGTGCTGAGCAGTGATATAAGTACGGAAAAATAAAGATTATGCTATACTGTCCCTCAGCAGCTACACGCAAGTAAAATCTGCTTACAGCAAACTAGTTTGGAGGAGACTCAAAATGTTTGATCTTCCGCATTTTATTTACTTGACACATATACATACTGTAAGGGAAAATTGTTATCCACCCAACTGTAGCATGAAGCTACAAAGGAAACCCATACGGGTTTCTCAGAAAGCTTTACCAATGAATAAAAATTTGTCTCGGTCCAGGGATCAAAAGGGGACCAATGCCTTTCCGGATCAGTCACTCTACCATCTGACAACCAGCAGGCTAGAAGATCCCAGCACGAGGGCAAATTAATCGACAACTCGAAGCACAGGGACACTGTATATGGGAAATCAGTTCAGCAGAAGCTCACAAGGTTAAGGAAGGCTCACGAAACGGAAGCTGTTATCCACCGGACTGTAACACAAAGCTACAAAGGAAACCCGTACGGGTTTCTCAGAAAGAGGAGAAACCTGTATGGGTTTCCTTTGTAGATTCATGCTACAGTCAGGTGGATGACAATATTCCCTTTCATGCACCTTCCTCTATTTTGAGGGCTCCCACTGAACTGATATGCCACATATACATACTACTATAATTAATTTTTGCTAATCACTCTTTACATATAGGTATGCCTTAAAGGAAAGAAAACAGGAAAACTAAATTGAGAAACAGCGCTAAATCGAAATAGTTTTAAGTATGAAAGGCAGGCTGAAATGAGAGCTATTATAATTGATTAGGGTTGATCTCAAAGCCACACAGTGGGCTATAATATACAGTCGAACCCCGTAATTATGTTTTTCAAGAGAGGTAAAAAAGCGTAACAGCCGGAAAAACGTAGCAATGAGGAAGGCCCCAAATCGCAACAGCAAGATCATAAACAGCTCTGCGCACATGTATAATTAAGGAACGTGTACTATGTTCCGGGACAGTGGCCCCTCTCCACTCTTAGTATGCTTCACCGCATAACACGGCTGTATTGCGGCGAAGCTGAGTTTCGGGAACTGGCAAATGCTACGACCACCTCATTACACACTTATCAGGACTAACAATTGCGTACATCCGCTATTTGCCTCTGCACCACTAAATTTGCGTGACCATCGCATACAAATGCAACATAAGGTACGGGAACATACGGGCCCAATATGTACATATAAGTCAATGGTCTTTAGGTCGGGAATGTGAAAACTCGATGTAGCAGCCGAAAAAGCACAACAGCCAGGAACGTGTCAATGGGGTTCCACTGTAATAGGCACCACGGAGGAGGTCTCCAGATTGATTAAGGGGGGACATGGCTTTGAAAATCAACTTCCTTAATTCTTCATGGATTTTGATGAAAATTGGCACAAATGTTTAGAATGTCTCCCTGATGAAGCTTCCATATCAGTGATACCTTGAGAACATTTTATTGAGAAGAACTTTTTTCCTTTTAACTTTCTGGAGGGCCTGGGGAGCTTAAAAAATGCGATGGAAGGCTCGTTGAGTATTGACTGCATAGCTAAATGCGTGCTGAAGGTCACTTTTTTTTTTGGTGTGCCATTTTTTTATGTTACCTTGGCATCAAGCACACTTTTGGGGTGAACGAATAGCCGCATCCAAATTTATAAAAAGTCAAGCTAAAAAAGAGAGACTGTCGCAACCTACACTGTAGCCCAAGGAACGTGAAAAAAAAAAAAAAAAAAAAACAAGTCAGCTCCAGAAACTGCACAGAAAGGCAAAAAAAAAAAAAAAATCAGTTTTGAGAAAGCGACTCTGAAAGCTTCTTCAGTTCTCTAAAAGGCACCAAATTTGTAGTCTTTGGTGTGTTTTGTGGCTTCTTGGACATGCAGCCTCTGACAACACCACCTAGATAGCAAAAGGCCTACACACTCCGATCCATGACGTCATGCTACCTGGCCCGACTGCCATAGAAACTAATGGAGATGCTCCCGCGTAAACAATGACTTGTGACGCTTTCGTCATGCCAGCCCTGGTAATGGAAATTTCGGGCCAGCTGGAACGACCTCACAGATCGAAGTGTATAGGCCTGTGCTATCTAGGTGGTGTTGCCTCTGGTCTGGGGTGCCCTCATTCCCCCCACCCCTTTTTCTTACGGCCTTCTTTACTGCTGCTCTACAAAGAACATGGTGCAGGGTTTCCAACTAAGTGAAGTACAGAACTCTGTATGAGCATGAGTACAGTTCCAGTGCTGTACCTGCAGGCTGCCTCATTGAAAACAGTCTCCAGTGCAATCAGTGAGGCATTGTTCTTTTTGGTAGTCCGTAGAATCGACCATGAAGGGTCTCGGCAGCCTTCTGAGTCGCTTTCCATTGACAATGGCTGTGGAGCTTAGGATCAGAGAGCCACTGATAGGCAGCAATGCAGCTGCTAGGTGCTTTCCAGCTTTTACTTTTGTATGATGCCTGACTTTTGCTGCCAGCTGTCTGTGCCAGCCAAGGGGCCTAGTGAACAGAGCTCATGATGAGGTTCTCTTTATGAAGGGGTGGTATGATTGACATTGTTACGCGATATTATGACAATATGATAATAGAGATGGCGCGCATTATGCTTGGTCGCGGGCATATCGCAGGTGCTGATGCGAGAAATGCCTAGCCGTGCAGACCGAGGTGCCGATGTGCGAAATGCCTAGCTGTGGGCTCGAGGAGCTGACACTCCATGTGTTTAGTCGCGCAGTCGGATGCGCTGATGTAGGAAATGCTTAGGCGAGAGTCCGAGGATTGCATGTGCGATGTGCTTGGTTACGAATTCCGAAACACCGAATGCTGAAAGGCTTAGCCGTGTGTCTGAGGATTCTGTGCACGAAGCTTGGTCGCCAAGTCCGCATCGCCGATTCTCAGAATGCTTAGCTGCGGGTCTGAGACATCCACAAACAGAGGGATCGGCCATGCTACTGCGATGTCTGTGTAGCGCTCATTTTGTCACTTTTTGAGATTATGGAGACTGTCCAGAGTTTGCGAGGTGCGAAGACCGCAAAAAGCCGAGCAGACGTCACCACGGAGCAAGCACCGGACCAATGGCGAACCGCGCTGCAGTCACGTTGTGGGCACAACCAATTGGAGTCTCTGGAACGACCTTCAATCATCTGCTTTTTGTGCACTTGTTTCTGCACGGAGGAGGTAGCTGAAGCAGCATATTTGAAGACAGAGAAATGCGCTTTCTGACGAGACCAAGACGATGGGGCTTGGCTGCGCCATTCCAGAGATATTGTGGCTTGAAAAATGCTATTTTATCATGATTTCCACAAAATTTTTCGCCACCTTGGCTGATACAACAAATGTTTTTAGAGCACTTCTATATGGTTTTCAGTGATGATATTTAGGAATTAGATAGAAAAGGGGTTATAGAAATTGAAAATGTGATTTTCATAAAAATCAAATTTTTTTGGCCATTTTTCGTGATGCGAAAGCTGCATCTCCCTTAAAGGGGTCCTGAGTCACCCCTCAGCCTTGGCGAAAAAACAGTCAGCGGATAGCATACGCAGCTGTGAGCATTTCAGCCAAGTTTTGCAGTCGTGCGTGGCGTGTGGACCTCGCAAGCAGAGCACAAAGTTATCTTTCTCTCAAGCGCTCTCTTTTCAACAGAAGCGTGCTCCTCACTCTGGACGCTTTATTTCGTAATATAGCAGATTCCAATACACGACTACAATTAGCCAATAGCCGATGTCAATCAAGAAGGGTGTTTGAATCAGTGTGCTTCTTCCTATTGTTACGGTGTACATAACAGGCTGAAGTAAGCAAAAATCTGCTTTCAATTTCGGTAATAATCACATACTTCCGCAAGACGCTTGGCCGCTCACGTAGGAATCAAGCTTTGGCCACCCTGCTTATCGGTGTCGTAGCTGTCAGGTCATGCTAATTTTGACTAGTTTTGAACGCTCAACTAGCCTCAAACCACCTGTAACTTAAGGTCAGACCACACATACACTTGCCAGCGTGCACTCACTCCTGGTTCTGAAGGCGGAGCGTTGTGGGCATGCCCCGCTCCGCCGTAGCCTTCGCAGTGCAAGGCACAGAAGCACCGCTCAGGACGTGTTTGATTGCCAATAACTCCGCTTCTGCTGAACGTATTGAAGTACTTTTTTCGTCAAAGTATTTCTGAAGTAGCCTATTTTAACTTCAAATGCATTTCTCCACTTCAATAAAAAATGGTTTGCAACTTGCAAGCTCCTTTACATGTGCACCTAAATTTAATTACACAAGCACTTCTGCATCCTGGGCCCATCAAAGTGCAGCCAGGAATCAAACCATCTTTGTGCTTAGCTGCAGAATGCCAGAGCTACTAAGTCACTTCGGCATTCAGTCCCTTGGTGCCAAACATTTGATGCATCAAAAACATGCACAGGAGTAAATGCAGAGCAGGTCCCTGCACTTTCATGTTCCCACCTGCCCCTAATAATAAATGGAGGAAGAATTTTGTACCAGTATACAGCAAGATCCTGTAATAACCGAATCAGTCCTTTATTAATTAATTAATTTTTTAATTATTTTCAATTACAGGGTCAAACAAGTGTTTACACATTGTCTAAACATAACAAACATTGTGACGATGGGTCAAGTTTATTTACAGGATGGGAGATGACAGCTCAAGGTAGGCCATCTATGGAGACGCTCGCAGTAGTCTAACTTGATCCCCTTCTTCTACCATCCATTTACACGTTTCATTCCCCGTTCGCAGACGATGCCTACAGGGCTAGTCAATCAGAGGATTGATGGTGGTGAGGCTCGAGGCGCATGACTCGAGTCAACTGTGTCTTGCTCGAACGGCAACCAGTACTTGTGAGATGAGAGATTACGTATGTAACATCGATGAGGTGGTCAAGAATGACAAACTAAGCGGGCCAAGACCTTCTGGCACAAACTGCGCCCGCAAAGCGCCGTCCAGAGCCACAGAAGGTCACCTTTAGCGTAAGAAACGTGTTGATGGCGGGTGTCGTAGCACATCTTTGAGTGCGGTTAGGATGCCAGAGTGTGTAGGCGAGCGATACGTTGAGCCTCTTCTGCACGGGATAGAGACTCGGAAACCGTGGTATCCACATCCAGTGTAAAAGGAAGAATAGTGTCAAGATAGCAGCGAGGGGAGCGAGCATAGACCAGACAGAATGGAGGGTACCCAGTGGCTGTACTAAATGCTCGACATGCAGCTCGATACTGTAGCATGTTCAAACCACAGAACCACATTAGTCCGTGAGCATCAAGAGCTTCGTTGTAATGGATGTCGTCTTAATAGAGTGTATCATATATGTCAAAGCATTGTACTACCTAGTATTGTATCCTATACTTAAATTCTTTTTCTTAATAAAGTTTATGTGAAAATGTGGTTGTAAGCATGTTGTGAAGACACATGCCTACACAAAAAGCATGTGAGGAGATGAAAGACATCCAAGATTTTCAGCACCACCAGTCAAATGCCAATGCTTCAGCCACAAGGCCAAGAGTTAATGTTTGATTGGAAATAAGCAAGTGATGAACAACAGCAACAGTTGGTGAATGACTGCAGACATTCCAACCAGAGCCACTAGGTACAGTGCAAATACAAATACAGTAAGCATTGGTGAGAATCAAAGAAAACAGAGGCAATGTCAACGTCAGTGGCATGTCATTGTGAGTGCCATTATTTTCAAAACATTTCTAAAATTCCCTCACACTCACAACTATGGAATAAGTATGGGTTAGCGTAAGTGCACTCAAAAGTGTGCCAACCTATGATACAGATATGTCCACAATGTGTCTGAAAAAGAATGCCTTACGTCAGAACATGTCTAATGCAAATGTACGTACGACCAACAGTCATCACAAGACATCTGTAGACCTAAATAAACAAAAATAAACCCAAGAACTTAGACCTCACAAATGAAGCTCACCTGCCGATGACTTTACAATTGGGAGACAGAATGCTACAAGAGCAGGCACTGCTGGGTGTGTAAGTGGAGCATCAGCTGCAGCCATGATGCTGCTGCCAGTCAGGATGTTGCAGATAGCCTTCTGAGCAAACTTGCGCAGCTAGTTGGAAAACAAACAAAAATTACTGGATAAATAAAATCTATTCAAGCCATACCATCATACAAGGTTACAATAAGAAAACAATTCAGCTACAAGAATCCTGACTGAAGTGGACAAAACACAGTGAAGGCATTGTAATAAATTCCTCAAGCAGTTGTTTCAAATACAGTCGAATCCGTATATATCAAACCCACATATAATGTATTATTGAGTATATCAAACAGCAGTAAAATCCCCTTGAAAATTTTTGCATAAAATTTTTATTTAATATAATGAATAAAATATCGTACTTTTTTGTGATCCCCTTCAGATTCGATATGTCCGGGTCCGACTGTAATACCTGTGTGCGACACCCGCCTTAAGCAGTTTTACGTTGATGAACAAGGTCATCAGTTCGGTACAATGGTACACAAATTACAAATGTTCGCTGCCAAAAGTGCACATAAGACTGCAATGTAGGCAAGTCTGATTGCTTAATATTAACAATGTTGATTTAGAGAAGGCAGACTGCAGAAAGTATACAGTTCCTCGTTCTTACCTTAGGCCTGCTGTGGACAATGTATGGAAACATGAAGCTGAAAACTTGCAGTGTAGACGACTCACTCCAAGTGGCCAGATCCAACGTCTTCAAGCAGGAACTCAGCAAGCACAGCAGCTGAACAGAATATGAAAATAATACTTTACGCTCTTGACTAAAGACATAGAATAAAATTAATGCAACCTATGTGCACCATTGCACCAGATAGCTGCTACTATTTACTAAATGAATTTAAAAGCAAGAAGCAAGCTCATGCTGTGTGCTCAATGAATGTGTGCCTACATCGCCACCCGCCACAACTTACAAAAGGGGAACTGCAAAGAAAAAATTGTCATTCAGCCAAATGTTAGCACGAGGCTACAAAGGAATCCCCCATACAAGTTTCTCGAACTTTCCTCCACCTTGCAGTCTTTGGCAGAACTAATTTGCCATATTCAAGGTCCCAGTGCCTCGAGTTGTGGATTAATCCGTACTCGCTCTGCGATCTGCTAGCCTCCTGGTTAGCTCAGATGGTAGAGCGACCGTCCCAGAAAGGTATTGCTCCCGGCTTCAAATCCCGGACCAGGTCAAATGTTTCTTAATAGAGTGTATCATGTATGTCAAAGCATTGTACTACCTAGTATTGTATCCTATACTTAAAATTCTTTTTCTTAATAAAGTTTATGTGAAAATGTGACTGCGAGGCTTTCTTTCTGAGAAACCAGTATGGATTTCCTTCGTGGCTTCGTGCTACAGTTCGGGTGGATGACAATTTTTCCCTTTCTTGCACTTTCCTTAACCTTGTCTTCCATAAAACTAATAAGCAACAATGACAGAGGTAATCTGGAATAGTGTTATGTGCGTTGGGGAAGTTAAAGGTGTGAACGACACGTTCCCTAATGTTTTTATTTCTGAAAAAAATATTCTTGAATGACTCCAGTTGAGATGCTTGGAAACTTTACAGCAAGCTAGTATGCAGTTAACACAAGCCAATGAGGACCGCAACAGGCTTGGGAGGGAGTGCTTCTGGGAGGCTTGGGCCCCCTACACATAGTGGGCACAAGCTCCTGCACATCCCAATACGAGTAAAACCCTGAGAAAACAATACGTAATTGGACAATTCAAATATGAACAGTGAAATAAATGTGTGGTTGACATAGGTTAAGAAAACAGTGCTCCATTTTCACCTCCAAGTGGCAGTTACACCATGCAAGACAACATTGAGATTAATCACATTCTTCAGCCTCAACCCCAACATCCCTTGGCGGTTCACAGCTCAATCAGTTCATTAACATTTTTATCTAAGCAACAAGGAAAAGCACTGCACAAAGACAGCTATGAAAGCACACAGCATGTTCAGCTAACACTTGCACTGGCATAACCACAACGTCAATAAAGACAACCTTCCGACACCCTGACGCAGTCATTTAGTGTACGTACATTTCGAAGCAGCATGACCTGTGTGGATTGCGCGTACGATTGCATGAAGTTGATGCACATTGTTGTTATCCAGGAAAATTTCTTCCTAAGTACTGCAGCAGGCACCCTACAAGAATAAATAAATCAGCAAGAATTGCATTATATAATTAACAAAAACAATAAGTTAACCCACATACCTCTTAGCAAAAATTGCGAGTAAAGCAGCAGCTGAAGTCCTTGAAATATCAGCCTCAACAGCCTCCAGGGTTGTCATCAGAACAGCAAAGTACTCGGTGTCAGTCTGCTGACCACCCTTCGACTTTATGATTTCAGTTGATGCATTGTACATGGCTAACATTTCTTTGTGCAGTGGCGATGTGGGGTCCCATTTGTGAAGCAATCTGTAATTAGCAGAGCAGAGGAAAAGTGAGCATGAAAATGCAGGAACAAAAATTAATGTATATAATTTAAGACCTTTGCAATCTTTACAAGAGTTTGTGAATGTTGCAGTTTACATTTTGCCTCACGCTGTATGTGTTGGCATAACTGCCACACATTTAATGACAACCTATGATGTACAGAATACCACTTCGAAATTTGGGACAGTGAGGTCGCCTATACTATAGAACTACGACCCATCGATGTAAAACGTCTACGTAAGTACCATCTGCCTCTGGCCACCACCATGGCGATCATTACATTAACAAGACATTTGCAAATAGTGGTGGGCACTGAAATTCCAGCCAAGGGGATGCTCTTGGGTAAGAGAATTTTGGTGAATACAAGCCCAGATGCAATAGCTGCAAGCATAAAAAGTCAGCAGTCTCATCAAGAAAGAACAAAAAAGACACAGGTTTTTCTTTTTTCTAAGACTTGAGAAAGTAAAATGGACGTTAGCAAGAAAACAAAACAATACCCTATTATTTCGTATAAATAAATGGACATTCACAACTCTCAGAGAAAGTGCCATGATGATGAAATGCATTTTTAAAGCCTTTAAAGGGACACTGAAGGCAAATATAGATTAGTGCTCGAGAATCTCTACGGCGTCAATATTATCGCGAACAGAGCCTTAGTAATCGAGAAATTCAGGTAAATGCAGGTCACGATTAGAGACTCCCCCAGGTCATTCAAGTACTTGCCAATGACGAAGGCACTCCTCATTTAAATTTTGTCACTAGTACTCAACCACTCGTTATAAGAACAGCACTGTATTGCATTATAAGATGAAAGAAGAATGCCACTTGTCCAGTTCTATTTCATTTTTTAGAAAAAATAACTCATTGACCCTTGACAACGACACGGTCGCTCGAAAAGTTTCATTTTTGCTCGACTCTGCTCCGTCCGCGTTTTTTTCGTTTCAGTAAGCTTCGTTATCGCGTAGTGCTGTGCTGGTTTTGCTGGCTCGCGAAACTCACACAAAGTAGCAAAGAATTCCACTTCCATGTGATGTCGCGGGATGCCAAAACGGTCCCCACCACTTGACCAAAAGCAGCTGCAGTGGCGAATCCACCGCTCTGTCTTGGCTCGGTTTCTCCATGGCTGCGCGTTCACTTGTTGTGCAAAAACCGTACCGCCGTCTGTCAGGCAGTTTTATTCACCGACGGCAGCAAAGGGCGGTGATGGCGTATGCAGCGTCACCATTCCCCGGTTAGGTGGCAGGAGATTTGAATTGCGATGGAGATATTCGGACCCTTCAGATGCAAACCAAGTCTCTTCTTGGCACAAAACAAGCCTTGCAAGGTTTCTGGAATTGTATTTAAGCGGTCCACGTCAACTTAGTATTTGTCTTTAGTGTCCCTTTAAAGGCTTAAATGCACAATCAAATCAGAAACTGTAATTGACAGACAGCAGCAGAGCAACAAGTGCTACCCAAAGAAGGTAGCATTGCTAAACTTTACAACATGACCAATGTGAACAAACAAATCAGCATCAGAGAAACATATGAAAAAACGAATCCACTTGCTTGTTCATGGTTAAAATAGAGCCAAGCGTCCAGTCTGATTCAGCTGTGTGATTGCTTTCAGTTTCAGCAATGCTGAGTCGATCCTGTGCATCGTTTGGCCCAACCGAAGAAGTTTCATCATGCGCACAACCATTGTGCTGCTGAAGTTGCTCCACTGTCAGCGTTCCGCCACCTTGAATGCATAAGAACAGGCAACAACTTCAGTAAAGGGGAAATGTGCATGAGCAAACACGCCTGCACAGCAATAAAACATTTACAGAAATGAACACGAAAAAAAAATATTCAAGATCATTACAACAGCTAAAGGCACACTCAAGAAACAGTGATGCAAAGAGCAAGTTTATACTTTCAAAGTAGCAAACAGTCCCCTTTTGCCACAATAAGAGCCTTGGCAAACCAGGAGACTGGTGGTCCTTCAGATTTTTAATTTCTGAAGCAGTTTCCTTTGTTACTACAGATCGTGGCAACAACTGGTCAAGGCTGGATATGAGGATTACTAAAATGCATTCCAAAATGAAAACAACCTAGCAACCTTGCATACTTTTGCCCCAGAAGAGAAGCTATCAGCAAGGAGACCATGAAATATGATAGCACCATGCTGTCACAGCCTTCAATCTGAATTGTCTGCACTAATAAGTCAATCTTATGCCACACAGTAAACCACACTGATGAGAACAATCGTATAATGGATCCTGCACAATTAAATTCATGCCCATAAGAAAATTACACAAATAAAAATAAACTTTTCAGGTAATAATGTAGCATCTATGATTAATAATTTCAGATGTATGTGTAACAATTCCTCCTACTTTTTTGCTTGAAGGCATTTCCATTAAGTGGTGCTTCACATGGACAGCATTACATATACTACCCCATCGCACATAGATAAATAGAAAGGAAAAAAAGATCGATGTACAAAATACCAATTTCATAATATGACACTTTAAACGAAGGACGTTTCATCATGGTGTGATATGATCTTCAGAGTAACCTACACAGCTGCCTCTACTGCAACCATGTCAAGCTGGCACAAGTGTGCAAATAATCAGCTGGTTTCGAACACTGTCAGACAGCAATACAAATACAAGGCACACAGCCAGAATTCGGAGGTATAAACGAAGTACCTTTTCCAAAAAAAAAAAAAAAAGGAAACAGTAACTTGAAAGCTAAGGGCACTATAAAAGAAGTGTTGCTGTTAGCATACTACTTTTACAAAAGCTGGAATCGCATTCACTGCCTACGATAACTATTCCCAGGCCCACACAAAGATTTTGGAGTGTATAATCAAATATACGCACATACATCTGAATTATAGGAAACTATTAACAGGCATTTCAGCCCAGGCAGTTACGACCACCGATTTTCGCACTACACTTAACTCGCACAATTGCATCGCAGCAATTTCATTTACATCCTCCCAACCAGCAATGCTTCGCGAGAACTCAAGTGTCCACATGCACACTGACATCGCTGGTAAAAGCAGGCATGCTAGAAAGCAGAGGCAGCTCTAAGGAGGAAGACTTTTCACCATGGAATGCCAACTGACGTTCAGATAGCTGAGGCTGGCTACTACACGAAGCTCAAGTGTTTCAAAACGCACAATCTCTTCATATCAACTTTCACGTGCTTGCAGTTGAAAGGACAGCGTGGAGTACTGTGTCCTCAGTAATTTCCTGGTGCATTCACTGCAGTGATGCATAGGTGTGTCAGATGTGTCAACTTTTCAACACTGGTTTCGCGAAGAAGCTAAAAGCAGCATTCATGTGTTGTGGTGCAGCCTTGCTGCTCCTGTCGATCATTATGTATGCACATAGTGTGTGCCGTGTTTGGGGCTGAAAAGAGCACTTGTGCTACTTGTCTTCTAGCTGTCTTCTATAAGTTACACATGAAGCCATGCACGTACGGCACAAATGTAGGACAAGTTGCATCAGGACTAAAATATTTGGCTATTTTACGTTCTCCCCTAAGGAGGGCAGTACAGACATACACAGCAGTGGGGACCCCTGCTTCAAGCCAGCAAATCTGTCATATGAAGCTGCACCACATTTGTTCGGGACAAAATTTCTGCAGGGCGGCCATCAGCACAGCCCAACCCTATTCTTATAGTCTTGAAATGACTGGATTCGAAGGGCAGCACGGCCTATTTTGAGCAAGGTTCATAATACCAGCAGGCATGACCCAGGGACAAGTCAATGTCCGGATACAAGAATTGCAAGGACCTGTCTTCTGACACCTCGCATGTGATCAAATCTTGGCAGCAACTCTTGCAACATTTTCTTTATTTCAGATTCTTCATCCTTAGGCTAAGTACAGGAAGTAACAAAGATGACAGCCAGAGGAAAAGTGAGAGTGCTCCTTTTTGCACTGTGATATGTGAAGCAAATTACGTGCAAAGTGTCAGCCGCCAAAAGTGAGGCGACACCAAGAAACTCAAGACGCGGTACACCAAATACGGCTTCGTCTACTGCATCGGCTTGTTCTGCGCTAAAGTTTACGTCGGGCACATGGGAAGGCGCGCTAACAGACAAGAACAGGGAGCACTGGGGAACATGTCTGTTCCCCAGTGGTCCGTTGTATTTCCTTTGCAGGAACTGCTCGTGCAAAGTCAAATTTCATGGCACAATGTCTTAAGGAAGAAGAAAACAGGCAATTCATGCAAAATCATAGAAGCTATGGCCACTCAACCTCGGCAGGGTTTACGTCAGCGTTCCTACGATGCATCTATCATCAAAGGCGCATCTATCAGCTACTTATCCACGCACCACGCATGGCGGACAGACAAGAGGAAACGTTTCACCCATAGTGACCTTTCCAAACGCATATCCCTTTATGATTAAAAAAAATATATGTTAGCCCAGCATTGAACCCTCGTCCACTTTGTGCTTTGGTTTTGTCTCTAGCCAGCTGGCGAAAAATCCTGGCAGCGACACTGCACGACACAGACAGTGGGCACGCTGCACGGTTTGCCTACGCTGTCAATCTGCACAGATCGTCGTGCAGAATGCTAGCTATCACAAGACGTCCATGCACACAGAATCGCAGCGCACGTCCATCACACTGATATTTTCCAAAGTTACTTGACAAGTAAAGCTTGCTGATGGAGAAACTAACCATATACACAAAAAACACGTGTCCGGCATACCAACCTTTGGATGGGAACGCTCCGAAGCCGAACACCTTGCTCTTCGCTTCATCACGAAATTTCCGTTGATTCGGGTTGGCGCTACTGCTCTGACCTTTGCGAATTCGGTTAGTTTTTGTTCTTACAGTCAAGGGCTTTTTAAAGCCCTTGGTACTACCTTTTTTACCCGACATCGTGAACGCACGTGCCCCGTGTGCCCCTTCCCACCGCTTTAGAGACGCAAAAGGCAATCGCAAGTTCGCAACACGGGCTGAGTGGATTGGCTTGAATATTCTAGTGTGAAGCAAAAGAGCCGACACAAGTACGAAACGCTATTGGCTGCCTGCATTATTATCTAAAACCTTGACCTTACCTTTGAATTATAATTGCTGAAATAAATTGCATTTCATGATCCTGATTGCTGATGCTAAACTATTGCCATAATTTGATGTTTAAGCTTAAACCACATCCATACAGATCTCAAAGGCCATGCTCTTATTTGTGTTCTCTCTATCTTTCTCTCACTGTCACAGTTAAGGTACCCGCCGACTGGTAATACCATGGGTGAGACATAAGGATTGTGTTGGGCAATAAAAATTAGTAAAATAAAAATAATTAAAATAATAAACTAAGCCCTGCCTGCTGCACCATGGGTGAGACAGTAACAAATTTTTCGTCATGCTTCCTTTCCCTTTTTTTTTCTCTCTCTCTCTCTTTTGACAATGCAAAAAGAACAAATCTACGCTCCAGTGCTAACTTCCTTTCGATATAAATGCAAATCTTAAAGGCTATGTATTTGGTGGCTGCACGCGGCGGAAAACGGGAGCTGAAAGCACATCATAGACATCGGGTTTTTGACACCTCCTATCAAATGTGCATTCGGAAAGTGGTGCCATCTTCCGAGATAGGCACTAAATTTACGCAAATATCTGTCGTCTTGAAGGATCTTGATTTACATCCGGGCAGCGGCAAATGTGAGAGCTCTCGGCCCTGTGGCTCTTTGTGTGCCATTATTTGTGGCCAGTACAACTTGTAACTAAAAACTCAAATATGACTTGTTTTTCTTGTTACTTAATAGTAGTATAATAGCAGCAATGCCTTCTTTACTAGATGCCCGTCGCGTTGCTCGCTTTCCCATTGGGGCGGCGGTTCCCTTAGTTCAGCATAAATTCCGTGAGGCGGCGCTCGTTGCCTTTTCAACTTTCGGCGGCGGCGGCAGCGGCGGTCGAAGACTTCCGCCGCGCTTCGATAGCGCCTGCCGACTCCGAGACGATAACAGATGCTACAGTAATCTCAGAGGCCACAGCACGTGATCTAAGTTGCAGACCTGCGCCACAAGCGGCGCTCGTTGCCTTTTCGTTGCCTTTTGGCATGGGAAGGTCGAAAAGGAAATGAAATGGTGGGAATTCACCAAGGATTGAAGCAAGGATGCCCTCTGTCACCATTGTTGTTCACGCTTTACGTCAAGGGCATAGAAAGACGACTGGAAAACAGCGAATTAGGTTTTGATTTATCCTACATGCGTAATGGACAAATGGTGCAACAGAAGATCCCTGGATTGATGTACGCAGACGACATTGTGCTACTAGCGGACAATAAAAAAGATTTACAGATACTTGCGAATATCTGTGGGAACGCAGCGACAAATCTAGGCCTTAAGTTTAGCACAGAGAAATCAGGGATTATGATCTTTAATGAACACACGAGTAACTTCGTGGTGTCAATTCAACAGCAAGTAATACCCATAGTGAAGCAATATAAGCACCTCGGCGTACACATAAACGAAGGAAAGAATTACTCAAGCAACCACCAAGATAATCTGAAAATAAAGGGGAAGCGGAATGCAGCATTAATGAAACACAGAGCACTGTGGGGCCACAATAAGTATGAGGTGGTGCGTGGAATCTGGAAAGGAGTAATGGTGCCAGCGCTAACATTCGCAAATGCCATTATATGCTTAAAATCGGATATATTGGCGGGTTTAGAAGTTAACCAAAGATCAGTAGGCCGGTTGGCTTTGGGAGCACACGGTAATACGACAAATGAGGCAGTGCATGGAGACATGGGTTGGGCCTCTTTTGAAGTCAGAGAAGCACAAAGCAAAATTAGTTTTGAAGAAAGGCTCAGGAACATGGATGAAAATAAATGGGCGGCTAAAGTGCACAAGTATCTCTACATGAAAAGCGTGGACACAGAATGGAGGAAGAGGTCAAGGAAGTTGGCAACCAAGTACAGGATAATCGAAACTGTAAATAGACAACCAGGGGTCATCAGAAAGAAAGTGAGAGAAATAGAGACCGTGAATTGGATGCAAAGAATGGAAACGAAAAGGACAATGGAGATTTACAAGAATGAGAAGAAAGAAATTAGAAGGGAAAATCTGTACGATAACACAAAGGGCAGTGCCTTGCTATTTGAGGCTCGAGCCGGTTGCCTAAGGACGAAAACATATCGGAACAAATATTCGGAACTAGATGAGACATGTGTATGCTGCAGTAAAGATCCAGAGACCACTCAGCACATCCTAATGGAATGCGACGGGATCCACCCAGCGAGAACCGTAGGTAACGTGCAACTCCCAGAAGCGCTTGGGTTTAAAGTGGAAGGAAACATAAACAGATCAGCCGTAGAGATCAGCAAGAGACGATTAGAGTACTGGTGGAAAAAAAGCAGGGAAAAGATGGATACGACCTGATCTCTTAAAATCATAGGCAGCGGTACAAGCTAAATTTTTGAAAAAGGTATACAAAAATGCGAGATAAAGAACATGTGTAGTATACCTGATTAAATCAAGCAGGCTAGGTGACTATTCGTCGCCACCCCGTTTCAAAGGGGATACCAATAAATCATCATCATCATCGGAGAAGATCTATCTTCTGCAGCCCTTGAGGGAGCACGGCTCAGCGCCAACGGGGATGAGCCGTGTGAGAGAAAGAAGGTAGGAGAGGAAAGGTGATCGTGTGGTCCGGTAAACCCGGTTCCGTGCCCTCTCCCTTTTCGCGCGCCAACCTTTCCTTTTCCAAATGAACCACTTAGTAGTAGACCACACGGCAGGCATCTAGTAAAGGAGGCATTGATAGCAGAGACGCCGTTCTCCTGCAAGCTCAGTCGGCTAGAGCGTCCTGTTAATAACGTGAAGGTCGCAGGTTCGAACCCTGGGCAGGCAATATATATATATATTTTAATTCTGGCAAATACGGTAATCCTCGTAAGACGCAAGCAAACAAGCGGGAGAATTGCCAAGAAATAGTTGTCTGCTCTAGCATGCAAACGCTTCGTTTCACACATCAGGTGCAACGCTGGGGAGTTAAGACTTTTTGCGGTGGCTGCGTTCGCGCTTAGGAATAGTTCAGCGTTTTTTGTCCAAATATTCATTGCGGTTGTGCCAATTGAATCGCACACTGGGGAATCTTTGGCAACAACCATGCGCCTTCTGGGGAACGGCATTTCAATCGACAGCTGCTGAGGCCAGCGCTACGGTTTCCTGGTTAGAGCATGCCCGGGGGGAGGGGCAGGTAAATCTAGTGAAAATGTTCTTTATAGAGGCTCAGTTCTGAATGGAAAACGATTAAATCCTTAGAAACAAACAAATCATGCTCTTTATACGGGTGCTAACACGTTGTTCTAGATAAATTTATTTTTCGTTGTCTTTCTTTTCGTGTTGGCAGCCCATCGGGGGAAGCCTCACGTGAATGCTCGGACGAGCAAACGCCGCTGGCGAGCAGCGAAGCATATAGACAGAACGTGCAGCGAAGCATAGAAAGAACGCGCGCAGTGGCGAATTTAGGTAACCGAACTTCTTGCGTAGCTTCCACAGCATTTCACCTGATGAGTGAAACGGTGTATAGGTATTTTAACAGAAACCGGTGGAAATGCGTCGATTAGAGTTGCCATGAGCAACAAGATCATACTTGATGCAATTGTGTACGGAAGGTATATGCGGCGACGTTTTCCGAGCGATACACTGTCAACACAGTTGTAAACATTATTCACCAACTTCCTCAATAGCAACATGCGCACCGTACGTAATGCGTAATTTTAGCTTAGCTATATATTTCTTACGTAATTTTAAGCCTAATCTCAGTAAAAATGCAAATTATTGGAACTAAAGCGCTTAAAAGGGTCAATGAATTAACTGAGATTCCCTAAATGGGCTCCGAAACGACATACTCGGAAATGATTAAATTAATATTCTCAATTCATTCTACAATAACTGACATATGCGCAGGGCCCCATTAACCTACAAGCTAAGGAAGGGGGCTGCAGCCTCCTTTGCAGCGTTGTCTAGGGGGCGTTCTGCAACAATTCTTAAAAAGGGTATTTAAAAAAAATAGAAACAAAGAATGTGTAGCGCGAGGAGCTAGGCGACTTGCCCTTCGTGCACAGAGTTTCTCTTCCTTTGCTCGCCAAGCAAGAGAAACTCGGCGCAGCGCTCGCACGCAACCTTCCTCTCTTAGGGTTCACCTCCTACTCTTTTGTAATGACATTCGCCGCGCCTTAATTATCCCCCCCCCTTTTTTTTTCTAATTTGTTCGCAGCAACGACGTAATACGCCCATCCTAAATTTCCAAGTCGGTCTGCGACGAATTTGTTGACATGGTGGCAGAGGAGACGGATCGTTGAGGCGGTACAAGAAGCCAAATATTTCTCCATCGTAGTCGATTCCACGAGTCTCCCATGTTGACTATAGCTTTCGGTTGTCCTCCGGTCCAAACTACACGGTGATGTTCACAAAATATTCATTGCGGTTGTGCCAATTGAATCGCACACTGGGGAATCTTTGGCAACAACCATGCGCCTTCTTCTGGGGAACGGCATTTCAATCGACAGCTGCTGAGGCCAGCGCTACGGTTTCCTGGTTAGAGCATGCCCGGGGGAGGGGCAGGTAATCTAGTAACGTTGGGGAGGGGGGGGGGGGGGCAATTAATTCCCACTTTTCGCGTGGACCGGTGCGCCACGCATATCGGCGCACCCGATCCCGGACTTCGTGGGCGTGCCGATAGATGACGCTGCGTGTGCAGAGGGGAGAGAGGAGCCCGTGTAGATGACGCGATTTGGCTATTCGCATACCTGGATATAGTCATCGTAGATGAGTTCTGCCCGAATATTCTTAACAGACTCAAACATGGAAAGCCCTCTGTTCTGAAAAGCTTGTCGAATACAAGGTGGTCCCGTCATGCTGACTCGTGCAAAGAAATTGACTCATGGAGGAATTAATTGTCTTGGTACTCTGACGCTTCAGAATCCTGGTTTATACCTGTCCACGGCTGTTGCCTTCCCAATTTTTTTTTTTTTTTAGACGCCTATGTCGGCTTTCTCTGCGCTCAGTATCAAATTTCTGGGGGAAGCGCAAAGAGTTCATAATCGCTATCATGCCTTTGCGAGAAACTTCAGTTTTTGTCAGCTTTCGAGGAAGCCTCCGAGTGTAGCAGGCCGACGAATAAATCGAATTGTACCGAGTCGATCCTAATTCGACATTTTCCGTTGAACTTGCGCAATTCTATTATTACCTGCATGCTTGCACACTGCGAGATAGTCCCCATGGCCTCCTGAATATAAATGTTGGAGCAAACAAATTTTATGCGTTTTTCCTTATCTCCATATTTCCTCTAATATTTATTTGAGTATTTCGGTATCACATTGTGAGACCGAACGCTCATTTCCCAAGTTTTCCTTGATTAAGAATTGCCTGCGCTCAACCCTCGGCGAGAGGAAGCTGCACTCCCTTGTGATTGTGTCTATCGAGCGGGACTTGTTGAGGAATATTTCTTTTGATGAACCGATATCAGAGTTCGCCAGCAGTAAAAGCCACGCATTTGTAGATGTCCAGTATTATACAGATCAACTAGCACGAATTACAACCTAGGTCTACTGTTTATTGTCATCTTTGATTGGTGACCTCTGTGAAAAGTTGCTGAGCGTTTGCGTCGTCTCCTGTATAGGCACGTGCCCAGGCTTAAAGTGGTTGTCAGAATATTACACTCTGTAAACCCCTTATCCCATTTTATGGTAGAGTCGTACAAGCGCTTTCTGGTATTCGCCAAGATTGTGTGCCACATATGCAGAGCAGCTTAAAGTGTCCATGTGTAAGTAAGATGTTTGTTGCTTCACAACACGTGCTCTTTTTCCCGAGTGATGGTGGTGGAGCAGCTCGTGCATTTGTGACTATAACGTCACGGTTGAATGACAGTGACGTATCTTTTAGACAACAATAATTAGATAATCTTAACAGAAGAAAAACGTTTTCTCAAAGCAGAAATGTTGCAAACGTTATACGTATCAAGATTCAAGATGCCCACGCATGTATGTTCATAGGCTTGTAACCCTTTATCTGAGAATAAACTTGAAAACAGCCGGAGGAACCTGTAACAGTCTGACATCTTAAACGATCACCGCGTGATCGTCCTCGACTCCTCGTCATCATCACTGGGACCCCGAGGCAGATTTAGCCACGGCCCACAAAATTTCTTAATCCGGCACTATGTATATGTGACCAGATACGCAAGCGGCATAAACATTTCCGTGCTTAATTTTTGGTAGCGCGTACGCTTTGCGCGCCGAAAAACAGTTGTGCCACAACTGTAAACAGACTTGCAGTGCTTCAGTGCACATTTGGTCACTACGTCGTATCGCATGTTGGGCATTGTGGAAAGATGGCAATATAGTGCCAAAGCTTTAACGAAAGCATTTTTTCATACGCCTGCACCCAGCGAAAATGCGTGTATTCGTCGAAAAGGAAAGCGCGGCCAGCACGTTCTCCCGTTGGTGAAACTGCACGTGTGGGGCCTTAGACGGATCGAGCGAGTGTCGAAATTTCATGCGATCGTCGCGCCGCAACACGCGCATGAAAGCCGATTTAGTCGAATCTTTGGATGCGTCAAGTTTCTTAGATGGCTTCGCATAGACCCGATTAAAAAAATGAAAAAAAAAAAAAACTTTAAAAAAGCTACCCCTCTTCTCCTTCCATGCAAGTTTAATAAATATATTATTTACGTGCCATTTCTTTGTTTTAATAATTGGGTTAAAACGAACTCGGAGGGACGAAGAATATCAATTTGTCTCTGCAGAGGTGATCAAAAAATATAAAATTACTGTTCTAGGAGCACCCACGTAATAATTAAAATCAAAGGGCCAAGATTCCCATTGCCCCTTACCACCCTTGTTATCACGCTGCGAGACGGTTAAGCGAGCTCGCCAAGGGTTATTTGTTGGTGCTCCGTGCTTGCATCGCACGGAGTAATGCTACATGTATGTTCGTTCTCGGAAACATGAAAAGGGAGAAAAAAAAATGACTAAACACGTTACGGGAAGTAATTTGCAGGTGAAATTGTGAAGAACACGACAACATCACCCCAAGAACATTTATTTGGGGGCAGAGAATGAAAGTGGCGTGCTCTTGCACAGACCAAGAGGTGTCCGAGGGGCTCATATTTCTAGTCAGTTACAACCATACGAAGAAAGCAGACAATGAAGTCATGCAGATAAGGCATAGGGGAAATTATTTGTGATGTTTAAAATTTAAGTACATTATACAATACAATATTTTGCGGTATCTGCTTTAGCGAACGGCTGCAGTTCTGCATGCTTACTAGATTTTATTACTATTTAATTTTTTTTTCAGAAAGTGGTGAATTACAGTCTGATATAACCCCCGAAAATGTCAGCAAGCGACGATTATCGGTACCGTAATAGAATACCGCTCGTGTCGAGGTCATTATCTGCGCTTGGACGGGCTTGGCAACCCAATGAAATGGCTCAGACCGGATTTCTTGTGAGGTGCGAGTTGCGAAGCGCTAACAGGGTGGCATGTGACAAAAAGAAGAGAACATGATGATCGCTGTCATTTAAAAATTCTTAAGTCGTTGTGCGGCGAAAATGTGCACAAAAATGAGAGAGTGCATAAGCGTATAGAGGACGGGGAGTATAGCTATTTAAATGCAGAAAAAAATTGGAAACGAGCGAAGTTTTTGCTCGTGTCAATGACGTAACCAGTATATGCGCGTTACATGGGGTTCACGATTTACTGCGTACCGCTTGTGCTTCGCCCTTCAGCTTCAACACTTTAATTTGAAAATAATTTTTAATCTGTTTCACCTATTACCAAGCCGAGTTAGCCAACCCAATGTTTCGCATTAAATAGCCTTATAAATTTATAATGGGCTGCAAGGGCGCCCTGCAAACACAGGCGCGTTTGTCGAATATAAGCGGATGATAGTGTCCGAATAATGATTTGCTTTCTGTTCACTTCAGCAGAAAGTTAAGTAAATATAAACGCTCTATAGTGAAATGTATACTTGTAACCAGAAAATCGTTTCGCGAGAGCTTAGAGGGGCACCAGCAAGGAACGTTCTGTCGAGTAGTATGAGCAAATTGTGCTTCTGCAGCAAAGCTATTATACCGTTAGATGAAGATGTGTAATTAAGACAAAAAAAAAACAAAACGAAAGACGATATATTTCCCGCACATCATGGATTTTGACAGCGCCTACACTATATATATACAGTCGGCAGTTAATTGGCAAAAAAGAAACACTGCATATCTGAAGGAACCACGGACTCAACCAAGGAAGTTTCGAGAACTTGTTCTGCGCAAGAAACGGCCTTAATATGACAAAATACCTTGAAATCCATGACGTCACACTTAGGTATTGATTTTGAGGTTCCGGCGCGAAATTCCATAAAGGGTAGCTTGGCTTTTATTTTCTCCGCTAGCAGTACCTAAACCATTTCGGTCTACAAGAAGACTACCAGTCAATTAGTAACTTGCTTGATGTTCGAGATTGGCAAAAGCTCACACACACAAGCACACACGCTTTATCCGCCTTGGATTTTACTTTCTTCTTATTGTTATTTTTATTTTGTCGTCGGGGTTTTTTTGTTTTTTTTTTTTTTGTTTATTGAAGCGGTAATGTCATCCTGCTAACAGTTCAGGGGTCAAATTAATTCCCAAAGCTTTTCTTTCGTAAGTGCTATTTGCCATCGGCTGCCGCCTTCGATAAATATATGCACCAGCATCACGATTGGCTGGAATTTGTTCTTACGAACAATTCTATAGCGTAATAACTTTTTTGACACGGGCCTAGATGCGGCTTGCGGAATTCAGTCAATAAATCAACGTAATCCTTTACGTGTCAAAGCATTTGGGAGTGTGTACAGAGATGTAAAATAAATAAATAAATAAATAAATAAATAAATAAATAAATAAATAAATAAATAAATAAATAAATAATAAATAAATAAATAAAAACCGCTNCTAGTACCTAGCCATAAATTTGTATGTGGGTGTGGCGCATTAAGCGTCCGAGAGGCGTTGGTCGTGCGATGCAGTTGTCAATTTGTGAGCAGCTAGTTCTCAGTACAACGCATGGCAAACGTGGCAAACACATTTCTATACAGAAATGCGATCTTAAGCTTTCGAGTGCACTAAAAGCGATGCCTAAATTTCAAATTGTGCCTTCGCATGAAATTTTTCGTCACCCTCTTTACCGTGTGCGGAGCACGCTGGCAGGTAATAGACATTTCTGTCCTTTCTTAAAACCGAGTGAAAATTTTGAATACGCGAGCTTTTATTGCGTGCTCCCTGTACCGTCAACTACAGTAAATCGAAAATAACTCCAGGCTCAGCTACTCTTACTTATCGGTCCACGTGAATTGTGAATGAGTTTACCAGCGCTCCTGAAAAGAAATGATTTGCGCAGCAAGCTTGTCCAATGAGTGGAAAGAACCTTGCGCGACATTTCAATCCTCGATCTTTAGGGGCGTCGAGGGTGATACGAGACAGCTTACGTCGCCATATGGGTCGAAAAGAACAGAGATGCTTCGAGATTATTTTGAAACTGTTCTGGTCGGTGGCCATAAAATCATGGACGAACCTGTCATAAACCGTATGCGAAGACACGAGAAAAACACATGGTTGCAGCACGCGCGCAAGTTTACAAGCTGCTTATATCGGCTGGCTTTTTTTTTTTTTCTTTTACATATCCGTTTCCTTATTTTGGGGTACTTGTGTAGCCGGCGTGTACGACTGTCTGGTGCCGCTCGATCAAAGCAGCGAGCGGGGAGGAGGCCGTCGCCGCACAGCTGAAACCGTTGCCGTGTCGCAAAACGCGTCGGTCGCTCCCGTTCTCCTGTCTCCGCCGAACCAAGCAAGCGATAAACCGGCACCGTAGAGCAGGGCTCGGGAGAAACAGAGAGCCAGCAGCAGTCACGACGGCCGCAGATGGCAGCCAGCAGAATGCGCGCTCAGTACCGCTGCGGGCAGGCGCGGCGCACTCCGCAGGATTCGTTTCTCCCGACCCTCTGGGCTCGCCACCACATGGGCGCGCGACAGGGCCGCCTGGTCAAGTCGTCGGAGGCGGGCGCCAGTCCAGTCGTCCTCCCCCTAGGGACCCACCCCTATATGCCTGTATCGCTGTCGGCAGAAAGTCGGAACCGCTGCCGTTTGCCCCGTTGGCCCGACTGAGAGGAATCAGGAATACGCACACGTATGTGGATGCATGCGTTTACATGCGTGCGTAGAGACTTTTCAGGACGTGTCACTAAAACCTTTAACCACAATGAACTACGAGCTGAAGAAGACATTAGGAACGTTCAAGTTGACATTTATGGTCGCATAATATTTCTCCAAAGCTTTCGTTGCTCTCATCACATTGACAAACTGCACATCTAAATGCAGTTATATATACCGCGCGCTAGTGACGCAAAAGAGGGCATATGAGCCTCAGACGGCCGGCAGTCATGAGGCCAGGGAACTGGGCCAGCGCAGGTGTTCCTTGCGTACAACGATGCACTATTCTTGCGAAAGAAACGAACATATTTGCCAAGTTTGTAGTGGCTTTTGTTCGATGACGCATGTCCTCGTTCGTACACGGTCCGGTAATGTTGAGCATGCGCATATAAAAAAATAGCGCAGTTAACAGACAAGGTAGGGTGGCACAGGCGTTCGCGTCCAGTTTTATATTATTGCATTCAAATGCAAGAGTGGTACCCTGGCTTTCGATTATTCATATAAACCAGCGCAAACCTCCATTCTGCTACTGAGCATCCAGAACGAAGTCGTGCGGAAAGCTAAAATTTTACCAACGCGTGCTGGCGTTTCATCCGCGCGTTATGCGCCTTGCCCTTTGCAGTGTTACGGTGCACGGTCTGGCAAAACAGGGGCGTTTTAAATGCAGCACGTTGTCAAGAACACGTACGCGAAAACGAACGCTCATGACGACACACAGTTTCGGCAAAAGCGCCAACACAGCTATATATGATCATAATACCTCACTACAAAGGAAAATTGAAAAATAATCGAAAGGAAAAGAAAAACTCTGGGAGTTTCCGTGCCAAAACCACAATCTGTTTATGAGGCACGCCGTAGTGGGAACACTTCGGATTAATGTTGGCCACCTGGGGATCTTTAACGTGCCCCCAGCGCACGGGTCACGGGCGTTTTTGCATTTCGACCCGACACGAGGACCCGGGATTTGATCCCGCGACCTCGTGCTTAGCAGCGCAACACCACAGCCGCTATAAGCCACCACGGCGGGTAAAGAAAAGTACGGATTTCAGCAAGTCGCAGCATAGAATTTACGGATTCTTGCAAAATGGCGATCTTCTTTCTCATTCTCCTTGCTCAGAAAGGAGGAGAAAATGTGTATGTGCGCGCAGAGAAAGGTGGGAAGAGAGTGTGCTGTAACCTAGCTAGGGAGCACGTGACCCGCGCGCTGGAATTGCAGATGCGAAAGTGGCTTCTTGGGCTAACACGCACACGGGCAGCATTCTGCGGGCGCTCAGAACAGGCACATACGCAACACAGCGCGGCGCCAGACGAGTTTTGTCCTATGCGTCTGTGTTTTGTTACGAGGCTTTAATAGCATTCACGCACAGCGGCGTATATGTATAGTCTGCCAAGTTGAGAAACTTGAGCGCAGGAAAAACAAGGCACGTTGCTCGGTGGCTCACCGTTTATGACACGCGGAGACTGATGTTTGTGCGTCTATACGTTGCCTGCTTAATCTCTTAAGCAGTTGACTGGTAATCTCGAAGGAAAAAAATATACAGAAATAAGGCAGTGACAGGCGCTACTAGAGCGAATATGCGTTATGCATAGGTTGCCGCCCAGGTGGGTGGGTGTGTGTGCACACTTCCTCTCGGTTTCACTGCGCAACGTTGTCCAGGTTGCGTCAAGGTATGGAAACATCCACGTCTCGAGAGAGCGAGAATGGTGAAGAAACAAGAGCCGTAACATGTATGTGCTAGCACAACGTGTTGAACCACCGGTAAACACGATCTCTTCAAGTATATGTTATAGTTCTCGCGCGTATTTCGACCGCGTGAATATTAATAATAAAAAAAAAACTGTGAGAGTATAGCATACTGATGAAAACTGCTTATCTTTGGGCTGCATAAATATACTCGCGACGTAGAAGGGTCAAAAGGACATACTGATAGGCTATAGTTGGTATTGCACTTCGGGATGTGTAGCGGAAACGGGGCACTCGAGACTACAGAGAAGACATGACGCCGTTTCTTCGTCTTCTCTGTCGCCTTGCGTGCCCCGTTTGCGCTACACATCGTATAGAAAGCATCGAATCGTGGGAAAAAACCCGTGCTCAGTTAAGGAACCGTAGGGATTTTTTTACTATTGTTTTCTGTCCACTCAGCTGTAACACAATAATAGCAAAAGCTCATCGCATGTCCTGCTGTTTAGCTATAAAATGCAACTGCAACGCGTCGATGAACTATCACTGCACGAGATCTTGGTCTCCAATCTAGAGAAGTGCGAATGTCGATCACATTTTGTCAGTTTATGACGTTTCTTTCGTACTCGTAAACGTACGAAAACAAGAGTTCGGATGAACACTTCGACGCTAGGTCAAGGATATGTAGGAAGAACTCGTGTGCCTTAAATTGCCCCGCACGTCACATTACACAAGTTTCTGTGTAACTTTCATGCATGCCCGCTTTCAACGAGAACAGTGGATGGAACAATTTACACTTATCACTGTAATACTAGAGATTCAGAGCCCAAACCAAACGACAACGGCCGTTTTCTTCTCGTGTATAGCCGCCTATTGCAAGTTACACAGATGGCTTGCATGAACATACCCAACTCCAGTTACTTTTTTCTTCTTTTCCAGTGGATTCTACAATCGCTGGAATAAATGTGTAATTTTGTTCGTCATTTTATCGCAAATTATGCCCCTGTGTAACGTACTGCTATAACTAGATGTTTCAGGGACGGTTGTCACAAATTATTAGAAAATAGGAGGTTGAGATAAATGACATTTTTATCTGGAATTGTGGCAGCGCACACCAGAAAATGTGAATACGGACCTAGGGGGTCGTGGATTTCATCCTTTTCGCACTGCTTTCGCCATTCGTAGTTAAGAAACAGTCATAGAAATCCTCCCAAGAGACTCGATTTCCATTTCGGGCGGCGAAGAACTGGCAGGCAAGTGATGTAACAGCGAAGGTCGCGCCATCACGACATGGCGGCTGGCGAAGTCGGCGATGCGAGAAATGCATTTCAGATATCAAGGAGCTTTCGGCTTTCTCTGTACTTTCTTACCAACGCATTTGTATGGGCCAAATATTTGCAGAACGATTGAAAAGTGTAGGCGAGTTGGAACATATATCCATTCTTGTCCTGTATTCTTTCTCTTGTTTCGTTTGTATGTGCACTGCCCGTGCACTGCCCAAGAACAAATATTTGCAATGCAGTAGGTTTAGCGTATAGTAATTTACACGACTACGCCTGTATGCCAAAAAGAATGATCATGGTTGCGAACGCAAAAATAAAACACCAAGAAAATGTTGGAATTATGACATTAATGAAATCGCTTGCTGCGCGCCTATATAAACATGAAATGCTGGTCGAGTACTATGCTATAAGAACATCGTTGGTATCATGATTATAAATATAAGTCTAACCGGCGTCGATGCTTTGATGCTGTGCATTTTCAACTCAGAATGTACTCAAACAACGCGTGCGAAAAATCGGATATATAGGCTTGTGGGCGTGTGTGTGTGACCCCACATGCGCAGAACTCAAGCTCACCTACAACAGACAGAGAGCGCTAACTTTGTCATCATGTCTATTGCAGGACGAAGGCCTCTCTCAGCGATCTACCCTGTCTTGCGTCAATCGACTTCGTATAAAGCTTCCCTAATCATGCTGCCATCTTTGACTGCGTTTTCCTTTCCTTGGCACCCATTCTGTTACTCACAGACCCACGGTCATCTATATATGCTGTATACGTATTACATGACCCATGTATACAACTCAACTTATCAAACCTTCAGCTCGGTCAGCTACACCATCATGCTTTCTATTTAATTTGCACTGCCGTCTACCTGTCTTAACTAAAATTTCTTGCTGCATCGTGTCTTGCGCGGTCCATCGGATGTGAACGGTCGCCTTCAGTGACCGTTCCCAGCCTTTTATAAAGAAAATGAGTACAGGCAGCTTGGCTGCTATAGTCCATGCTCAAGTAAATTCACGCGGACGCAATCTATAGGGAAAGAATAGAAAGGGGGAGAGGTGGATGGCGTAAAAAAGCTTGGGCTGTTCAAAGCTAATTTTGTTAGGTATAGCTGTGGTAACAGTGTTACAGCACAGATGTGCGACATTAGGATAGAATAAGAAGGTCGTCTTCAAAGTTTAAAAGTAATTTTAACAAAAATGCGATGTTAGCTATAAGCAAAACCTGCTTGCCCAGGCGATTTATGCGCTTTGGCAAACGCAATTCCCGCGAATTAGAGTAATCAAACACATAATTAACAAAATTTTATTAATTTTACTTCCTGCTATTATGATTATGGTATATTTATAGCATTCGAAGCGTCAAGACAATCGTATTTAAATACACCTTCACTTTGCTTGATTCTCCTGGAGCGCTTTTGTTCCGAGATATTCATGATCAAATTTGTCACTCTGTCAGCTAATTTCGCATTCAGGGGCCTGGATCTCGATGTAATGTCAAGCCATGAAGGAATGTCAACGTGAGGGAAAGGAAAAAAAAAAGTGCGTTGTTGCTTGTTTTCGCCAGCTGATGGCAAGAGCGTTGTTGTTATCAGCTTCGCCCAGCTTGCAAATGATATGCCACACGCAGAAAGATACGTCAAAACGGGGGTTTCACGTGGTGTAGAGATCCGTTCCCCTGAATTCCAAGTTACCTGAATGAATGTCAAATTTGATGATGAATATCTCGGAACAAAAGCGCTCCAGGATAATCAAACAAAGTGAAGATGTCTTAAACGATCGTCTTAAGGTTACAAATAACATATACCACAATCGCGGTAGCAAGGAAGTTATTTCAGAGGTTTCTTTGTTAAGTATGTGTTTGGAGACGCTAATATGTCACGAAAATCATGTCCGCCAAAGCGCATGAACATTCTTTCTGGGGTTTTACGTGCCAAAACCAGTTCTGATTATGAGGCACGCCGTAGTGGAAAGCTCCGGATTAATTTGACCACCTGGCGTTCTTTAACGTGCACTATACAACGCATGAACCGTCTGTGCAAGCAGATTTTGCATAGGTGGCATAACGTTTTGATTAAAATTGCTTTTACAGTTAAACTTTGAAAACCATGTATAATCCTATAGGGCGCAAGCTTAGGGCGTCTGCTTGCAAAGGGTTAAGGGACAACAGCGATCCAGATTTCTTTTTTAAATTAAAAAAACATAAACTGCATGTAGACGCGGGACGCGATCGGGACTACGACGTCTTGGGAAGAAGCATGCATATTGCATTAGGAGCCTGTTTTTTGTTGCCGTCGTCTCGGCCGTCAGAGGGTGGGGTGTCTCGCAAGAGGGGGGGTGCGGAAGGGCTTGCCCCGCTCGCGAAGGAAGATGTCAGCCTGTGCCGGAAACACCGGAAGCGACATCAGTCACCGCGGCCAGGGACCCGCCAACACGGCGCAGACGCGCGACGACTGAACGCCGAGGATTCAAGGTACACTGCGGTGCGCGCTTCCCTCGCTATCTATATACACGACCATAAGAACGGGAGCGTGCGCGCAACTTTATTTTTTTTATTTTTATTTTTTTTTTTTGCGCTTCTCGGTGTCTTGGGGCGAAATGAATGGAGGATGCGGGAAGAGAATATTAAACGATGCACGACGCTCGCGCAGTGTCCCATCTGCGGCTTGCCTCCCGACGTTATCGCAGTCGGTGCGCATTGCCTATAAGTTGCCGATGGGGGGCGCGGTTTTGGGGCGCACACATGCAAGAAAGCGCACGCGTGCGCCGCCACGGGGCACGTGCCGGCCAGTGGCAGAGTCGGCAGCCGGTTGGCGAAGGTGGAGCCAGGTTTTCGGCCGCGTGCGGTAGGGATATTTACTGGGACGGAAAGCGGTGGGGTGTCGATGAACACAGCTTTAATTTGCATTACGCCTCGAATAAGCGGCTTTCACGACGCGCGCAGCGCCACGCAGCGCCCAAGTTCGTGCCTCCTCTTCTCAAGCTTGCGCGCTTGACTGCGTATTTCTTCTTGATTTGTTGGATCGTACAGCGGATGAATGCTCGTGACCCAACAGCCAAAGCTTGTCGCGTCAGCGGACAGTATACTGTGTTAATTCAGAGGCCTCGCCGATCGTTGCTTTAGTTGTGCGATTGGATCGGCGCTGGCGCACAGGTCACGCCGGACGAGGCAATGGTCAGGTCACCGCGAACATTAACTGTGTAATGCTCTTTATACAGCCAACGAGGGGCCTCTGTCAAATCTTATTTGCTGCCGTGATGCCGCGCAAAATGCTGACGAGTTGTCTGTCAAGGTTGCGAGTTCAATTACTGCCGCGCATTTGGGCCTACGTGGAATACGAAAATAAACAGCCGCATAAAAGGTAGAATTCGTACAATAAACCAGCGCAAATATTCTCACCGCGATGTACAAACTACCGACGAGCTGTGAGAAGATCGAGGAAACAATTCAAACAAATGAACAGCATTGCCCATAGGTATAGTTAGTTGCTTCTGTAGAAATCAATTAAATAACTTCAATTATAACAACACTATTTTTTTGCTTATTAAAGCACAAAAATATGATCAACAGGTGGGTTTATATTGTGAGGTTCTGCGTATATTCTGGGGCTGTTGTAGTGAACGCTCAGCACAAAATGCGGAGGTGCATACAGATGGCACTTTCCGCGTTCACAAACCGCGCATGTGGGGAGCAAGAAACAGCAGCTAGCCCTTCAGTCCGCCTAGATCTCGCCCCCGTTTATTCAAGAAGACATCTTCAGAAGTATACAATGTAGCTCGTGCGGCATTCGAGCAATGTAACAACCAGGCTAGTATAACCTTCCACGAAGAGAGATACATTTGCGGGCGAGTGCGGGGGGGGGGGGGGGGGGGGAGGCACCAATTGGGGCTTGCGAGAAGCGTGGATCCCAGGAAACGCAAACGAGCGGAGGCTGGGAGTTGATGTAACAGAGCACGGCGCATGAATCCATACCCATTCCGCTCAACGTTTTCATTACGCCGGGCCTTCAGGACTGCGCCAGGTGTTTCGATGTTTGTTTTAATGTCAGACTTGAACAATGCGGCGCGATTTCCCTGGAGCCCCAGCGCGTGTTCTACGTGGAAATAAATAAGCTTTTTCGTCTACAGAGTCCGCAAAACAATATGCGAATATGCCGGGTGCAGTAAACTGAGCGTCAATATGGAGTTCTAGCACCCGTCTCTGAGCTTAACTTGGCTGTCACATTAATGATACGACGAAAATTTACGTCGGAAGAACTTCCCACCCACCGTTCGGCCAGCTTTATAGAAAATCAGGTTGAGAAAATAGAAACGCAAAAATTTTGAAAAATAAGTGCGCGTGGCTCGTCGCTGGACAGGGAGCTTATTTTCCGCAACTATATACTGCGGTGAGCCAATTTCCATTTAACTCGTACTTTCACATTCAGATAGATTAAAATGCAAAAGTATTCTCCTTGGGCAAACGCTGAACTGGATTGAATGATTTTCATAAATCTTAGACAGAAAGATATTATACCGATAGTTGAAAGCAGAAGTGCCAAACATTTGTGAATATATATATATATATATATATATATATATATATATATATATATATATATATATATATATCGAAGCGCGGTTTGCAATTCCGTAACTTCACACGTAGGAAACACGTAGAAAATTAATAAAACTCGCCCTTAAAGTGTTTAAAATGAACAAACACGACATATTAGTTTACACTCCATGTAAAATAGTGACAATATTTATTTTTTTAATTTCGAATAAGCCCATTTCACAATTAGTGCTTCATTCAGAGCGGTGTACGATTGTCAGTTTCACTTTACAATGAACGTCCTAATTGATGCTGTTCAGCGTATTACGATACATATTTGTAAAGAGCAATTGTAAGAGCATATTTGTAAGAGACAAAAGTGTAAACTTGATGTTTCATTTTTTTTTTTTTTTTGCCGGATTTCGGCAAGGTTTGTAAAAATGACAGGCACAAATAAAAAAAAAATGGTTCCAACAGTCGGTATATTTATTTTTAAGGGCGAGATATAATTCGCCAAAATCGGTTCGATGGGTTCCCAGCAAAACGATTACTCCGTTCTATAAGTTCTCTTTTAAATGGCCGCGCTGAGCGTGGACGAGAGTCGAACGGAGGTTATGACACAAACGGATGAACGGCTGAAAGCAGCTCTCAGCTCCCCGCCGAGAGTCGTCGCGCCGAGCGCGGAAAAAGAGCAGAAAACTTGTGTCTTGCTACAAGCCACAGAACTGACCAGAATTGTGGCGTATAACAATAAGGACAGAAGAAGCGACACGGACAGGCGTGTCGTTAATATTGTCCCTGTCCTTTCTGCTGCGACAATTATGGTCCAAAACATGTAGCAATTATATATTCCAACAACGTGTTTTATAACAGCCGTGTGAATTTGTGAAACCAATATGCCTTGCGTCGGCTAATCAGAGGATGAAAAGAGAAGCTTGCTTTGTGTGCAAGAGTGATCAAGACAGCGCGTTCGTAAGAAGAGCACTTACAAGCTCTGTATAGCCGATGACAAGCAGTGCTTAGGCTAAAAAATCTTGATTCGGCACCTGGCTATCTTTTTTTTTTATTCTTGCTACAAATTAGTGATTATGCACACAAACACTTCAGTTCGCAACCATTCGGTGTTAGTGCTTGACCTGCCAAACCTTTCCACGTTCCTTAAAGGGACACTAAATAGAAAAAGTATTTGAGGTGTGCTAGCAAATTACCCTTCTGCACTAAAAAAAAAATACCCACTCTCACCATAGAAAGAAGATTGATAAGCAAGAAAAGACAAAAACAACATATAGTTTGCACATACATCATCGCGCGCGGACGCCATCTTTGGGTGCTAGGATGTCGAGAAGCGGCCTAAGCAAGAAACATGGCACCATCACAACCCGACAGGCGCGTCTTGCGTCGATCGTCAAAGCGATATAACAATGGTAAACCAGTGAAAAACAGTCGCCGTCAAAAGGCAAAACAGTGTGCGTGTGACAATAAGGTGCACTGACGTCATCGCGGACGCCATATTTAGGTATACTAGACCGGCGAGAGCTTCCTCCATGACGTCACATGAAAACTATCTATAGACGGGTGGCGACGCCGTCGTGAAATTACCGCACCCGCTCACCGTGACGTCGTGTATTTTGACGGATTTTGCTCAGGCCTAATCATTTTTTTTTTATCGGCAAAGTTGACGCATTGTATTCTAAAAGAGCCAAGAACTAATTTCAGCGAGTTTGAAAAACTTCTACTTGGCCACAACCGCTCAAATGCGAAAAAAAAAGTACCTTGAAATCTTTGACCTTCACTTTCATATCTAGTAATCGACCTTTTACGAGGAAATAAACGAAAACAGAGTTTTTAAAGAATGCTTTGTCATTATAAACTGAATGGTTGCAGATATTGTTCTTAAATCGGTGCAGCGAAGATGTTAGCAAATCCAGCTGAACTGAGAGCTCTTTGCAGCAGACACCGTATACGCCATTGTTTATCTTATTTGGAGCCCGTGTTCGACCAAAACTCGCCGCAACCCGTCGCCGCCAAACTGTTATAGAAGTAGCAGAACAGCCGCTGACCCTCGCGTTAGTTGAATTGTGGTCGAAAAGTTTATGACAGTTTTCCTCAGCTTAACGTTGATGAGGTAATCAGGCGTCAGAAGTGCGCCATACCGAAGCGTTTAAGCCCGTCTGTGATCCCAAATTTTCTTTGGAGATTCCAGCACCACCTTTGTCACCCTGCTTTTCAGTGAGAACCAGTGAATTCAACCGAGTTTTTAGAAGTGCGTAAAATGAATGAAATCGTATTCTACTTGAAACGAATGGTAGCACTGAATACTAAAGCCCAGCGGTCATAGCCTTTCTAATAACGTTGCTGCGCGCTCAAAGCGAATGTCACGTGGCAGCTACATGTATAGTAGAGACTGTGCGGCACTGCGATGGGGTGCAAGCGTGCACCACAGGCAGTGCGCGTCGCAGCGAGAGGAGTTTTGTTTCCGGGAATATGACATCCGTCCCGTGGGAAATAAAAGAGGCCGAAAGCAGCCATTCCTCAACGCTGTTATACCCCCCCCCCCCCCGCCCCCCCTTGCGCGAGCGGTGACCCTCGTCTCACTGCTCCTATACTTGCAGGCGAGCGCAGCAAATAACAAGAAGCAGTCGCGTGTAGTGTTACTGCGCGTAATCACATGCTGCTTTATTTGGCTCCTAGAAGAGAGGATCTTCCATCTATTTTTGTTTGATTCCAGCAATTGTGAGAGTTATGAACAGTCGCGTTGCAGCGCAGGCCACGTTCGTAGCCGTGCAACGACCCGTACAAAGGTAAAAATAGAAATTCTGTTGCTTTCCTAAAAAAGAAAAAAAAAAGTTTATTGAAGGTTACAGAAAGTTAGTAGGAAATCAACAGACGATCAACAACATTTTTGTGCGGGATACTGTTCTGCGTTCTCACATCGCCAAGCACGAACAGCCTCTCGAAGACAGTGTGACATTCTGCCCGTCGACCATTACGTTACACTCTGGTTGGTTCCATCTGTTGCCCACCTTTTCAAGGTCTAAGGCTGTAGCTTCCTTCTTATTACCATCTTCCGCCCGCTATTATGAAGAATAGAGTGGCACAGTCATCGCAGGGAATCAATTGCACTGTGGAAACTAATCGAGAGCGCTTGTTCCGGAATGGCACACGATAGGTCGCAAATCAAAGCGAGCGGTTGTCTCATTCCCATGGTCTCCTCTCGTGCTGGATGAACATAAAATGTGGGCTTGATACCTCGACCATCGCGTTCTCGAAGACATGGTTTTGTTGCCATATCCCGTCAGTCTCCTCTTCCCTGAGCATGCCAGCCCCCCTCCAACTGCCTCTGCTAGTTTGCTGGCATAATTGCTGCTTTCAGCAGCAACCACCATTCGCCTAGCTGTTATCGTTTCCGGTACCGTGCTCCGATTACGCCCAGAGGCGCTTGTCCATACGTTCTTCTTTATTTCTTCTTTCGCGCCACGTGCACGCAGTTCAGATGAACGGGCACGAGCCGGCAGCTCGCGCGTGCGTAACTCACGCCGTCGCGCCCAGTCAACGCAGAGTGCATGCGCGGAGCGCGAGCGCACGTGCCGTTGGAGCATGTTTCGGCGCCCAGTCGGTTGGCGCACGAAAGCTCGCAGCTGGGCGAAATTTGAGCGCTCCCTATAGAAGGGCTCGCCCGCGCCCTTGAAACCGTGGCCCACTGGCGAAACGTCCAGTGTGCGACCCTCTCTCTTCCGCCATCACCCACCGTCACCGTGAAACTCGGATCGGCTATGAAAAACGAAGAAAATATAACCCAAATGAAATGTAGGTCGCGCGGCCAGGATCGAAGTTGAGGGCCCACTCTTGCTCACGTGGTCCAAAGCGCGGAGTGAGCAGAGCAGGGCGCAGCTGCGGCTCGCTCCAGGCGCGTGCCCGCCGCCTTCCAAGCTCCCAGCTTCGCTTGCCTTCGTGGTTCTCGCGTGGAGCGGGAATGCCGCTGCTGTTTCGCGGCGGTGCTCCATCAAGGTCGCTCATGCTGGACGCGATGAGGGGGCGGCCGTGCACACGCCCCGAAGTCCCGCTCGCTCGCGCGGAGAGCTGCTTCTGGTAGCCGCCGGCGCGGGAACCGAAAGTAAACTCAAAGGCACAGCTGAAGGAGTTACGAATATTCACGTGCTTTCGGCGTCTTTCTCAAAAAAGCGTTCCGTGCACTTATAAACGCACTTTTCACGTCCCGTTTTCACAAGTGCGTGGGTTCACCCTCCCTTCTCGCGAAGACACTGCGTTTGCAAAGCTCAGAATGAGAGCCTTTTGCTTCAGTAACGCTCAATAATAGCAGGATTATGCAACGCCTTCAGAAACCAAATACTAGTGGCGGTGTGCACGACCACGGTGAGTTGGATTGACTAGTTAGAACACGAAATCGTTCAAGGGCACTGAAATGGAATTAAGAAAGAAAGCGAAAACTCCTTCGCACTAACAGCAAGGAAAGGTATGCAAGTCAACTAAAACGTTCAGCACTTCTGTGATCCTACGAATTTCCACAATGCTCAGTGGTATACATCAGGAGACTTTCAGTTTATCAGGCAGGTCTGCTATTGTGTTTGGTTTCCTTTTCTTAACGATCCCATTAAAAAAACTGCTAATGTCTGGACTTCCCACGAGAGGTCAAGTGAATCTACGAAAACAATTTTGACGGTGGTACGTGTACCGACAGCTGCGCCTGCGCCAATTATCTAATGCATCAACTAGTATAGAGGCGTGTATCTTCGTCGGCACAGCTTGTCATTTCGCAGTACATGCTCGCTTCTTGATTACTTATATGTGGTTTGTACAAGGGTCGTTCCTAGTAAATTGTTCCTACAGTGAAAAAGAATAAATCACAAGAGAGGACAGGAGCGCGTGCTGACTATCAACTAAACAGTCTCCTAAATGCAAAGTGCAAAACGAATAGAGGGAGCGCGGTATCTTAATTATCTCACGGTGTAACATTATCCTCATTCACTATCCTACTCGGCACACACCTTATATGCATGCGGAGCCCTTCTATGTACAATGGCGACGACCCATATGCGTCGCTTGCTGTGGAACAGCGATGTGTATAATCAAAGTTATAACGGAAGAGAACGTCAGTGCAGTTGGAATGTAGCCGCAGTGCGGCGAACACACGGTGTGAAGAACGCAAGTGCACTAATGGTCTCGAGAGTTGACGAGCAAGAGAAAGTGACCTTCGCCCGACTGCAGAACGGACTCCGGTGCTGGTTGCCACAGCAGATCCCTTGTGTGCCGCAGGAATAGAAGCTGGCAGAACGTTGGCAGTGGTGTCAAAGCCATACATGGGCCATACTCAAAACTTAACTGACCTACTTTCATAAGCGTATAGCACATTGCCTTCGTGTGTCAAAAGCAAGCATCCTGCGGGTAATTTTAAATAACGCCTTCACTAAAGAATTTGTAAAATATGTAAGCGCGTGAGCTCCTATTAGGCTCTCAAATATTCAGATGTGTTTCTGAGGCTACTTCGATGGCTATCTTGCTTAGGGTGCAATTGAATGTCCTACAAGTACATTTGGCTGATGTGACGGTGGCAGGGCTGGAAACATCCCCTGTAAAACCAATTAATTTCATTTTTAAATCGAAGCTTTCTTTGTTTCACTGATTCGTCCGTGAGCGCCGAAAACGCACTGCAGGAAAGCCAACTTACGCAACAAAACAATCTGCGCATCTGCGCTCACAATCGTAGAACACTACAGTTTACATTCGCAGTTGTACCGATAAGAACAATGGGAACTGCAACGCCACGCTACCCAAACTGTATATATCTGCATTGCATTACGCGCGTTACGCAATGCATTGGGTAGACCGTGGGTGCCGCGCACGGCAGAAGAGGCTGCCGTACGCGATATTTAAGCGCGAGCGCGATCCTGCCCGTAAGGCCGATCCCGTGTACCGGCAACGGCAGAGCCTCTGACCGTCTACCACAGCGATAAGGCAATACTGTAAAGAGTAGAGTCATCCGTGAAAGTGTGAGTGTGTGTGTGTACATGAACGGCTACATGATCTAAAATAAAGGCTGTGCAACTTATAACGGAATGTGTCTTCTTAAAAAAATACAATCCTATACAAGCAATCAAATCACATTTGCACCGCATTGGATCGCTCAGCATTTCTTGGGTTTGTTGCGTCGTCGTTGGCTTTGGACTTTGATTCAGCTTGCATGGGCGAATGCTTCGCGTTTGTTATATTTTGTTATATTTTTGTTATATTTGTCGTATATACTCAATAAAAGACTGCATGCAGCAAAAACGTTCTTATCGAGCAAAAGCTGCACAAGACAAATGTGTCGAATAACTAAAAAAATAGGCGCGTTTTAACCAAATTACCGGGGGGCCGAATTCACAAAACTTTTTGTTCGTAAGTGCTGTTTCCCATTGTCCGGTCCCTTTTCATAATGATATCCCCGCCAACACGATTGGCTGGAATGTATTCTTGCGAACAATTCTAGCGTAAGTACTTTTTTGTGAATACGTGCCCGAGGTCGATGGTGTCGTTATGCGGACTTTAAGCTTATTTATTAGCGGTGGCTTAAGCACCGAGATGTCTAGAGTTATACTCTTGTGCGTATATATAACTTCCAAAAAAAGCTAACAATTTCTGTGCATTGTCATTTGTAAATATATTGCGCTCGTTCAAAGCGGCCGCAGGTACGCTGTGAGGGCGTCATAACAGCGCAATGTTTCATGACGTTGCGAGTGCATGCGATGTCTTGCCACGATTCTTTCATAGCAGATATCGCGTCGTCGCCGTAGTCATCGAAATAGAAATTTTTCTCTCTGCCACTGAATCCAGCGGATTCATGATTCCCTAACTTTTTCTCATGAGACTCAATACACACGTGTTATGCCATCCTGACATGCCTTCAACTAGTTGTTTACTACGTCGTCTTGTCGTTATTTGTATCATGTCCGCCATATGTCGGACACGCAGTCGGTTCAGCGCAAGGTTATAATATGAATTCGTCGTTGGGCTCGATGCCGGCTCAGCGGCACAATGTTCTCTGTCTTGAATATTAGATTAATTTCATCTATGCCTGTGTGCGCTGCCGTTCACACATATCTACATACTGGAGCTTACCCTGGCTACGATGAGAGGCAAATATTTCAGGCAGGATAAATCTAAGCTTTAGGCAAACAAGGTTCCTGTTCATGTGCACTTAGACACATGCAGCCTCATGTAATCGAAGTAAACACATGGCGTTCACGAAGCCTTCGGGAAGCGACGAGAGCGCTCACTGCGTGCTCGCATGCAGTCGCGAGCGCAATCCACGTCCGGTGAAGAAGAGAAAAATAAGTAAGAAGGAATTGCGAGTCCAATAAACCCGCGTCCAGAACGGGACGTTTCGTGTGGTGCACCTGAGCTCATCCTACCAACAGCCAAGCTATTTCAGGCTCCTCGGGAGCTGGCGTCAATCTTCGGCGGAAGGCGAAGCATAGGACAACAAGCAAAGTACGACGACGCTGACATAACGGCACGCAGGCGGGGATTAAAAAAGAGGCGAGGCAGGAGAAAAGCAGCGCTTCCTCCGGTGCCTCTCGAGTACGGCGTGGCACGCATGACCTGGCAGATGGGACGCACGTTTTTTCCACGTTCCTGTGTACACGGGCGCGCGCTCGAAACACACCAAAGCAGAAGAGCCCGTGGGCCGGAGTTTTTTTTTTTCGACGGGTCAAAAAGTCAGTGAACGGAAGGCGCACGGACGCAAATCTAAGAAGGACGAAGCTCACCTTCGGCGTTCGTAGCTGCACCCTGCGGGTCCTCGTCGGTGTCCTGGAGGTTCCCACCTTTAGGCTGGAGATTTCCGGCAGCAAGCTCGAGGTTTCCTGCCGCGAACTGGAACATCTCGCCCACAAACTTGAAGATTTCCCCCGCGAGCTGAAGGTTTACAGCTGTCTGCTGTATGTTTTCTTCCGAAACCTGGATGTTTTCGCGTCGAACCTCTTTAGCCTTGCCCCAGGATGCTATAGCTGCTCTCAGAAGGCCCCTGCATTCTTCCGGGAGATCTTCGACCACTGCTTGGAAGTCTGCATCATCCAGAGGGTCTACATACGCGTACTGAGGTTCTTCACCCCCGACCAGAACTGCACCCTGCATGTCTTCCTGTGCGTACTCGGCGGTCCCATCCGCGTAGTGGACATGCACAACGGCGTTCTGAGGGTCTTCTCCGAAAACGATTCGGGGATCTTCTGCACCTAGCAGGCTTTCGCTGATGTTGGCTGAGAAAAGAAAACAAAACCGCGTTAGAATTAACACGCACAAAACGAAAGTTTAGAAATGACCAACATCCTCTGTATAGCGCGGAAAAGTCATCAGGAAAAGTATGTTGATCCTAAGTCACCGAGAAGATTAAAAAAAAGAAATCAAATCGAGGTGCGTCTGCAAAGGGGCCACGGGAAATGCAACTATGCATTCACGTGTCCACATTTCGACCATAGGTTTCGCCCACGCTGCTCCGACGGATATTTTAAAGAAAAATGTAGAAGAGCCCCTCTGCTTACGTCAGAGGTTGCAAATTCTAAGCGGGCCTGAGGTTTCAAGGTATTCCGTGGCAAGGCTTCGAGTTCATATTCACCGCGGCGGACGTCCTGAAGCGTGCGCCGAAATATCTGTGCACAGGTGCTTTTACAATCATAAAATTCTCAGCATATGTACAATTGTGGCATGTGCAAATCATGCAGGTTTTATTGAAGATATCTTTTTTTCTTTTTTTAGTTATACCAACGTTATTGCGGCGCCTGAGCTTTAACTGTTGTCCATTAGCATCCACCACGGACTCGCTATATTTGAATTCTAGTAGGGACCTAATCACGGTCGCCTATGCCTTTATGTGTGCACGAAGGATGCGGATGTTGACGGGAAAACGCACCCTGGCGGCCATGTAGCCAACAGTCGTTGGTGCCATCTAAAAGAACGTAAATAAATAGACAAACAAAAAACGCCAATGTCAAGACACAAAACACGATATGAAAATCGAGTCGTAAGCACGTTTTTGCCAGCACCAAAAATAAAGAAATTATTGACGAACCAACAGAGGAAAGTGATTTTTGCGGAGTCCTTCCTCTATTGAATTTGTGAAAATGCGATTTTCATGTCGTCACCAAAGACGGATCGCTTCTTTATTTCAACGCTAACGCTTTTTAGTCAATGACGTAATCAATATCGCTGTTCCCGACACCTTTCTGACGAGCAGACAGATTCTTGGCTCCACTGGCGGCAATAAAACTGAGTCAAAGAAAGTGACGCTCACTTTTAAGAGCTTCAGTTTGGGATAAGGTGCTGCGAACATCGACGTAAGGATGATTATATATATATATATATATATATATATATATATATATATATCATAAGAAGCCAACAAACACCAAAGAAAACACAGGGGAAATTAATTGTACTTACTAATTGAATTAAAGAAATCATAAATTAATGGATTTAAAATTGAACAACTTGCCGCAGGCGGGGAACGATCCCACGTCTTCGAATTACGCGTGTGACGCTCCTAGCAATTGAGCTACCGCGGCACCGTTATCCCATCCACTTTCTGGGATATATTTATGTTTTACAACTAGAACTAACCCTGGGAATGTTAGCCAGCGCACATCCGCCGCCAAGGTTTGTGAGTGATGGCGCTGGCTAACACTCCCGCAATAAGCTAGATAGCCTAATAAGCCTGGTGGACAGTTTCGGGAAAGTTATACCTACTGAACGTTGCGCATGAACCCGTAATAATATTTTTTTTTAGTCCAGTAACATCGCCTCCCGTTACTCGGCCCTGACTTCCCCTGCAATGTAATAATCGCTTCGGGCGGCTTGGAACATTTAATTTGTAAATTGAAACCTTAATTCCAAAGTGATGGTTATACGGCGTCCAAGTTTTTGGAAAGTACTAGAACTCCATAATACTAACAAAGATCTCAACAATCGCTTGATAAAGGTTATCGATACAGATCTCCGCTAACGACGCCCAGTCCCGTCTACACTGGCGTCGAACTAGGGTTCTTTCCTTGAATCACTGCGTTTTTATAGACCCGCATCAACGACTTTGTTACTCGCCTTTATTTTAATGTTTACCTTCCCGCTGATTGTTTAATTTTGCGTGAGGTAACTTCTACTGACATCATCATGCTTCAATCTGCCAATGCCATCGCTGCTCGCTGCAAAGCTTGGTGTACGAAGTTGAACATTGTAAATTTAATGAAAGTTGATGCGCGTCACCAGAACCATCTTACATGCAGTCCGCTTACTACATTTGATAACACAGCTTTGGAATCAGTTTCGCGCTACAAGTACATCGGCGTTCATATCCCATCCGACTTTATCTGGACCGCTCACATTTACTGCTTTACTAATAATGCGTTAGTCATGCGAATAGAATGCTAGGATACCTCTGATTAAATTTTTCACATCGTCCTTTGTTAAAGCTTATACTTTATAACGCCATATAATACTTACCAAACTTGAATACCCTGCCTCAGCGTGGGACACAAGTCACACTCAACCTCATTCATTTAATATAAATGGTTTAGCATCATTCTGCTCAATTTCATTCCATTTCATACCTCCAGGACAACAAGTATAAGTCAGTGCATTCGTATTTTTCGCATAATACCAGCGGTCGTATTCAAAAAAGCGTTTCGTTCGTTATGTGCTTTTTGCCATTGGCGGACGTCTCAGCTTAATACAGGGTGTCCCAACTCTCATGCACCACGATAAAAAAAAAAAAAAAGACCAATTGCGTTACTCGAAGACGTAGTGCATACTGTTTCCAGTACAGTGGAGTAGCCGCCAGTAATTTTTTCGTTACTGTGATTTAATTAGGTAATTGTACTCGAGAAGTACGGTCCTAATTGTCAAAGTGTCAATGAGAAAATTGTAGAGCAACACGGAAAACTCCGGATACAGCTTTCTGTTGCTCAATACGTGCTACATAAAAGTGATTTTCCGAGCGTGAAAAAAGCCCGCGAATACTCGCAAAGTGCCTCGAGTGGCCAGTCGCACGGCAATTTTGCGTGTTCTTGACCCGTATTAAAAAAAAAAAATCTCTTACCCTAGAATTGTCCGTAAAAGTAAATTCCAGGCCATCCTGATACTGGACATAATAGCGAAGGCGGCCAGTGCCAAAGAGTATACTTACGAAAGGAAAGCTTTGTGCACACGGCCTCTTCCGTTTATGTGCTCTGTTTTCTTATAACGACTCCTCTCTTAAATGTCATTGGCAGCGTGTATACGCAAATGAAAGAAAACTGGTAGTAGACTTCGCCATACATACGTGCCACCAAAACAAGACTTGCATTCCCTAAAATTGGCTTCCGTAAAGTGCCATTCAAGATTGACCGATCGCCAACGTATCACACGGATCGCTATCATGCGTGAACGCGAACGCCAGCCTTAGAGAAATTTTTGTGAATACGGATCCGGATTATTCCAACTGAGAAAAATTTACGTCAAACTTTGCCGAAAACGGAAATTTCTTTTGCAGCAGCCCAACGGAACAATAATGGCCGATGTCATCACGCTAACACTTTTTGCAGTACAAGCCTGAATATAATTGTGCCCGATTTCATCCTTATCAGATGACAACAATATTGTTCGCGTGTGCATGCATTCGTTTAAAGGCATATCACAGGTTAAATGTTTGCTCCTTCCACAAGCACTGCATTTTGTATAATTCTGAATACGATGATTGATTAAATTTATATGTGCTGTTTTCCTCGCCAAAGAAATACACCTTCCACAACACATTGCTTCGTTATAAAAGTTGCTTTTTACTTTTCAAATATATTTCTTTTGTTACTACAACGCTTACGTGTCTGTGTTCGCTTGATGTTTGCTCTTTTACGTCGTGTATCGTAAAGCTTTTGTTGGGTCCTCCTCCTCTTCTCATGTAAAGTGACCCGATAACGTTCACAAAAGAAAAACTACTTATCACACCTTGATGTTATTTCGCAAACTATCTTGCAGACGCGAATCGCCAAGAAGATTGGCCATCTTTACAGCCAGCCGCCGCCGACAACGACCGCACGTGACGTCACCGCACTAATCCGTTAAAACTAACCTGCCATGGATGACAAGGCCGCCTTTGACAAATAGATTCGCCTATCGAAACGTAGGCCAGCCTTTCTGAGACACTATATTCCTGCTTATGTAATTATTATGTCACATATATTTAAATATTAGTGTATATAGTGCCGAAATTAGGGACGGTACCCACCTTGAAGGCCTTCAAGTAGGCAGGCGTCTATTGCGTCTGAAAAACAAAACAAATCAAAAAGGAAAACCACCACAAAAGGAATATCAACAAGCAGCGTTAGGTAACGAATCATTCAACACACGTCAGACCCGGCTTCTATACATCTATTGTCAGCGCGATAGCACAAAGGCTAAACGTCTTGATAAAAGGCGGCGGAAGTTGACGGTGTCGTGCCCCGTAGGGCGCATGCGAATAACATTTCGTTTCTATTACGCCTTCCGTCACACATCGATCCGTCCGCCCAGTGATGTTAAAGTGAATTGCGCGACGCTGCGGAAACCGCCGCGCGCGCTCCATGCGAGCTGTCGTTATGACAGAGAGACCCCGTTTTCCCCCGGAAATGCACCAGCACTCTGGAAATTCAGCGCACGCCCAAAATCCCGTTCGCCCTGACGTCAAGGCGCGCTCCAACAAGCGTTTCAAAACTGCCGATATACGGAGGACAGCAATTTCGCAGAGATGAGACGTGCGGACGCAGCGGATGCGCTGGGGAGAGGCTTTTTTTTTTTTTTTTTTTTTTTTTTTTTGCTTGCATGAGCGCGGATCAAGGGGCTCCGAGGAGTTGCCGTCATATCCGCTACAGGCAATGCGTACGTCCAGGGTCCTCACCAGGCCCGTAGCCAGGAATTTTTTTCGGAGGGTGAGGAGGGCACTTGCTGAAGGCCTTGACTATTTGAGGAAAGCATCTATTTTTCAGTAATTATTTTCGGTAAAAATCGCAGTAAGTAAATTATGTGACTTTTTAAATACTAGAAGAATGGGGGAGGAGGGGGGGGGGGTCGCAGTGGTGGCAAAGTCGGGAGCGCAGCCGCGTCTCTCTGTTTATCGGGCGCCGACTGTCGGGTGCGGCGTCCTCTGCTCTTTTGTGATGATCCGTGTCGCTTACGCGGCGGCCCGTTCGGCCGATGTACTCAGCGCAGTAGGACATGGGCACGATGAGATCTGCTCAGTCTTGCACATGGTGAGCAGCTCTTGACAAGTTTCTTTGCGCAGCGCGGTGGCGGGGAGCCCATCTGGAGAACCTCCCTCTCCCCCCCCCCCCCCCATCAAAATTTCGGGGGGGGGGGGGGCTTTAGGTCCTCGACCCCCCCCCCCCCCCCCTATCCCTCCTTGGCGACAGGCCTGGCCCTCACATATTCGGACTATGGTGAACTATAGTTCGGACGACAACTGCGAAGGTAAGTGCACAATGCACCGCATATACACAGCAGCAATCACTGGTCAAACCTCAATGCATGTCTGTAGAATACGTTTTTTTTTTCTCATCGAGAAATTATGCAAGACCGAATGCGAATGTAAACCTCAAAGGCACTGTTTCACGAAGCAAAAACAAACAAGCAAACAAACAAATAAACAAACAAAACGCCAGTGGTACCTGCACCACATAAGAAAAAGGGAATGAGTGAATTAAATAGAAATACGCAGTGGCAGGGTTTCTGCCTGAGGAAATGGGGTCTTCTTGAATTTTTTTTTTACATTTTTGATGAACATTTTAATGGTTCTGAGCTAGATACACTCTAGGCGATGCGGAGGTTTCAAGCGAACATCAGCCGATTACCCGCATCTAAGTTTTGTGTTACAGCGGCTGTAATACCAGGAGTAATTGGAATGCATGCCTGCGTCGTGTTGCCGTCGCAGGCATCCATCACAGCAGCTGATGAAGCAGCTTAGGCACTACAGGTTGTGGAATATATTATGGTTGCTTATTTATTCGATCCTAACACAATGTGCAGCTTTTGGACCTCATTAACCAATCGCTCAATAATTCGGTTTGACACTCCGCTGCAATGAAAATGGCTTACTCAACAACAGAACGAGGCTATGCTGAGGAGAGCTATAAGTATGCCCATAAAGAAAATTCAATTCATCTTAATTTTATTTAATTGATAGGAGGAGACGAGACAAATAGCTGTGAATACAGCTTGGTAGGAATCCCGGCTTCTGTGGCAATGCAGCAGGAGCAGCTATGCAGCAGCCATTATGTGTATATAAATATATATGATAAAGTACATACAATTATACAATAAAAATGGTGCATATCAATTGGTGCATACATATGGGAATATGTACAGATAACATACATATTGATGTACGTTATGCTAAATGCATTTGTATTCAATACAAATAATTAGCATTTTCATAAGTGGAATATGTTAACGCATAAAGCACAGCACCCTGAAACAATAATGCGAATTGAAAGCAATATGTAAGCGGTTATATACAGGACAATTTCTGTTGGCAGTCGATTTTGATAAAGGAACTACGATGGCAAGCAATATCAAAGATTATCCTAATTGGTTCACGGTGTCGGTACAAATTTTTTGTGTGCCTTGTTTGTCTTGTGTGGATGTTTTTCTGAATTCTAACCAGTAAGATCATTAAATTGAGGCTATAGCGTAATAATTCTTTATAACTTAGAATCAACCTATAGTTGTATTGGAAACGTGGGCAAAATATACTTCATAAAAAGACTGCCACTGTGGGAGAGAAATGGCACATTCGTAATACAGCGAACATCTTTTTTCTGGAGTAGGTACGCTCCCGACGAATTACACACGCCATTTGTACAGCAGACAGTGCGACAATACTGAAGATGACATTACTAACGAGTTATCAAGTTTTTGAGCTTAACAGGAAGCTTATGTCTCGTACGCAAGGTGATACCAACACAAGAGGAATTTTATATTCAATATACTCGATATAATCTTTAGAAAGGATGATACCTAAAGTTTTTTTTTAGGTTATTGACACTTTCTATAGCTTCATTGCCCACAATAATATGAATGCCCGTTGACGTTTTACCTTTTCGGTGTGTATATACTGAACCATTTTACTTTAAAGGCATTTATTTTGAAATGGTTTATGTACGCCCATTTTTTTTTTTTTTTTGCGTACATGTACGTATGTATGTACGGCCTTTTCTTCAATTTCTGTTTCAAGCGCACCCATAACGAAAACTATTAGTCCCTGCACACAAGATCATTTTGACATCACGAACACTGTGCACTATGTCATGGCCCCATATTAAGAATAGAAATAGACACAGTGTGCTTCCCAGCGGGACTTCAGCACGCATTTGCAATGAAGCATTGTCGATGCTTGTGATCTGCTGTCCTTGTGAAAGATAAAAGCGTATGGGGAATACCCCGGACACCATATTTTTTAGATTCAAAAACATTAGGTCGATTTTGATAAACGAACTAGGATGGAAAGCAATGTCAAAGTTGTCTTCATTCAACCTTTGAAAAAAAAAAACGACATAAATAACAGCAATGAGCTTTTGCCGCTGAATGCTGAAAGTCGTTTCTTATTGTGCCAACAGTGAAGTTTCTGCTGATCGATGCTTTCAGAATCCATGCTGGAAACCGTGTAATAAATTATGCCTAGTAAACCATAGCTGGACATGGGCAACTTTCTCTACACCTTTGACTATTGAATTGACTATTCAGCTGTCAACCTCTGCTCTTAACTCAAAAAACTTCAACCCCGTAAAAGCTAATTAGATTCGTGTGTGACCTTAGAAGAGGAATTACTGCGTTACATGGTCATCCCTTGTGCTCCTCTCAAAGGAACGAATATGCCGAGGCGACACGACACGACACGCCGTTGGCTGCTCATGAGGCCATTAGTTTAAGATGGCATAAAATGACAATGGTCACTGCGGCGAGCAATAGGCTGTTCCTTTCTACCTCTGAAATGTATCTGCACTCCTTACGGTGACGTCGGCTCTTGATAATACGACGCAGCAGGACGAGTTTTACCAGCCGCCTCAGATGCGACAGAAAGCGTCATTTGGTGGCAGTAAAATACAGCTCAACTTTTGTTGCATCGAACGATTGTCTGCTTGCTATTATTAGCAACACGTTTGAAATATATTGCATTTTGGAATAAGGGTCGTGATAATGCAGTGATTATATATTCCAATTATTTTCCTTTTCGGGCCATCACCGTTATCACCGTTATAACCGCGTTATCAGCGGGGCCGGCTGGTCGTTAACGGTGGACGATAAGAAGAGAACAGAATCTACCAAAAGGAATCCTTACATTACACTTGCCAAGCGTGCACATGGGTTGGGCGTATTAGAGTCGACTTTCATCGAACAGAGAATGAGGCATTGGGAAACTATGCCAACGTACGTTCAAGCTCTAAACACGTCACTAGTCATTAAAAAATAATCAAACCATCTTGAAGACCATTGCCACTAGTCAACATTCGGAGGCTGCATTGGGAAACGCGTTGTGCTTTAACTGATACTAATTTTAGCTCAAGTTTTACTTATGTATATAGGTATATAATAGAAACATTGCTTTAATGGCAATGAACTAAGCTGTACAAGACGCATACGGGGCTCTGGATTGTTACCCGTCGTTCTGTGCACGCCCAATGATGTTTTCGAGGTAAGGTTTGCTTCGACGTATATGTATGGTAAATCTCCGGCGTTCCTTCGGGTGGTTTTCCTGTGCTAAAGCATTTAACTTAGCTAGCGGGGTTTTACCGTGGGCATTCCGTTATTATCCTCAAATCTATCAGACTCTAGCAGTGCTAAGCTCACTGCCCCATACGTTTCTTGCGCATCTCACCATCATTGTCTTCCAAGCTGTCCGCGACGCTGAAACCTATAAGAAAGAAAGAAGGCAATGTCAGTAGACGAAACAGAAATTGTTGTGAGTAAATAACTAGAAACATTTTCACATTCGCAATTCAGTGCCAAACCGACATCTTTCAATACTTTGAGCATTAGCTTCCAGTAATATATATATAAATAAAAAATGGTGAATACATAACGTAGGGAAATAGGACAGAGCCTGTGCAGGACTTGAGTAGATTCTCATTCACCGTACTGACGCACTTCAGACAAGAAATCATCTCAGTTAGCGCAGTGTGTAAAGCAAATCAAGGAGATGATTTGCGCGAGTGCTTTGATTTAGCGCTTACTGGTGCTCACTGGAGCAGCAATTTCTCATGTTTTATGCTTTGGAAGGCTCGCAGGGCCAAGACTAGTATATTACGTTACACAGAGTCATTGAAAATGTATTCAGGATGCGTGGATTACAAGATGGAAACAGCGGCGAGATATAATTATGTTGCGTGGAGTATGTGGCTTCAGCCGTTGCTCTCACGCATCTTTGACATGCATGATGCTGATTTATTAGTAATTAATAAACGAAGCAATAAAAGCTGGTAAAAAAGGGAGGTGGAGGCACAGTGAATGCATCGAGGCCATTGTGGGTACCTAAATATCCCGGGAAATCAAAGTATTAGTGGAGGGGGGGGGGGGGGGGAGAAGCCATTTTTTATCTCAGGCGCCTGGTCTGATAATTATTCAGTATCGCCGTGGCGTGCCTCGCCAGGGTTTCCGACAGGCCTTTAGAATTGGTAGGGATGTAATGTGCTACTCCACCTAGGATGGGTGACGTTTGTCAGAAAGGATCATCATCAGCCTATTTTTTTCTTATTACCACTGCAGGACGAAAGACTCTCCCAGCGGTATTCTGTCGGTTCTGTCTTGCGCTAGCTGATTCCCACTTGCACCTGCAAATTTTCTAATTTAATCACCTCGGCTAATTTTCTGCCGTCCTCAACTGCGCTTCCCTTCCCTTCACACCCATTCTGTAACTCTAATGGTCCACCGGTTATCTGCCCTACGCATTACAAGGCCTGCCCATCACGATTTTTTTTCTCTTAATGTCAACTAGAATATCGGCTATCCCTGTTTGCTCTCTGATCCACACCGCTCTCTTCTTGTCTCTTACCGTTATGCCTAACATTTTTCGTTCCATCGCTCTTTGCGCGGTCCTTAACTTTCTCGAGCTTTTTTGTTAACCTCCCCGTTTCTGCACATATGCAAGCACTGGTAGAATGCAATGATTGTTCACATTTCTTTTCAATAACAGTGGTAAGCTCCCAGTCCGGATTTGGTAATGCCTGCTGTATGCGCTCCAATCCCTTTTTATTCTTCTGTAAATTTGCTTCTCATGATCAGGGTCTCCTGTGAGTGATTGACTTAGATAAACATACTCCTGTGCAGACTCTAGAGGTTGACTGGCGATCATTAATTATTGTTTCCTTGCCAGCCTAGCGAACAGTATCGTTTTCTTCTGCATATTAATCTTCAATCCTACTCTTACACTTTCGCGGTTAAGGTCCTCCATCATTTGTTGCAATTCATTCCTAATGTTGCTGCACAGGACAATGTCATCTGCAAACCGAAGGTTGTTGTGATATTCACCATTGATCCTCGCTCCTAAGCCTTCCCAGTTTAACATTGGGGAATAGCATTGGGGAGATTGTGTCTCCTTGCCTGGACCCCTTTCTTGATAGCTTATTTTCTACTTTTCTTTCGGAGAAGCAAGGTAGCTGTGCAATCTTTGTAGATATTTCCCAAGATATTCACGTATGCCTCCTGTACTTTTTGACTACGCAATGCCTCCATGACTGCTAGTATCTAATTAAACGCCTTTTTGATCTATGAAAGCCATATAGAAAGGTTGATTGTACTCTGCAGATTTCTCAACTAATTCATTACATGGACGTGACTTGTAAAATATCTCTCCCTGAAGCCAGCCTGTTCTCTTGGTTGATTGAAGTGAAGTGTTGCTCCGATTCTATTGGATGCTATCTTGGTGAATATTTTATACACTACTGAAAGCAAGCTAATGGGCCTATAATTCTTCAATTCTTTCACGTCTCCCTCTTTATGGATTAGTATAATGTTGGCATTATTACAGCTCTCTGGTACCCTTGAAATGGTGTAGACAGTGCGTATAAAGGGCCGCAAGCTTTTCACGCATAACATCTCCTCCATCTTTGATTAAATCGACTGTTATTTCATCTTCTGCCAATTTTCACCGGGACATATCTTGCAAGGCCCTTCTAACTTCATCGCTAGCTATAGATGGAGCCTCTGTATCCTGTTCATCACGTCCAATGAAGGTCACGTGGCTGCTCTGGGTACTATACAGGTCAGTATAGGATTCTTCTGCTGCTTTTACTATATCGAAATTGCTTACGACATTGCCCTGCTTATCTTTAACTGCATGCACACATCTTGCCCTGTCCTATGCCAAGTTTTCTTCTGATTTCATGCTGCAGCCATTTTTTATTGCTTCCTCAATCTTTCCAACGTTATAATTACGAATATCGCTTACTTTCCTCTTGTTTATCAGCTTTGAGAGTTCAGCGAATTCTATCTGATCTCTTGAGTCAGAAATTGTAATGCTTTGTCGTTTCTTTATTAGGTCCTTTGTTAGTTGGGAGGGTTTACGTACTGGTTGTCTTAGCGCCTTACCTCCCGCTTCATTTGCTGCTTCAGTAACCAGCCTATTTACGGTTCCGTTAATTACCTCTATGTGATCCTCATCTTCCTGTTCTAAAGCTGCATACCTGTTTGCGAGTACCAGCCTGAACTCGTCTGCTTTTAGCCTTACTGCGTCTAGGTCGGTCTGTTTCTTGTTGACGAATTTTGCTCGTTCTCTCTTCAAATTGAGAGCTATTCTGCCCTCACTAACCTATGATCACTACTCTTTACCCTAATTCACACTTCTACATCCTGCACTATGCTGGGATCGGCAGACAGTATGAAATCTATTTCATTTCTTATTCCTCCATTAGGGCGTTTCCAGGTCCACTTCCTGTTACTGCGCTTCCTGGAGAAGGTATTCATTATTCGGAGTTTGTTCATTTCCGCGAATTTTACCAACATCTCTCCTCTAGTGTTCCTAGAATCGATGCTGTAGTTGCCAATTGATTGTTCCCCAGCCTGCCTTCCCCTCACTTTTGCATTCAAGTGGCCCATGACTAAAGCATACTGAGTTTGCACCCTATATCATTGTTCATAACATCTTCATAAAACTTTTCTATTTCTTCATCATTGTGACTGGAGGTTGGGGCGTAGGCTTGCACTACCTTCATTATATACCTCCTATTAAGCTTTATTACGACGACTGCTACCCTCTCATTAATGCTGTAGAATTCATCAATGTCGCCCGCTATGTCCTTATGGACTAGAAATCCTACCACGAAATCTCTTATCTGGAAGACCTCTGTAGCAGAGGACGTGGCCGTTAGTCAGTACTGTACAAGCCTCACCAGTTCTTTTAACCTCACTAAGGCCAATAATATCCCAGGCAATACCTAACAATTCTTCAAATAGCCCTGCTAAACTAGCCTCACTCGATAGGGTGCGAGTGTTGAACGTTGCCAGGTTCAGTTTCCAGTGGTGGCCTATCCGGATAAAGAGATTCTTAGTCCCTTCTGCCGCGTCGCAGGTCTGACCTCCGCCTTGGTCAAGTGCTCCGCGGCCGCTGGGGACTGAGGGCCACGGTCTAATTGCATGAATCATAAGGGATGTAGTGACCGAATACTGCACTATATAGAGAGGCCAACTGTTCTGGTGAGGGAGTGTATTCGTTAAACCTTAGTGGACCTTCTTTATTTGGCTGCACCGAGACTGACTCTCTGCATTTTTTTTTTTGCCGGTGTCAGGCGCCACTTCAAGCCTGGAAAATGTAGTGGACTGGGCGAGCATTCGAACTAACTACCTTCAGATTAGAAGCCCGATGTTCTACCGCTGTTCCACGCGGGATACGTGCAAGTAATTGAATGAGGGGTGGTTTGGCTTGAGGGCAGTCCCAGATGGGGGATGTGCCCCGTTATCTACCGCAGTGCTAGCACCGGGGACGTCCGTTTAACTTTGTCGTGATAGCGATCGATGATGGAGTTCCTTTAGGCGGCGCGCCAGTGAGCCCTCTCTTGGAGCGGTAAGGATGGGTAGGGTACGGGTAGTGCTAAGCGACCGAGCCACAAATCTTATAGGGTGAACTTTTCTCGCTCGGCGAGTTGATTGCAGTGCGATTTGGGCTCGTAGACAAGAGGTCATGCTAGAGAGGAACTTAGTATGGCTCTTCGAAAGTCAGGGCATGTGCGAATTCGTTCCCGTTTACCTATGAAAGAATGAATGCCATTTTCATCCTTATTACTGTGTCATATGTGGGGTTGCAAGGCAGCATAATTGTCTCAGAAATGGCCAATAACTCCGCTTCTATTGGTGTTGGGAATTTTATGTGACGGTTTCGATGGACACAGTAGCCTTAGCACAGTGCAGTCATATTGGTTTGGACGACTTGGAATGCGGCATCTGTGTATAGTAGGTAGAGGTTCGGTCTACAACGTTCAGTCTGGTGTATCGCCACACGTTTGGCCCTGAATGTGTGCTCTTCTGGCATGGTGACATGTGGGATCCACGTTGCATCGTATGGTAACACTTTCATCAGATAACCTGCCTGTATATTTCTTCATTTCTCTTTCTTTTTGGCGGGGGGGGGTCTTGCATCCCAGGGAAATGTAGAACGATGGTCAGCAGATGTATCTGATATCTTAGATCGTCAAGGAACTGCCTTCCATGAGTTGACGTTTCGAGACAGTGAAGTTGTGTGAATCTGCAGGTCGCACCGCTTCTCTATGGCATGTTAAAAACTAATCACATCCAGCTTTACGTTAATTGCGAATCAGCGCATCTGCTGCGGTCTTTGTTGGTTCAATGTATGATAGTTGATAAAGGTGAGGTAGGCTCTTCTGGTATAGTGACATGTGGGATTCATGTTGAATCGTTTGTTAATCGTTTGCTCACACTTATCAGAGAACCTGTATGTATATCTCTTTTTTTTTCTTTGGGGGGGGGGGGGGGTTCTTGTATCCCAGGGAAGTGTTGTAGAGGGATGGTCAGAAGATGTATCCGATTTCTTAGGTCGTCAAGGACCGTCAAGTGCGTGGATGACGCGTGGGCGCGATTCACAGCAGCTGCCGCCGACAGACCTCCCAGATGAGTCTGACAAGTCGACGCGCGCTACTCTGGCGCCATCTCGTAGCCATCGTCGCCGCAATACGCTTTTCTTCTCCCCCTTTCGCCATACCCTCCTCCTCCGCTTTGCTCCTCGCGTCTTTCATTCCTCGCTGCGCTCTGCGTTAGCTCTCATTGTGCATGCTGGTTCGCTCGGTTACAGCCACGCTCGCCGCAGGAACGGGCGCCTACGAGCTGCGCTCTAAGAGGACACTACGTCTGCTCGGCGGCTAGAAATTACCGCTCGCCCATCACGTGTTTTGTGAGTCGCCTCCGCGAGGGAGAGGGACCGTGTGGCCATAAGAGGGCCTCGGTGCTGTCGACCGGCAGCGCGTGCACGCGGTAGCAGCTCAAGAGTTCCTTCCACGGTGCCGCGAAAGCACTGCACCGCAGGAGCAAGTGTTATAGGGTCTTCACAGTTGTTGTCCGTAGCAGCGAGACTGAGACGTTGCCTGCAAGCTTGAGTCCCTACGCGTCCTTACTCGCAGTCGTAGCAATCCCGCCCGATGCTGCCACGAAATATTGCGTGCGGCTGTCGCGGGCAGCTTCTCCCCGCGTGCAATACGCCGGTCAGGGTGCTGCTGTTTGAGGTGGTGTCGGTTAATAAGACGCACGTCTTCACTGTTTCGGAGAACGTTGTCTTCTTTGCTCTATCCTCTCTGCTAACTTTTCTCTGTCCTTTTTTACTCCCGTACCCCTTCCCTACGAGTGCTGACAGCCGTTCAGGCGTCAGCAGACTATAGGCAGTTTATTTTTATAAGCAACGAATTACTACTACATACTGTGCTATCCCGTATAGTGAAGGGCTATTTCCCATGTGCCTTTCCTTTACATTTTTATGACTAGGCTTCAAAACTGTAAAGTGAAGCTTCCTCCTAGTCTTCGTTCCTCCACGGCGTAACTAATTTCATGAAACGCCTGGGAAAACTTTTATGAATGACTATATGGCGGTTCGCGGATGCTTCAGGCTTAGGCTTGCATACACCTGTATTCACTCCTATTGACAAAACACGGCTGTCTATGCGTCCATCAGCATTGACAGCTGCCACAAATTAATTTAGAAACGATGTATAGTCTATGGAATGTTTATAGATAGTCTGTGGAGTAATGACCCACTTTCCTTCGACTATTGTCTGCGGAGTTCTTGCAAACGGGTTTTGAGGTCTGCAGTGTGGACCCAAAATTGACTGAAAGGAGAAAGTTTGTTCAAGCCTTTTGTCTGAAGATACTCTGCATACAAGAAGTATACTTCGATTCTTTCAATCTGCAGACTGTCGAATCTTGAGGCAAGCAGTGCGAAGAATAACACGGCACTCGGAAAGGAGAGACAGGCACAGCGCTGTGTCACGTCTCTTTCTTCTGCCATGTTATTTCTTGCGCTGTTTGCCTCAGGAAGTGAATACCATTTCGCCCAGGGCAAACAGTCTCTCCGAGACTGAAGAAAGTCACAGTGATGTGAAAACATCAAATGGCCCATTGAGCGAAAATGCCGGCGTCCGGCGTCTGGAGCAGCGAAGCGGCACCTAAATTCCCATTGGCTGCGACGTCATGTCACGTGCGCGCATCGGCGGAGCAGAGCGGGCGAAAGGGAACATCTGCTGCCGCGCTGTTAATTGCTTTTTAAAGACATCCAAGGCGCTCTCACAATTTTTATTGGACGTCATACAGAAGACAGCTAAGCAATAAAAGTGAAAATTCACCCCTTGCGGAAGCTTAGGGGCTATGGCGTTGTGCTGTTGAGTTCCAGGTCACGCGTGTTCGATCCTGGCCGTGGCGGCCGCATGTCGATTGGGCGAAGTTCAGATACGCTCATGCGCTTAAGTTTAGGTGCATTTTTGAGAACCCCAGGGGTTCAAAATTAATCTGGAGTCCCCTAGTGCGGCGTTCCTCATAATCCGATCGTAGTTTTTGCATGTGAAACCTTAAAATTTAATTTAATTTAATTTTTCAAATCAAAAACTCAGCAACTGCGGCGTTTCAGTGACCAGGGGCTTTGGTACTTAATCTTTCCTTACCTTCAAAGTGACTTGCAGCAGCAGTGCCGAAAGTGTGAGAAGTGCCGAAAGTGTGTGGAAGTGTGGCATTTCTTTTTCTCGGTTCAAAGTCACCGGAACTACAGCTGGTCTCGAGAATGTTTTCTTTATGCGTTATTTTTATTTCTCGACTCCAATGTGCTCGCTGTGTCGGTTGCGAGTTCATGTGTGTGTGCGGTCGGGGTCCTACTCGACCCCTGAGGCAGTGCACGGTCGCGAGTGTCTGTGTGAGCCCTCCAAAGCCGTTACGCGGTCGGTCACGATATCTTAAAAGGGAGGCCAGCAGGTCTACCTAGTCAGTCTGCTTTGGGGGAAACACCGCCAAGCAACTAGCGGGTACCGCAGCCGTCGACACCGCATCCACCCGACGAGACCGCCCACGGCCCCGGAAGCGCAGTCTTCGAAGGCCGCTCTTCATGCGTCGTCATGGTGAATGGGCTGTCGCTGGTCCCCCGGTCACCGTACTCCTATTACGTTCTGAACTCTCTTTCGCTAGCTATAACCAGATGCACTGTAAATTCCCGCTTCTCGATACTATAACTGTTCACATGTATAACACGTTAGTTTTGTAGGCTTTCTATGATATGTCACAACTGTCCCGCATTATTGTGTCTTATGATATGTCTATTATCTGTATTATTATGCCTTTATTATCTACAGTGCACGCTGAATTGTAAAAACGAGTTTTACTGCCTGATAGATAAATTCGCTTTGTTGTGGTCGCACGACTCCGACCCATTTTCTGCGTTTGCTACCGGCTACGCCGAGCATCAAACCTACTGTGTCATTTCTCGGTGGCGACCTTGTATCCGCATCATGCTCCTGATACTGTTCAAGAAATGTTTTCTTTTGTTTAGGCCCGATCTCGTCTCCGTGGTCTGAAACTATGCCGTCGCGGGGGAGAATCGAATCCGTGGTCGCGTTCTAAGCAGCATCAGCACGACATATCGCTGAGTAGCCACGAAGGTGCTAATCACGGTTTTTCTGGATTTCTTGGCTGTCTGAATTTGTTGGTACGTTATTGCCGCATAACGCACATAATTCTATGTGCATATATCCAGCTGTACGCAGTGAACGCGCCGGACAAGATATATCGTCTAACTACGACGAAGTTACTGTGTCGCGAGCTGATTCAGCCTTAAATGGCAAACTCATGCGGACAAGTGTCATCGACATTCGTTGCAGAAGAATTTAAAGAAGTTATAATTGAAAATTACTGAAAGCGGCACGTATGCAATGTATTACCGCAGGCATTGATCTCAGCTAGCCCCCGAGTGCGATCTCTGCTTCAATTTCCGGCCATTCCATTGGAAGTTCTTTCTTCACTTAGCTTTGATGAATTAATACGAGTCTTGTGGAAAAAGTATTACTGTGAAAACTAAACAACATGGCCATGCGTAGCGAAAGCTTACCTCCCGACGCATACTCGTCGGTCTCGACGGGATGCAACTCGTCGTCCTCGTCATCGGCGGCTGTAAGGAAGAAAAAAGGAGCAAACAGTTATTACCCCAAACACACTATATAGGACACAACAAGATAAGTATAGATTTAATTGAGATCTATTATTAATTCCAATCGGGTTAACCCCTAACACTCAAGGGCACCGACTCTGATACATGACCGCACCCCCTATTGGCATGAGCACAATGGTGACGAGATGGGCGGCATTTGCATCTTTCTGACCAACTACTGGAAGTCATGACAGAGCAACTAAAACACACTCAAAACCTGGAACAGAATAATGTAATAAAATACTCCCACGTCGAGTGAAAGTATAACAAAGTAGTACCCGTATTAACAACAAAGTTCTTACGCCAGACCTGTTCATATATAATATAGCAAGAGCCAGCCAATGGTGATGTTGGACATATTAGCGAAGGCGACCAGCGAATGGCAAACAGCACTTCCGAATGAAAAGTTTTGTTTCCCAAGTCCCAGGCGAGCTGTTTGAAAAAAAAAAAACTTTAAAAAAATTGCTTGACCGCTTGGCTGTCTGATTGATTGACTGTTTGGTTACTGACTGACGGTAAGCTGTGACTGAATGACTGGTTGGCCGACTGTCGGTAGGCTGTGCTACTGCAGCAGGATTTCGGGCGGGCAAAGGACACGAAAAGTTAACGTGAACAACCGAACGATCAGGAGGACGACTGCCGGGTGCAACGCTCGACGAAAGCATAACAGTGCCATGACGGGAGAGGTGCGGGTTGTCCCTGCACCCACAGCATGTCCAGCAGCAGCGCGAGGCGGTCGTCGAGCTGAGTGATAACGTGCCCAGTCCAGACCGACCGGCCGTAACCGTCTTGCGTCAGCGGCGAGCATAAACACGCATCCGCAACAGCCCATTGAGAGAGCCGCAGCTCGAGGTTTTCGCCCGGGGCACGAGGGCACGTGCTGTGCCGATCGCGACGCTGTCTATTGACGAAAGCAAGCAGTGAGTCGGCTAAGAGCGCCCAGACTTTTTTTTTTTTTTTTTTCGGAAGCTGCAGCTTAGGGTTCGGAGACATCTGTGTAAATACTGGGCCGGGAAGAGAACTGTCTTTGGCCCCCCCTCTCCGCGCTCGCGCCGCCAAAACGTACAAAGAGCCCAGACTGAAAGGAACTCCCTTGAGCAGACCGATGGCCACGGCCGCGATCTAAACCTCGAGCTCCCATCCAGCCCAGGGCCACTCCCCTCTACTGGCACTGACACTTAATTTTTTTCTCTGTTGCCTTTTTTTCCTTTTCTTTTTCTCCGCAGTACTCAAACAGTGGCTATGTACAGCTTTTGGCGGCTGATCTTACGGGGCTTCGAATCCACGGCAAGCACTCGAAAACGTACTCACTTCCACACACCTGAAAGGGACCTGATAAATCAGTTTAAACTGCTGAAGTGCTCTTTCAAAGCTATATTCGTTAATTTTACTATGTTAATTACTGGAATAAAAAATGAAGGTCAAGTTCAATTTCTTGAAATTCAGGGTAAAACCTCAGCGCCGCTACGTTAGTGTGACACCATGGAATTTGGGTCGTCGTCACTCAGAAAAAGTTCTTGAACCTTGCTAAGTATTTGGCTTAGAATACAATGTCTTTGCCGATAAACATTTAACTAGGCTCGATTAGACGCCGTAAAAATCCATGACGTCACGGCGAGATGGTGATGAAGCTCCAAGGCGGCGTCGACACCCGCCTTTCGTTTTCGTAATTTTAATGATGATGATATGTGGTGTTTAATGGCGCAAGGGCTAATTGTGGCCAAAGAGCGCCAGAACAAGGTTATTAATGTGATGAGGTTGTGCTATGTAAAATGGCGTATGTAGCATGGCTGTACATGGGCCTAAAATTACCGCAAAATGCTAAAAAACTATACAATAAAAGTATGAGCGTGCGCACAGTGAAGCGTTAAATGTTTCACAGTTGACAGTGGTCGGAGATAAACGAGATGAGAACAGTGCCTGTGAATCATTATGCGATAGTATGAATTGACGTCTATTTATGAAAGGCTGGAGTATATCGCTTGGCCTCAACAATAGTCGTGCAACTGCTGAAGCAGCTGCAGTGAGACCAGCGACATTGATGAGGTGATAGCAGTCCCTCTCTTCTGTGTAAAAGAGAGGGCTGCAAACATGTGATATTAGTTAGTAACATGGTAAAAAGTTTCGCAACAGTTTTAGAAACTGTCGTTCCTTTATTTCTTTTTCCGCGGAATCGCTAAAGATCGTAGTGGTGCCGTGATATATCTACCCACACGCAGTTGGCTATGAATAAAGCAATCAATGTGCACGGACGCAATTCACGCTCTCCGGGCTCCGCGCGTCTTGCCACCGAACTAAGGGTCTACCTACATAGTCTCTCGGATTGGAAGCCACTGACCTCGTAAGAAAAACACTAAGCCCCCCGAGTCTGATCTCTCTTTTTCGCGGGAACGGGTGGAGTCTGAGCTGACGAACGTCTAAATTTGCAGGCTAAAGGTGTCGCGCTAGATGCATCCGCTGCAAATATATCTGGCTACGACTACAACGACTTCCATCTAAAATATTTGTCAAGCTCAACTTCATGCTGATCGTATACTGACGAACCACTACGTAATTCTGAGTTGTCTCGAGCGCCTGTCCAAGGTGTTTATAACGAGAGATTACGCAAATAGCTATATCTCCAAGAGAGATTTCTTGACCATAAAGAGAGAGCTGACCGTATACAGTCAGCTGATACAGTCAGCTGATCTATGAAGATTTTATGGCGCTCATCGGGTCAACGGTATTCATAATGCACGATACCCCCGAGAAAAGGCTGTCATATACCAAAGCCATCATACATCCTACAGTGCACGTGGTTTTCTTAATCCAATTATAGTCCTCTGAATCCAAAAAATATCCAATTTGCATCCAACGCAGCATCCAGCCGAATCTAGCGTTGCCTGTGGCTCGCTGCTAAAACGTGCTGGCGAAAATTATACCGTGCCCTTCATTCCACCCAGTATCGCCTACAAGACGAAACTCGCCTGTTTCGTCGAAGCCAGTGCATTCGATTCTCCTCTTTCTCAACTATCATTCTAAGCCAAATTCACAAGGCTTCTCGTTCGCAAACGAACTTTGCCATTGGCCTGCCACGTTCGATAATAATATGTCCGATAACGAAATTAGCTGTGAACAATCTTAGGTCGTATTAAAAAAAAGTTCCCATAGAACTCTTAGTGAGATCAGATTCAAGCCAATCGTGATGACGGCTATATTATCCGAGAAGACAAGCTACCAATGGCAAACAGCGCTTACGAATGAAAAGCTTTGGGAATTTGACCCCTCGTCATTAAAACATATTATATATATATATATATATATATATATATATATATATATATATATATATATATCTGTCTTTTTTTTAAATCCGAGAGCAGATATGCTCACAATTTGAATGTATTGTAGAAACGACGTATTGGTTCAGTTATACCGGGAGTTTCAGCGAACCCTTTCAAAAATTTTAAAGGTTGCCTGTGGCAGATAGCTCTAGTTCAGAGCTGGTCTACTCGAACAGGCGGTCATTAATTGCACAAAAACTGAAATGCACAATCGACTAAGAAAAATTCACTAATTAAGTTTTAAACTAATTACTTTATGGTTCATATTGCAATTTACAAATTCTAGCTATGGAGTTCGCAAGGCGGATCCACTTGAAACGAATTCTCAGGATAACGCCAGTTTAGAGATATTAATTCCCGAAATTTGCGGAGAAAGGCATTGGCGTTCCAGTTACTTTTACGCTTCATTGCATAAACGACGTTTTGCTAAGAAAGTAACTGGAACGCCCAATGCCTTTCTCCGCAAATTTCGGGAATTAATATCTCGAAATTTGTGTCATCCTGAGAATTCGTTCCAAGTGGATCCACCTTATAATTACGAACTCTACGGTTAAAATTTGTAAATTGCAATATGGGCCGTAAGGTAATTAGTTAAAAACTTAGTTATTTTATGTTAATTAGTTGATTATGCATTTAAATTTTTTGTGGAAGTAATGTCCGCCTCTTCGAGTAGACGAGCTCTGAACTGGAATTGTGCTATCTGCCACAGGCAGCCTTTAAAATTTTTTGAAAGTGTTCGCTAAAACGCCCGATATTTATGCTCTTGCTCAACGAAGTAAAGACACAAATGTGGCCGTATTATGGCCATATTTTAAGCAGACGCTGATGGGCTAAGCCTGCGTACACACTATCCGTCATTCTTGAGAGGCGCCCCGTCAGATCGATACCATCACGCAGAAGTGAATGTACTAATGGCCAATCAATATTACAACCACAATTGTCCCATGTTTACAAAGCCGTTCGTTCATAAATGCTGTTCGTAAGAACAGGCACCTGTCAGTTAGGACAAAGTTAGGACAGTTGTCCCCTTACATGTGGGAACAAGGTACGCTCAAATATTTCGAGGACTGTAGGCATGCTCTTATAAATGATTTGAATATGAATTGCTCGCGAGAATATGGTATTCAAAGACTTAGGCTCAATAAGCAAAATAAACCTAAATACATTAAAGGTTCTTCCAAAACGAACTGTTTATTACAGCACAAACCTGGGATGGTTTCATTACACATCAGGGGTCTTATTTTTCAAGAATAATTTCACTTCGATCCAAATCATTTCTCATCACCCTCACCCACCTTGCTAAGTGGCCGATCTCGGCCGTAGGGGATGCGGGGCTTCGCGTGAATAACGAGGAAGGGGGGAAAATAGTAATCATGAAAACTAAAAAGCCCCGCTATAATTGTGGGGCTTAACGTTCCGAAGTCACGCACTGAGAATCATTAGAAAATACTGCCCCAGTAAGAATCTTTATCAGCGCAATCAAGTTGTGAAGTGAATCGCAGGAATCCTGCAAGTAAGTTCCATTTTTCAGGCTAAAGTACCCGCAGCCATACATTTTTTTTTCTGCCTTCACGAATCCCACGTAGTGGGGGATCTCTCGGCCCATCCCACATAATGTACGCGAAAGCGCCAAATCGTGGTTGACTGGTTATCAACCGTTCATCGCTAGCAGCCTAAGGCAAGAGAATGATCACCGGTGTCAAATCCACGAACCCAGTTGCTTAGAAAACTGTCTGCGCGGAGTTGTATAACATATGCTAAAGGCGCCGTATTCTTTTCACATGACAGGATGTGGAACGTGCCTCTCCCTTGTATCGAGTCCGTGTTGCATTGGTGGCAGCCCGCGTGTCAAATATGTCGAGGGTGCGTGAGCGAATCCTGTACGTTTTACGGTGGCCGTATACGTTGGTTCGCGGTGTTCCCGCACGAGCTCCGTGGGGCGGATGCAGAACCGAGGGCGCCAGACCGCCGCGGTCCGAGGGAGCACAAACACCCCCTCGTCAGGCATCGCGTTTCGCCAGCGCATCCTTCCGCCGCGCAGCGCGCGCGCCTTGCACGCGGCGCCTCGGTCGGGGCGGATCGTTTTGGGAAGCTGATTTACGCCGCCAGATCAGCCGCCAAAATTCATGCTCGTCGCGTGCCGACATCGCGCTGCGAGCGCCGCCGCTCTGGCCGATGCTGCGTGCGTGTGGGCGCAAAACACATGGGATCGCTCGCGAGCGCGCCGAGCGGGTGAATAGGGTATCCGCCGCTGGGGTTGCAAGTGCGGCCAGGTCTGTTTACAGTTTACACGCGCTGCGACTGGTGGCAGTATAGGCGCAGCCACGCCTCCAACTTCCGGCGAGGCTGGGAGGACTATCGTACACTATACCGCTTTGAAGTGTCGTCGGCGACGACTCTCACATTACGGTCACACCCAACGAAAAGACGAGAAATCTAAAGCATACCCACAGCCGCAGTGGCTGCTGCGGAAATCGGCCTGTTCCATTTCGCGCAAGCTCACTCGAGGCTTCATGCATGTTCGCAGGGCTGCAGCAAGCTCTACACGTCCTAAAACAGCGCGTGAACCGAAATTTGAGCAGACGAGTGTTGGAGCTAAGCTCATTGAAATGCGACGGATGTTCGTACTTTTGACCCGATCATGAACCAGATCATGACCAGATCAGAATTAGTGCTACACACCTTGTAGCTCCCGTCTCCCGTCATCGAACACACTTTCGCCTTACTTTCTTCTCTTCTTATTTCTTGCGCCGAGATAATTGTTCACCGAGTCCTTGTAGTGGCGTAATCGTGGTGCCGTACTTGCTTCTTCGGTATTTATTTTCATGTAATAATTTGTGCAAACTATAACGAGAAGTAAAATCATACGTTTTGTTACGCTAGGCTCGACGATCCTGTTAGGCCAGACTCGTGTTTTGCTCCCGCTCACCGAAGTGCGACCAATAGGAATACCGTACATGAGCGCACTCCTCTTGTGGGTGCAATGAGGGGTACGATTCGCAAAGTTTTTCGTTTAATAATAACTACGTCATGCTATCTCGTCCGCTTTCACGATTCGACACCATCCCATTCTCGCGAACCGTTCAATCAACGTATCGGATCCGGACTAAGTTTCCATGGTATAATCTCACTCAAGAGACTTCTGCGGACCACGGTGTGTGCAAAATTCCGCTGCATGTTCCTTTAAAAGTTGCACCGGGCATCGATTTGTGTCATTTCACGACGCTGAACGAGAAGTGGGCTCTCTTCTAAAAAAGAAAAAAAAATGTGTCTATAGCATGCAGTTGATTCATTTTTTTAACTGCAGGAGTCTGTTCCTATCCTATATAGGGAATACACAATGGAGTCCGTGTAGTCTGCAAAGCAATAAAGCGAAACTGTTCGTGTCCTCCACCGTGCTTGGCATCTGCAGAGACCGTCTATCCACCGTCAGCTAGTGTACAATGCCACCAGCTGAGGCTAACAGATATTTGAAGCCGAGTTGTGCGTACTCTGTGTGTATGTGCTCCCAATGAGCACATACAGGCAGGACAATTCAGGATACAGGGCACGGACAATGAGCACATACAGGCAGGGACAATTTAGGTAATGGTATAGCATTCGCGCAACTCTCGTGGAGACGGCCTGCATTGTGACTAAACTGGGGTAGTAAGAACGCAACCGCATTCCAGGGTCGTTAGGGCTATTATTTGACCGACCTTGCATTCTCCTACGGATTTAACGACCGATTCCAAGAAGCGCGGAGTATAACTCTTCTCTCGTTCCTTGAAATGGAAGGAAATACGAAGACGGCGCGAAAATCAAATAGAAGTTGTGTTTCGCCAGTATTCACTTAATCACAATACTCGTATCTGCACACGGGAGAAAAGAGGCTTCACTTGTATAGCTATAGCTAGGGCTCCCTGTTTTCGGTGTTTATTTTTCTTGAAAATCGGCGGGTGTTTATCGGAGTTTATATTTCTGGCGGAAATTCGGCGTTTATCGGAGTTTATTTCCCGTAAATCCCCAATTCTCTGAAATTCGGAGTTTTGCATTATTCTCAAAATCCGAAAATCTTAGATCAACTCATATCTGAATACTAAAATATCAAAACACACGAAGCATATTTTATTTTTCCTAGAACGTTTGAATGGACAAAAACGTATACGCACAAGCGAAATAGTTGAACACAGAACACCTTTAATTTTGCGTATAACAACCTTAGCTTAAAGCTTATTTTAAAACACGCAAGTATACTTTGCGAAGTTGCTGTCAGTGATCGAAGCGCGCTTCTTTCTATTGACGATTCTCAGCTTTGAAAACGCCCTTTCAACGTTAGCGCTAGAAACAGGAAGCGCCAGAAGACGCAGCGCGCAGCGAGAAAGCACTGGCCACTCGACATTGTGAAGTCTCCAAAGCGGCAGGGGTTTAACAATGTTACGTATTTCATAGCACTGATAGTTCACAAGATCACTCAGGAGCTGGCTTAAGTCGTCAGTTTCAAGAAGCACTAATTGAAAAATAGGCGCATAGGTTTCGAACGCGCAGGGAAGCTCATGCTTCACATTTGGGTTCACAATTTGAACACAGTACCAAAACGATTCTTTGGTGTACTGGAGTTGATCGCACAGGTTCCTCTCATATGTCTGTCTCCACTTTTCGGCGACAGCAGCGTAGTATCTGTTAAAGTCTGCGACAGTCGTTAAGCGTTGATTCTCGTCAAGGAGGCCCAGCGTACTTGTGACATCTGATGCGAAGACCTCGGTTGGATCCCGCCATTGACTGATGAGTACGTGCAAACGAACCCCCAGTATGAGATAAACTTGGTGTAACAGGGTACTCTCTGCCTCAAGTTCCTTAATGATTGAGATCACGGCACACGCATTGGTCTTCAGAAACCTCATCTTAACGAGCAAGTCGTGCACAGCTTCAGGCGATGAAACAAGACTCCTGAGCTTCTCACACTTCGTCCCCTTGGCTTCGTCGCTTCTCAAGAAAGACAAAATGGCGCGCCAGTAGTCCAAAATATCTTCTAGAGCTTCATAAAAAGAGAACCACCTCGACGGACATACGGTTTTGAGCGACTTGATGGTCATACCCATGGCCAAGTAAATCGGAGTTTATCGGATAAATCCGAATTGTCAAAAATTTTACCGGCGATTGTTTATCGGATTTTTTCGGATAAAACAGAATACACGGAGCCCTATAGCTATAGCCCATACCAAAGAGGTGTTCTACCGAGTTTTGTTGGGCGAAAGTTCCACGTTGCATTAATGCGTTGGCGTGGATCGACTCGTTCAACACAATGCGTTATGCGGGAGCCTTACAGGGGCCGGATTCACAAAAACGTTCTCACGCTAAAGACTGTTCGTAGAAGCAGGTATATCAGCCAATGGTGGTGCTGGACATATCATGTGACGGGCTTATCTCCAACAGGCGATGTTTAAAATTCCGCAAAAATTCAAAATGATCACAATGATCATAAATTATATATATATATATATATATATATATAATTTATGATCATTGTGATCATTTTGACTTTTTGCGGAATTTATATATATATATATATATATATATATATATATATATAACACATGATCTTCTAAGTTCGCTCATTCCGCATCTACCTCTACCACGTGATCGGCTTCTCACATTTCATTAACATGCACTTTTTTTTCCCACTTTAACACTCGTAATGCTAGCGATTAAGAAAAGAAAAGAAAAGATGCAAGAGGGTTGCGTGCTCATCGAGTTCCACCCTACAGTGTATAGTACTTCTTCTTTCTGGGGTTTTACGTGCCAAAACCAGTTCTGATTATGAGGCACGCCGTAGTGGAGGGCTCCGGAATAATTTCGACCACCTGGGGTTCTTTAACGTGCACTACAACGCAAGCACACGGGCGTTTTTGCATTTCGCCTCCATCGAAATGCGGCCGCCGGGGCCGGGATTCGATCCCGCGACCTCGGGCTCAGCAGCGCAACGCCTTAGCTGACTGAGCCACCCCGGCGGGTAAGTGTATAGTACGAATACGGTCGAGCCCCCTGTCGAGATTGGCGCCGTAGAACCACCATAGCCGTAGCCTCAACCGAGAGTGCAACTGCTTCATTGCACCACCGCATCCGAGGTTGCCCAATGTGGATGGTTTGGCAATTGTTAAGACAGGAAGACCTCCTGAGCCTCATCGATCTTCCGTGCCAAGGTTTACTCTCGCATCCGCGCCGATTTGTCACGTGGTAAAAGCTCATGGGACATTATATTCCGCAGTGAACGACGTAATTCGAAGGGCAACAGAAAGACAGTTGGACCGCCATTATGTCCCTTTGACCTCGTCCAGGGCCTGAGAGAACGTAAGAAGACTTGTTCGACTTGTTTACTTCAGTCTGTACTTTTCGTTCCCCTTCTGCTAAGAAAGGGGACACAGGAGGATTTTCTTGCAGAGCTGGAGAAGTGCGACAAGTGATCAGGATAGTCGGGACACGAAAACGCGCTTTGCACGGAGATTGCAAGCAGTACTTCACCATGAACACGCCCTGTTCTGGGCGCTAAGAAGAAACCCATGCTCTGACAATTGAGCAAATCGTCATCTTCCGCCTAACGAGTGCCTTTATCATTACGTTTCAGGGGAAATATTGTCTCGGCGGTAAAGATTTATTTTGCGTCGTTTAGTTGAGCTATACTGATCTTTCTTTTACAGGTGAGCTTCTGCGAAAACAGCACGCCGACGATTAGCTATTTCCGGAAGTACAGCAATAACTTGTTTTCTTATGTTAAGCCACTGCAAGCTGAAATACGATTGTTTATTGCGTTACGAACATGGTACACCAGTTGCATTTGCTCCGTAGCATTTCCAAGAACTTACAAAACAACAGTCAAGAGGTCTCGTGTGCCGCCTGGCATTACAGCCAATCTTTTTTACCATTTCTGAGATGACTGCCTCAGATTGTTTTAATAATAATATGAGATTCGAGATAAAATATTTTTCTGCTCACTAAGATTAACAGCAGTGGTGGACATCGGAATGTTCGGAATGTGAGCGATAATTGCCAATACGATTATTAATTAACGAGCTTTCAGTAATTAACTCTTAATTATTGAATTTTGGGGCATGTCGTAATAGAAAACTTGTAGTCAGCCAGTTCTCGAAGCGTAACCTTTCGCCATGGAAAGTTTTGCCCAGCAAAGTGCTTTGCCGTTCCAGTTAAGTCTTCGTATATTGATTTTTTCTCATAGAGCGGAAGCACATTAACTGAAATAGCTATGCATATCCCTGCTACTTTCAGTTTACTTGTTTCTCGAAATTGGTGCAAGGCACATAGTTTCCAGCAAAATGCTTTAAGTCCTAGTTGACTTTAATTCGGCAATTATAAAATGCCTTCAAAAGACAATAATTATGAAGTTAGTTAATGAAATTTTATCAATTATTGTACGTATTGTCCATTCTCGCACAAATTCGGATGTCCGCCACTGCTATCATGCTTGGTCGCTCGTTAGAACTTGAAAAATGGAACTTCAAAAATCCTTTCGTCTCAAATCCTCTACTTTTTAAAATTAATGCGAGAGAGTAGTCAGAAACACACTCCAGAAAAACACTTCGCAACCACTAAGTACATACACACAAAACGTTTTCTTATCCCATTCGAGCGACTCACAGGGACATAGTTCTCTAGCGAAAGCTTTCTGGGCACCCTTGAATCAGCTTCACAGTGTACGTGTGGACTGACTTAATACCGCCGACTCATGGTTTGCGCCTCGTCATATAAACGATTTCATTTTAGATTCAAGGGCGCCGCCATCTGTTGCACGAACACCTCAATTTTGAGCGCAGGGACGTCAAATCAACGGTACTCGTGAAACACCGAACACATCCGTAGGACCATGCTTATGCATACGAATTGATGGTAGTACATGACTCTTCGAGTTAGAAAACGGCAGCGTTAAGAGCTCAAGACGGCGGCGCACTCCAAGGCTTTTGTAAAATAGGCTATAAAAAAGCGACTGTACTAAAGTTAAGACTCCGTAGGAAGCTCGGCTTCCAGTGCGACCATTTCTCCTGCAGAGAATCTGCATCTGATGGAAACGCGGCTTCACACTTGCAGTCCTTGCAGTGCGCCGTGCAAACGATTTGCATTTTTTTATTTGCAGCATGTTCCCTCGCTAATTAATTGAATCAGTGACTCGCCTATTCAATGAATACATTTGGCATGACCAGCCACTGGACAGAATTGCTGGATTGCTGGACCTGTTGGATTAAAAAGACTTGCTGCACGTCATGCAGGGCATGCCATATACCAGGTGTATACCCTTGTGGCACGTAGGGCGTGGCATGTTTTCATCGCACAACCTTGCCGACTTGTTTCTTTTTCCACAAGAGGTTTAAGAGCAAAGCTGCGCAGATTGAAACACAATAACATAGCATTATCAAAGCGCGGGCTTTTTAGTATATATCTGGCAAGCACAATGAGTGTTGGCGTGGCGGTACCCCATACTATATACCCATGCGCTGTCCAAATGAATTTATGGGCGCGCTCAAGCAATGCACTAGATCGCAAGAAGAATGCTCCTACACAGTTCGGTATAACTACCACACTACAACAAAATTATCGGACTTTCGTTTGCTATACTATTATTTTGGAGTACACGCAAGAAGATCACATCGTAGAAGTTATCAGGAGTCACTAGATATGAGAAGTTGTTCCCGGACACGTGGCAGTGATATCAATGGTGGAACCCACGATGACGCACTCGAAACACACACACGCGCGCGCACACACACACACGCACACACCACGCACACAAGCACATAAATACACAAACACACACACACGCACGCACGCACGCAAGCAAACTGTGTTGAGCTCGTTTGAAAGCTGTCTTGTGTACGGGACTCCAAGCATCCCCTATAAAGCTATCTGTGACAGCTGTAACGCCAGTAGAACCCCTAACAATATGTTGGAAAATAGGTGAAATTTAAATGGAGCTACGTAAACGCCGAACCAACTATAGACTGCCAGAGAATCCCAATGAAGCTGTGCATAGCTAATACTGTATGCGCTCGTCAGCGCTACATTGACCACGACGCACTGCGCGTTGGACTGAGGTGCCAATAGATGCACAAGGACGCTTAATCGACTTGTTGGCCCATGGTTACGCACCGCCGTGAGAGCGCTAAAATGGAACAGAAAGCGCCTCCCCCAAATATACTGCTTTCCCGCACATGCGCGAGTAATAAGTGCAAATACGCTCGGCGCACGTGCTGACACCCAATGAACCACCAGCAGCGATACCGGATCGAATGCGCCCGGTACTGAGGAAATTCCTCCAGATTTGAATGAGATCGACCCGTTCGTGTCTAAAGGACTCTCTATAAAGACTCTTGGGGTAAAAGCTCCTTTTGCTATAAAAGCGCGCGCTCGATCTTCTGGCGCAGGAGCCGGATCTTTTTACGCTGATGAGACGTACCCAATCCTCCGATGGGTGTGACGTTCGCGGTGCTATATATGCACTTCACGTCTAATTAAGAGGCAGCAAATTTCATTGTAAGCCTCCTCGGCATCAACATTTCGGTATAAGCTGGGGCTGATGGTGACCCGAATCATGATGGTGCAAAGCTTCAGCTTATATATGGCTTGCGGACACAAGGTAAGACCTCGCTTAGGTGTGCGTGTAGCCGACACTGGTCATCTAGTTCCAGCCGTTAGCAACAGCTTGTTCTCATAGTCTTCGCGGTAGAAATTTGAGGCGCCCTCTCGGTGTTTGAGCGCCAAATTGGCTGGAAAGAAGGGAGCCGACGGACAAGCGTCGGGAGCGAACCGAGAGCCTGCGCCGCACGCGCTCGCCCACGGGTGAGGAGGGCCAAAACTGGAGGTCAGCGGGGGCCGCATAAATCGCGCGCCGTCCGGCCCGTTTGTTTAGACAAAAGCACGCGCGCCTGTTAGCTGGCTGCAAGAAACAACGGGACCCTTCTGGCGAGAGGCTTAAATAAGCGCTTCAAGCCAGCGCTGCCGCGAAGGACGCGCCGCGCAGAAGAGAACCGAAGCGGTCTCACCGCGACGCGCTGTCTGCCGGCTCGCTGACAGGCAAGCGCGCAGCTCCGTCTCGCGCGAACGTAACTTGACGTGGTTTTACGAGACTCCGAACCAGCAGCGAGAGAGAGAGAGAGAGGCGCGAAACCAAATCGAAGGTCACCAAGGGCCGCTCGTGCCATGCACGACTCTTATATTTATAATAAAAAGATGCGGCCGGCCTTATAACCCGTTGTCTCGAGACCCCGAGCGCTTCGAGACTCGGCCCCTAAATCTGCCACAGCGGTGCCGCCCACACGACTCGCCGGAGCTGTAGCACACGCGTTCAACGTGCCGTGTGGCCGCCGTTTCGCGCCAAACGACGACCGTGTGCGTTGCTGCTCAAGCCACAGCGGTCATATACAACCCATGGTTACGCCTTTCCCACCCATAGACAAGATCATCCATCGAACGGGCGCATCCGTATCGACGGGCAGCTTTCGAATTAGACGCGCCGTTTGGGACCCCCCCACACGTTGATCCGTCGCTATTTACGCACGAAGCATAAGTCAAAGAACGGAGCCGCGTTTTCACCCGTATTTCACTCGCCGAACCACCGGTGCCGCTCCTGCGTTTCTTATAATGTGTGCACGGGCTCTCGTATACCTGGCATGCGGTAAAAAGCGCCCGGCACAAGCCCGTGTCGAAATCGGGTAACCGTGCTTGGTGTTTGCCACGTACGGAGGGATATCCGCGACGCAGGAATTTGGGCAACTATAGACGCGCCGACTGCGTTCCAGGCGCGTAACTGCACCTCTACATAATGCAGGCGTCGTCCCTTATACCCCATATACGCACGTTTCTCATGCGTGTGTATACCACTACAGCCTTCGATTCCGCCGGGCAGGTGAACGCGCGCCATTCCCTGGAGGCCCGCAAATGGCCCTCCGCATGGGTAAACAAGTGCCTGCATATTTCATCCGCTGCAGCATGCGACGTATACGTTCGGGCCTTGCTCGCCGCCATGAAGAAACCGAAGGCATGCTAATGCCCAAGAGGCGCCAAGGCCGCCGGTTTTCAGAGCGCGTGTCACCAGCCATCTAGAGAAACTCGCACGCGATGAATTCAGCGCAGTCGCTCATCAATGAGTTCGCTGTTACCACCTTGAGAGGAGAAGATCATGGTGGCCCAATCCGAACGCGAGCGAGGTTTGGCTCGAAATAGGAGAGTATCTCTTGCATACACGAGCCAACGCAATTGCGAGAACGTCATGCCGTTTTTACCGCTGTTGTAAGTTTTTGCGAAGATGAACACGGTATAATATTTTTTTAAAGAAAATTTCTCCTCCCGAGATGGAGAGCAGATAGTGGATTAGAACGCTCGTAGAGAAATCGGTACCTAAATTGCGCAGTAAGAAAAATATAGGAAGCGACAGTCACGTCAGATGGAACTTGAATAAGCCGCTTTCAAGGAAATAATCCTACATATATAAATGTACAGTTATTACTGCACAGAAGAAATAAATGTACGGTCTGGTGCAGTGTAGAGGAAATGCAGGTCTAGGAGTTATTATTAGAAAATGCAAAAAAGATGGGCTATACGCTGTACTATGTTATCTTACCCTGAAAATTTCGGGGCCCTTTAAGACCATTCAAGTAGCTCAGTATATTCGATTAGTTCGTTATCACATACATCAGGAAAAAAAAAGCTGCTAATGAAAAGCACTGTTGCATGGGATACAACTAGCACATATATTTGGAGAACGCACGCACACACACGCCCCTCCAATCTCCCCCCACCCACCCTACAAACATATACATGTTTAATATTTGTGCGCGCGTATCGTAGTTACGACTGATAAAAAGCGATCGTGAAAACGACTGAAATACGTAATGCGAACAGTTCGCGTTCTCAAATCAATAGATGACCAATTCCACAAAGGTTTTTGTTCCGTAACCATGTTCTCTATTCACGACTGTCCGGCGTCAGAACCGGTCTAGCGTATGAGGAACTGGAGCCGAATTCACAGTTTTTCTTTCGGAAGTACTCTCTGCCATTGGCCAACCGCACTCGCTAATAATATATCCAGCATCAGGATTGGCTCAAATTTTCTCTTACGAACAATTTTATCGTAAGAAGGTTTTGCGGATTCCGGCCCTGCTTCGTAATTACGGGCCCTGGTCGCTTTGAACGTGTTTGCTCAATAAAAGACGAAGCGCCACTGGGCAGCTATTTAGGTAGCGCACACGTTAGTAATCCTTGAAAGCAAAGTAGCTGTTTTGCTTTCGAAAACTGCGAGTGTGCGCGCTACCTGATCGAAAGTGACAATATAGGGCAAGGAGAGAACCAATGAGACGAACAAATACAGCGGCGTGTTTGCGTGGGTTGTCGAGCTCGCTGAGGCACTGTTTGCTCCCCCCTCTAGCAATGCGTCAGCTATTCCACTGCATATCCGTGCTCATTGTTCCATGCTTAAAAATTAAGTATACAGCCGACATCCACATAAGTATTCTAACGCATTAAAAATGATTTGTAATCTTATTTCCGTTCATGACAAGACCCAAACTGCAACTACGCTTTGTGATATTCAGCACCACCCCAGACGGCACACATTGTCCGACGGATATCCGATTTAGATCCGTATGTCCGGAGCCGAGCACGGACGTCCGCCGGACCTATAGAACGAACAATAAGTATCCCAGTGCGGACGTTGCGACAGGGACACCTAAGGGACGTTCGCAGTACTTAAAACAATGTAGTAAGTTTTAAAATACATCAGGAATTAATTTATGGGCTTCTCGCCTGGCCCAATTGAATTTCCATCAATAAAGTGACTCGATCGTGGTATATGCGTTAGAATACTTATGTGGATGTCGGCTGTATACTTAATTTTTAAGCATGGCACAATGAGCGCACAATAGATGTTGCAGACCGCAGTTTTATTGAGTTTATTACAAACGATGCGAATAAATTCTTTGTCAGGTGTTTCGATTGTAGGGCGCACAGGGCGTCTGCTACATATGGTCTCTGCAGCCGAGTCTATATCGGTGTATTCTCGCAAAAGCGGGGGTTAGAATGCCAGCGACCGTTCTTTTCCCACAACGTGTGTTATACTACTTCGAGTTTGCTGCGGTATTTAGATCTATGTTTTACATTATTTTACATTATGGCTTTGCTTAAAGAGCGGCAGTCTAGTTACATCATTTCATGTACCAAGCGGGTGTCATACTACTGAGAGTTTGCTGCTATATTTGGAATATCTATATTTTGTACCTTTGTTTTTACATTTTCGAAATAAAAATTTTAAAAACTCCACGTAGCTCTTGGAATCGTGTTTTCACGCTATGCTTGCATGGTTTCCTATGAGTGAAAAAGCAAGTGAAACGTGATCAGTGCGAAAATTTAGGTTCGTGAGTATTCTGCAAGAAATATCCGAATATCCGTCTTCGGATATCCCAGGGACCTGTCTATGAAGGTGTGGCTACGGATGGTCTACTGGATGTCCTTCAGATGTATCGTGGAGGTAAATAGATGTCCGCAGGACGTCCGGATGTCCAGAAAGAAATGTCCCTTGGATGGACGAAAATGTGCCGTCTGGGACTGACCTTCGTCCCATGTTTTATTTCTCCCTCGCAAGCTGGCAACGCCTGTTACCCTAAAAATAGATGCTCCCATAACCAGATAGTTCCTTCAAGCACCTTTGTTTGAATCCAATTGTCCAATCCCATCGGCACGACGGGTTTTTCCTTTATCTGTGTTTCACCAAGGAGCAACGCACACAGGGACCAGAGTTGCCATTCTCCCCTGAAATCCTAAAGTCGTGCGACAGTCGTGCGGCACAATAGAACGGAGGAAAACGAAGGAGGCGTTTTATAAGCTCCTGGAGATGTCAGAGAAATGCGCAGTTACAATTTAGGCGATCAGACGATTCCCTTTAGACCGTCCTCTTAATAACTACGCTTTTGGCTTCACGCTTAAGACAGATGACTATAGGGACATTCGGAGTGGAAAGTAGGGATGCCGGTGACGCGCTTCTCTCCTCCTCCGTGTTGGCTGTAGGCATGGCGACGCCTCCATCGGTGGCGGCGCAGAGGACCCAAGCTGCGCGCGACAGTTTACCGCATCCAACCCTGCACACCAGTCTCTCCTGAGCACCACGTCTCGTTTACTCTTCGTAGTGTAGAGCGTGCCCAAGTGTTTCGCTTTCACCGATGCACGACAACAGATGCCCGAGTGCACTATACCAGCAGCAAGAACTCTCCTGCCTGTCCGGTTTTACAGTCGCAGGCTGCGTGAAGGAGGAGGCGATCCCTGCGTACCACCACTTAATCCGTGCCGGGAAAAAGTTGCAGCTGGCCCACTCGGAAACGAGAGCAACATCGGCCCTTCTCCTGCGACGGCAGAGGGAGAGTGACCGAAGACCGAGCGGGGGCATCCCTTCAAGGAGAAAGGGAGGCTGGCGGGATCGATCCCGACGCGTCTCGCTCGTCCTTAGCAGGAAAAAAAAAAAAAAAATCCTTGAATCGGCTGCCCTGCAGTGCAGCGTGGCGCAACGGACGAGTCCGGGAAAAACCCGCTGATTCACAGGCGGCTCCCAGCAGCCGCGACAAACAGGACAAATTCAGTTTCGTGCTTATACGCAGATGCCTCCGTTTGCTCTTCGTCTTCCGGAAGGGGCCAATGCGCCGCGGTGACGCACGCTCGCTCGGCCATCAAACAATGCGGGCATGAAGTTGACAGGGCCGTACAGAGGAAAATCCCGCGTCGGGACTCCCTCTCATCGGGGAGGAGGAGGCGAATAGGACACGCACCAGCGGCGATACCGGATCGAATGCGCCCGGTACTGAGGAAATTCCTCCAGATCTGAACGAGATCGACCCGTTCGTGTCTAAAGGACTCTCTATAAAGACTCTTAGGGCAAAAGCCTCCTTTGCTATAAAAGCGCGCGCTCGATCTGGTGGCGCAGGAGCCGGAACTTTTTACGCTGATGAGACGTACCCAATCCTGCGATGGGTGCGACGTTCGCGGTGCTATGCAAGCGGTGCCCACTAGAAGGCTAAAGAAAGGTCGCCGAATGAGGGAGCTCATGCATATTCATGACCGCATACTCCGCAGCGTTCGAGGATATAGAGGTGCTTTACTGCGTAGAAATCACCAAAAGAAAGTAACGCTCTGTGAAGAACTAAGGGGCGCCATTTTGTCAACAGGTAAAATAATTTTAAAAAATAAGTTTGACTAATGAGCTAATGCATCCGCCCTCCAGCTCTAAGGCCGACTAAAAGCTCCTCTGTCAAGGAGCGAACGCTGTCTCCGAAACTATAATTACCCGCAACCATACAATTTAGAGCAAGCGCGGAGTGGAGGAGATGATGTGCGCCGTGCAATCACGTTTTCATCACTGGCATCGCTCTCCGCTCGAGTGCATCGAAATTCGGCATGTTCTTTACTCGGCGAAAGCCGTGGCTGCGTTTATCTTCCTCTCCGCTCCTTGTTTAATGGGCGTAGGCATTAGATCACCCGAACGGAGGGCGGGTGCTCCCACGGGATTGCGACCCATCCTGACCAGTCCCGTCGAAGGCGTTAATTACCGAATGGTGGCTATTAATTAAGCTAACGAGGGACGGCGCGCGCACGTGCACCGACCTGCGTTCGGGGAATTCTCTCGCGACGCGCTGCTTGCTGTACGGCATACTGGAATCTCACGGCAATGCTCTGCACCCACCTTCCCCCAAAAAGAGACCTCCGAATGCTGCAGTCGGTAACGATGACCAGTTGGTGTGTGCCTATCGTAGTGTCGCGCGCCCAATTCACGCACGTATTCAACGTAAATAAACATGTGTCGCCATCATTCTTACGTGAACGGGCCTATCCGACAATGCCTGCTATTGCATGCAACAGGTGTTTTCAAAAGCGAGGCTGGTCCACATTGTTAAAAAGAAAGTTGATCGATCAACATTTTGGCTGCGGACATTTACGCGTACCTTCATCGATATATAATCAGTACCTTTATAATGAAGACCGAGTCCTCACAAGGCCATAATTCCGATAAATTCTAGCGACTATCTCGGGCGTAATTTAATGGGCAACTTCGTTCGACAGGACGCGGAAGTCGTAGTTCTAGGTTAAGTGATTATCTTCGAAATAAAGATAGCCCAAATCAGACCACACATTCTCAAGGGCCCTTAACGGACGTACATCTTGCCGAGTTTCGGCATTGAGTACGAAGTTTCTTGGTAAATATTTTTTGGCCAAAACTGAATGTCAGGCAGCAAGCGTCATTTGATGGTTCAGAGCAGGAACACAGGATCACAGGATGAGGAAGGAGGAGTTTGGCACGTGACTCGCTTTGTTTTGAAAGAGTGGTCAGCGGAGACAGACCTATGCAAGATGTCCGGCAGCAGTGGTATCACATTGTAAAGCAAGTACATGTTCAATGGTTCACATATGACTACAGCTGTCTGTACAAATTCCAGACAAAGCAACGTGGTTTGGAGTAAGCCCAATTCCAGTTTTCTGCGTGGTGTTTCCCTGCTATTGCTGAAAAAGTTTCATAAAAAAATTTGGTTGATTATGCTTATTCTCGCAAAAGACACATTTTTTCAGGCTTCGTCCTTAAAGGATTTAAGCGATTCTCTTCGACGGGGGAAAAAAAGAAAGCCCAAATGAGGCCACAAATCCTCAAAGGAACCTCGTCTGCAGACAAGTTATTATGGTAGCGTACAGTGGTACGAAAAAAAAAAAAAAAAAGAAATCTCGAACAAGGCTGGAAAACTTGCAAATTCGGCGGCATTTTTTATAGAATTCCCTTAATGATTTGAAAGCTCAGAAGGTAAACCAGTAGCGCAGGAAAGGTTCAAAAAGCCCTCATCGTTTGTGCGGTAAAAAAAACGCTTCAACATGAAGTTGCTTTGACGTCGATTTGCCCCACGTAACTCCGTCTCTCACCCAGAGCAACGTCTCTCACCCAGAGCAACGTCTTTATCTTCCATTCTTTAGTAAGTAGTAAAAGTGCTTGTTCATTGGCTCAGAAACAACATCGACAACATCGACTTTATTCTTTGCACGTTCAAAGCGAATTTCTCCTACAAAACGAGTGAAGCTTCACCACGCGACTAAATCTGTAGTGGCAGAGCCTCCTAAAGTATACAAAGGAGCGCGAAGCCCAAGAATGGCGATTGTATGTATGCCTCCTAATGTAGACCCTTTTCATAATTGTAAAGCTAGCTTTACTGCGAGACATTTCGCCCAATTATTGGCAGCGTAGTCATGCTTGCAAACAGCGTGAACAAGCCTTGTTTACTCAAATTATGACAAAAAATGTAGACGTGGCTCTCGTGATAAAATCACGCTTAAGAGACAAGCCCCATCATGCGCAGTTACCACTTTGCGTTTGAACAATGACCGGTGCCGACATTAGTAGGAAAAATGTACAATGCAGAGAAGCGCACTTGCGAACTAGAAAAATGAACGAATTAGAAAAGAAACCAAGCCACATCGCTTGGTTTAATTCTTCAAAGCTCTTGAGAGACGAATTGAGATGGGAATATCGTAAAATCTTTAGATGCTTGTCCTTTAGTCAGCTAGAACATGCAAAGGGTGCTACTTGCACCGTTTATGAGATCGCAACACTAACCAGTAAAAGTAGGGACACGTTTGAACACTAACATCTTGCCATTTTAACAAAATTTCTTCGTAAACATTTCTTCGTAAAATTTCTTCGTAAACAAGCCTTCACCATCCTTTCGTGCCTCCCTAGCAGAGAGAGGCAAATAGAAGCAATTCTAGTATTTGTATAAAAAATGTCACAAATCGAGCAACCGGTCTGACGAGAGCCTTGAAAAGTTGGCTCGTGTGAACACCGCTTCACAAAGCCGTTCGTGCGCATCATCGATTTTCGTAAGAACCAGAAGATAGCCAAGCTGCTGGACGATTACAGTTCTTCTATGAACACAAAGCAAACCCGGGCGCTGCTACTTCTCGCGCGTTATCTTACGCCGGCAGCCATGCGGAACAAACACCCCTGACTTGAGCTAGCCTCACGTCGCCCCTGTCAGAGCCCGTCATTCGGCCCATGATTCCGGGGAAGGTCACGACGGGGGTGGTTACCCTTCCGGAAATATGAGACGCGCCCGTTTCTGTCCACTAGCTCCCACCGAACAGAGGCGACCTTGAAGGCACCACTGAAGCTGTCGCCAGTCATGGTGGACTTGCGGGAAAGCGACGCGATAGCCGTGCACACTAAGCGCATATCTCTCGATGTTCTTGAATCTCTGCTTGGTTTTGAAAGACTGTGCTTGTGAGGGGGCAACGGTAGTCGCATGGACACAAACGGGCGCCGTAAGCTGAATTTAGCATAGAGCACCTTTCCTACGTTACTCTTCATTTGCTTTGCAGCGCGGGGCTGTAGCGCATTCGGGAAAAGTGTGGACGGCTCTAGTGTCTCATGTGCAAAGGTGTTACAAAGTTGTCAATTACGTGCCTTCTGAAGTGGCAGCGACGAGGAAAACGCATTTACGCGAAGCACTGCAAGATTTGACCCTTTGCGAAGTGGACACTTGTAGTTAGGAATGGAAACGGGATTCGCAACCTTGTTTCCCACGGCCTCGCCGCGTGTCCGCGTACGGGTGCCGCAAAGCGGTGCATCGCATTGGCCCAGAAAACGCGCCAGCTGCCGAGGGGGGCGTCACTTTGGGCGGGCGACAATGCCGGTTGCTGCTGCACCATGCACAAGAGAGCGGCTGTCAGCGCGCGCGCGCATTTCGGCTCTCCACACTTCCTGCGGCTACACGTGGGTCCCCCGGGTCTGTGGCGACACGCGCCTTCGTCGAGGACGCGCTCCCTTGCTGCCACTCGCAGGCACAGGGGCGAAATTTACGGCGGGCAGGTTCTCGTCTGCCATGAAGGTCGCGTTTATAGTGAGCGCCGCGGAAGATGCACGAGTCGTCGCGCTCTACATAGCCCCCTGCTCTTACGGTTATGCAGTGTCGACCCTGTCTTGGAGAGGTTTTAGGGAATGCAGCGACCCGGGGCGAAATAAGGGTGCGTAGTGGGAAAGGTACCAGTGCGCCGACAAGCTCGCGTCACTCTCTCCTGTCTTCTCAACGCGTGCAAGTTTTCGCTGGGAAAGTATGAGGAAGTTCACTAGAGTTCCATGATCACATTTACGAAAGAAGAATGGGAACCGAGGGGCTCGATTTTGTTAGTCATAACCACATAAAGCCAACAGACAACGAAGCCAAGGAAAGCATCGGGGAAATTAAGTGTAGTTGAAATTGGAATGTAGAAAATAATGAAGAAAAGGGAAATGAAACTGGACGAAAAGATAATGAAGAAAAGGGAACTGAAAGTGGACGAAAAGATAAGTTTATCGTTTCGTCCACTTTCATTTCCCCTTTCATCATTATTTTCTACATTCCAATTTCAACTACACTTAATTTCGCCGATGCTTTCCTTGGCTTCGTTGTCTGTTGGCTTTATTATCTTTTCGTCCACTTTCATTTCCCTGTTCTTTATTTTCTACATTCCAATTTCAACTACACTTAATTTCGCCGATGCTTTCCTTGGCTTCGTTGTCTGTTGGCTTTATGTGGTTATGACATAAAATCGAGCCCCTCGGTTCCCATTCTTCTTTCGTATTTCATTACGAGGGTCTCGAATTTGGCAGCCTTGATGTCATTAGGTAGCATGTGAGGGTGTATTAGCCACGTGCCTGCTCTCCCAAGATCACGTGCATCGTGACGCCATCGGGCTAAAAAGGGTGTTCCACATCCGCCCACCATGGTTCTGAGTGGCGCTGGCTAACACTCCTAGGGCTAGATCTAGTAAACAAATACCCAAGTTAGTGGACGAATTGATGGCCGTCGCCGTAGCACAATTGGTAGTGCAACGCACGCGTAATGCGGAGGTTGCGGGTTCGGCTCCCGCCGGCGACAAGTTATCTTTTCGTCCAGTTTCATTTCCCTTTTCTTCATTATTTTCTACATTCCAATTTCAACTACACTTAATTTCCCCGATGCTTTCCTTGGCTTCGTTGTCTGTTGGCTTTATGTGGTTATGATCACATTTAACATCTTAGAAATGTGCATAGATGCACACTACAGCAATGCGAACGTCATGAAGAGCCTGTATACACCTGCAATACATGGTATAACCCTGTGCACCGGGGCAGTCTGATCATTACAATACGACTATCTAAGAACGAACTAGACATTAACGCCCGTGTTACCGTTAAATGCGAAGGACTACGGAGCACCGATGGCACCATCTAGAATTCGGAGGTAATTAACGTTACCTTTCGTCATCCAATTAAACCGGACAAGTTGGCTATAAGTGATAACTGTGCGCCTTGGTCAACGAGCGCTGAAACACTAGGGAGGAAGCAGGAAAAGCATAAAACGAACACTGGATTTCGTCACCAATTTTTGTTTGTTGCAGAGACAACTTAGCGACAGATGAAACGACGCTACACTACTGATACCACTGATACACTACTGGTAGCCCACCAAGCTAAGGGAAATACAGGCGATTTCGCTGACCAGTTGTTTGGAATTTGTTCATTTTGTGCTGGTTTAGAGGCTCTGTCTTTATACTTCCAGCATGCGAGAATGGTAACCAGTGGTACCGTAGCCAGAAGAACGCATCCGTGGTTCACCAACATTGTGAACATGTAACCAACTCTCACCCATATACTGTCAGCTCGTGACAGCTTGGCTCGTTTTTTTTTTTTCATATTATGGGTTTCATTATGCAAGGTGCTTCCGATCAGATATCTGTCGAAAGCACGCGCGCGCCGTTCGGGAAAATACTCTGCGCTTCGTTCGTGTTGCAAACGAAATGTAGGATCATTTAAGGAAAAGCTCCCGCAACGGCGGGAGCATCGAACATTAGTTCGATGCTCGATGCTCGAACACTAGTTCGAGTTTCGCATCGAACATTATCGTACATGCATGGTGTACTCAAAATTAGTAGTAGAGCGGAGAAATGATCGGGCCACTGTACCATTAGAGGTACGATTAATTTTGGCTATTCATGATAATTTCAGTTAATAAGGTCTCGTGCAGCAACTTAAGCGCAGAGGACTGCGCTGCCAGGTAGCCAAATTTTCTAAAGCGTTCAACTTTCTTTGGGAACTAACCGCGATTTTTCGTGTCTAACTGTTTCGTCGGCCCATTCCAAAGAAGTGCAGTTCTTAGCACATCGGTAAAAAACAACACGGTGGTACAGTGCCACCAGTCGTGATATACAGTGAACATAGCATAGCGAAAACGACTGACCTGTGAATAATTATCTTGCGAAACAAAAGCGTGGCGTTCCCCTTACCACAGTGCCTTAGCAGTTACGCCAGAGCCAACTTCGAGCGCCATTTCCTCAAGCACCAGTCAGAACCCCGTGCAGTTGAGACCAAGACCAGAGACTCAGCATCTCAAACGGCAGCGTCTGAGTCTTCAGCCAGAGGCGCAGCTTTTCAACGACATAGTCTCAAAACGCTAGACTGTCACGAGGGAAGAATGCGAGAACGCATTCCTTACCCCCGTTCCACCATGCGGCACCACCGGTACCACCGCACGGTGGCACTGTACCACCGTGTTGTTTTTTACCGATGTGTTAAGAACTGCACTTCTTTGGAATGGGCCGACGAAACAATTAGACACGAAAAATCGCGGTTAGTTCCCAAAGAAAGTTGAACGCTTTAAAAAATTTGGTTACCTGGCATCCTTCAGACCACCGCGTTCTTTATCTACTTCACCAAAACGGCAGAGTTGTGTGGCGCTTCATCACATGTGCACCCCCGTAAAACCGTGCGTACCCAGCTCACATATCGTTTTGCTTACGAAACCCTGGCTGGTAGTAGGCACGACAGGCCCGAGGGACCTGACGCTACCGATAACGAGACAACGGTCGCTCCCGTGTTCCGCTGGCAGCCCCTGGAATAACCATTTCCTCGCCGCCACCGTCGCCAACCAGAGCGGTGGTGCGCGCAGCAGCGGCGTGTGTCCCGCGCGCGGAGCATCTGGGCACGAGGGAGCAGCAGCGACGGCAAGTCGCAGCCGTGCTTCCGGTGCGTGCATTTCATTCAGGGGCAGCCTTTCATCTGCGGCGGCGGTGAAGGCGACGACTCGCTCCCGATTACCGCTGGAGCTCTTCTTCCGGGGCACAGAAGGAGGGGCAGGCAGAGAAAAAAAAATATTTAAAGAAAGGCACCATGCTGCACGGTGCTGCTTCAAGGAGTGCAGAGGGAGCCACCTAACGCCGGGCGGTTACGGCGGACGCCGTGTGCCGAGGAAGCCACCGGAAACCCAGCAGAATTTGATTTCCTGCTTCGGTACGCGTGCACTGATGCCGCCAACGACAGCTCTCTCTTATTTCCTTTATTTCTTTTCCTTGTTGCAACGTAGCGAAGTTTTTTTTTTTTTTCCTATTAACTGGCAGGCCGCAGCACACATCGGTTGTAGCGCAGTCTTCCTGCTGCAGAGTAAATGAATCTTAGCGATTCACTTATTTCATCAAGACGCTCTCTGTAAGGGGAGTGGTGTTTCCAGAGCGGGCACTTTTTCTAGAGCGGGCACAGAGCGAGCCCACGGCAAAACCACAAATGAGTCAGTGCAAGGGGCCATGGGTTGGGCCTCTTTTGAAGTCAGAGAAGCGCGGAGAAAAATTGATTTTCAAGAAAGACTCAGTAACATGGATCAAAATAAATGGGTGGCTAAAGTGAACAAGTATCTGTACCCAAAAAGCATGGGCACAGAATGAAGGAAGAGGTCAAGAAAGTTGACAACCAGGAGTAATCAGAAAGAGTGAGAGAAACAGACAACAATTAGATGCAAAGAATGGAACCGAAAAAGACCATAGAGATTTACAAGAATGAGAAAAAAAATTAGAAGGGAAGGGAATTTGAGGCTCGAGCTGGTTGCCTAAGGACAAATTAATACCGGACCAAATATTTGCAATTAGATGAGGCATGTGTATGCTGCAGCAAAAATCTGGAGACCACTCAGTACATCCTAATGGAATGGGGAAGGATTCACCCAGCGAGACCAGTACGTAACGTACAACTACCAGAAGCGCTTGGATTTAAAGTAGACGGAAGTATCAACTGGGTCAGCAGTCGAGATAGATAAGCAAGAGACGATTAGATTATTGGTGAAAAAAAAAGCAGGGAAGAGACTGATACGACCGGAACCATTACATGCATAGGCAGCGGTACAAGGTAGATAGAGAAGAAGATTAACGATATGTATACAAGAATGCTAGAAGGAAAAGCATTGGCAGCATACTTGAGTAACTAAGCAGACTAGGTGACAATTTGTCCCCGCCCCGTTTCAAAGATGATGGTAAGTAATCATCCTCATCAGCATCTCTTGAAAAAAGGGATTAATGGTTCTATTGAACTGACTAATCGGCTAATTTGCTACTAGAACCGTACACCATATTATATATATATATATATATATATATATATATATATATATATATATATATATATATATGGCGAAACAATACTTCGCCAAAAGAAACGGATCAGCGTTAGGTTAATTTGTAGCTTTCTGTAAGCTCGACTCACCCAACGACTCCTGTTTAACAAATGCAGTGCATGATCAAATTTGGACTGGAAAACCTGACTATCTATAACATCGGATTCACCAGTGAGTGGCAGATCGCTACTAACAGCAAGGATAAGGGCCAGCCATGGTGCAGATTCACGGCGCCATGGCTTGGCCACACGAGGGAAGACGAGCGAGTGTTAACAGCGTGTTCAAAGGGGCTGGTTGGTTCATCATTAGAAAAATACAGAAACAGCGCGACACAGGACAAGTAGAGAGCACAGTACAGCGAGTGTAAAGGACGCGGAGGCTAGGGCGGTCAGTGTCGTTCGTTCGTTTGGCTTCGATGTTACTCTCGCTATAGCTCCGCTGAATGGTGGACCTCGTCAGCTACACTACGCCGCTTGGATAGCCGCCCCCACTTCCCCCTTTCCTTTTACCGACATGAGGGGACAATGTGCTTGATTCTGCTCTAGGGAATTGTCTTCGTCAAATTTGAAATCTGTGTATACAATAACTAACAGGTGCAAGGCTCAATGTTGCACACAGATCGTTTGATTCAACTAAACTTTGTGCTCGCCTTGACGGTTAACGAGTGGTTTCTGCACTGCACGTACTTGGCGGTTTTCCCATTCAAAAGAAGACAGACCAAACAGAGGAACGGTTCAGACCATTTTCTCTCCGCTGACGCCACATGAGCTGCTCGGCATCTGCGAGCTCGGAAGCTTCTCTTCAGGCAGTCAAGCGAAACAATTCCTTCTGGCGAGTGCACGATACGCAGCAGTGCCGACTCCTCTCCTCTATTTTCCGCACTTTGCTGGCTCCCGAACAGACCGGTGCGGCGGTCGACGGTCCCTATTGCACGCATAGCAGGCGAAACAAGCGCGCAGACGGCGCTATCTGTTAGCGAGGGGTCGGCGGACCGCTGTATCTGAAGCCGACGCCACATCGTCACCGCCGTCGAAGCTAAGTGCTCGGGAGTCCAGCTGCATGCACAACGGTTGGGGAGAGCCCGAGTTGCAGCGACGCGCAAAAGGCACGCGCTCATCGCGTGCGAGCAGTCGCGGCCGGCCAGGCCGAGATGCTAAACGATTCGGCGCCATTCAGGAGCCCCTCAGGACAGAGAAGCGGCAAGCGAAGAACAATCCCGGACCTGGAGGACAGAAACCGACACGGTAGCCGCCGCGCGGGGGTCAGCGCGAGTATGCATCTCTCGGCCGAGTAACAGCGAGGATGCAGAGCGGCCAGACATGCCGGGAATTCGTCGGGGAGCAGGAGGACGTGTACTGGTTGCAGCGGAGGGGGAAAGGGGCGCGAGCACTGGATCGCCACGCGCGCGTGCGCCGCGCTTCATCTCGCACTTCAATCGGGGGAGGAGCCGCCCCTGGAGCGTGCACCAAAATAACCGCACGTCACACCGCCAACAGCAAAAAGAGCGCTGCTTCTTGGGCGCCCAAGCCTGGCGGCTCCACGTGTCTTTTTCTGGCTGCTCTTTTTTTTTTTTTTTCGACGCTTCCCTTCTTTGCTTAAGCTTTCCAGGAGAGCATCAGCCCGTACTACCCGTGTGCCAGCGCTGCTCACTCTGCTTATGCGATCATTTTTTTTTTTTACTTTTGAATTTTTAATTGCGCCCGGCTCGTGCGGGGGAAGAAGTTTTTTTGTTTGTTTGTGCATTCGTGTCCATCGGACGTCGGCAGCAGCCACGTGCTGCGCAGGCGCCATCTGCCTAATAGCTGGGGAAGTCGTTACGCGGGGTGGCCACGGCTGGCTCCTGATGGAACGCTTCTTCCGGCTCCTGGAAAGCAATGCTCACACGCGGAAAGCAAAAGATCAAGCACGAAAAGAGAGATACGGGAGGGACACATCCAAAACTCGAAGACGACCAAGCGCAGCTGTAAAGTATAGGACGAAAAAATAAAAAAAGGAATGAATGAAAAGACGAACAAGAAGGTGTCGGAGCGTGCATCTCGAAGGGCCTCGAGTACTGCCCATGTAGTACATACGTGGCGCGTCGGCCACCGAGACATAGGGCGCCTCGTGCCCGCAGAACAACGCCGGCGGCCCCGGCCCACCAGCGGTCGGCAGAGCGAAGCGCGCGCCGACGTCGATCTGCCACTTGGTCGGCCGTAATCGAGTGAGGAGGCTGCAGGAAGGGACGGCGCGGCCCGTCGTGTGCGCCATCAAAGGCGGCGCTCGTTGAACTTATTCTGCCGTTTTCTCATTTTGCTTTGCTTGCCACTTAACGGGCACGCGCTCTTCATTCGCTCGCGTGCCCCCTCTGGCGAGAACGGCCATATTTCGGCCACAGTCGTCCGGAAAAGGGTGATGAACGTGACCGTTAGTGCTGGGCTTCCGAGGAAGACCCGTTGCGTAGTACTCCGAGAAGCTCTCAACCTCAATCTATGCCTTGTCTTGGTTCTTTTAAACACTTTAGTTTTAAAGCTTATTTAGTACACATAGCGTACGGCTCTTTCCTGCAGGTTATTGCTTTATGAGTGTTAGTAGACTACTCGACTAAAATTTTGGTATATCGCGCTTGAGCCATCCTCATCTTTCCCTGTCGCGCTGGCTGCTTGATATAAATGATGCTTTCAGAAGAATGGAACTTCATATTGCCGTATAGTTATGGAGCACTGCGCAGAGTGCGAGGGCGTATAAAACTACAAAACAAAACGGTGTTCATCGTCAGCAGATGCACGCGGCAGCCTCCCTTTCAGTCAGGGTTCAAAAAGCGCGAAAGCGAAGCGCTAAGTTGGGCCCAGAGTGTAAGCTGCATTTGCAAGAGTTCGCACATTGAAATCTGAAGACTTATCCTACATAGCGAAGAAAAGAAAGAAAAAGGAAGAAATGCTGAAATTGACCTTTTTTGTTGTTGTCGTTTGACTGGCGTCAGGACGAGCTGCAGTATTCCTGGAATTTCATCGGAGTTAAACGCCGCGGGCTCGCCGTCAACTCCACAAATAAAGCGCCATACACTAATTACTTTCCATAATTTGTCGTTGTGACTATGCAGTGACAACAGGCGAGAAAGGAAACAGTTATAAAGCCCCCTGCATGACAAAGGAGCTCTCCTCCCAAAGAGCTCCAAATGTTCCTGCGCGTCCGAACCCACCTTACACGTGCAATGCATCATGCTAATCCATCTTATCCGCTTGCCATAACAGAAATGACACATACATCTGACGCGATTATAATTCTAACAGACAGCCAAGTCGCTTATTCAAAGTGACCTTTACGCACACGCACAAAGCTTCCCATGTACATGGTCGTGCAGTGTAAGAGTAAATGCCTCATTAGTATTCAAGCTGGTATAACTTCAATATGCCTTCTACTTCACAGGGGAAATGTGCCGAATACGGCGCCTAATGATACCGATAGAGGAAATAATCGTGTTCTTTATTTTGTGCGGAACACCAACTGCTATAGGCTCTTGAATACTAATTAGGTGTTCACATTAAAAGTGGCGCGCTCTGTACATGCATGCCCGCCCCCTTCTACGCGTACGTACACCCGTGAGCAAAAGTATACGGATCAGGGGTTGCGCGATAAAGCTGATTTTTTCCTCTGCCTTTGAACGCAACTTGAAATTGAGGATTGCACTCCAAAGTTGGCATTGCGAACTTTTCAGTGCACTCGTCAATTCCAGTTTATGCTTGTTAATTACGAAGAAATTCAGTTTTTTTCGGCGACCCTGTGGTCCGTATACTTTTTCTCACGGGTGTACATATGAAATAGGTTTCATGCCATCAAGGATTGCGAGAAAATTTAACAGCGCACTAGCTCTCGCGGGCAATATGCGACTTCTTATTCTTTTGCCTGTCGAAGTCCGTTACAACCCCAGAAAAGAGCAAGACATGCCGCGGAAAGCAATGCTGCAGATTTTAATGTATCTCAGGGCAGCACCAACACGTCACAACACATCATCCTACACGCTTTTGAGAGAAGACGCCTCAATCATACGAAAAGCACCAACACACACGTTACTGATACCACACTATACACATAATATTAACAAGAACCCAGGATCCCCAACTTTTAAACACTGCGGAGCCTATCCATCGAATACACACACATTGTAGGAGTGCCCCACCACCTCCACCTCGAGAGACGCAATACTTTCTAAAATATACCACCGAACAAGCGTTCCGGCAGCTGGGAGGAGGGGACCACTCCACCACGAACGTTCGAAAAAATACGAACGTTCTGGCTCATACCCATCCAGAATGTGCTGTCCCAGCAGGCATGAGCCTACCAAGGAGGCCCGTGCTATCCCTCAGCCGCCTCCAATCATACATTACTTTTCAAACTCCTAATAAGACACCAACGTAATACGCATTCCGCTCTAGTCTACTTCCGCTTTATTTCCGCTAGGATAATAAGCTCACATTTTTCTCTAACACACGTTCTTCTCTACCCCTTAACCTGACGTCCATCATTTTACTTTCCATTTCTCAATGGATATGCACAAAGTATTTATCTTCTTTTTTAGTTCGACCACTTTTTTTAATCGCATTGAGTATTATAGCGAAATTCGGCCTATATGCCTAATATAGAAGTGGATTACCAGAAGAGGCGGACATTACTTGAACGATAAATCGCAGTGTAGGTAGCTACATAAAATGATTGATTCACTTTTTAATTAATACCTCTAGAATAAATATTACAATTTCGAACTTGAAGGCGAGAAGTAGTGAAGTCATTTCACCTTAGAATGATTACTAAACTAGCGGCTACGTTCTAGCTACCCCGTACTAAAAATGTGCTGCCAAATACATTGGCCTTTCAGTTAAGTTTTCCTCTAGCAGATCGGGACGCTCTTTACTGAAACGTCAATGCTATATTTAGCAGATTATGGGTACGGTTATGCCGACAGTAGTGCTAGTACTAAGGACCCGTATTCAGAAAAAACAAATCTTACGCAAGAACTGTTCATAAATGAAAAGAAGATGCGCCAGCCAATCATGGTAGACGAAGGCGAGCGGTCAATGGCGAAGAGCACTTACGAACAAACAGCTCCGTGAATTCGACCCAAAATTTCTGCGAAACAGACATGAAGCTGCTTGGCTTCAGGGCCCGTATGCACATAACACTTTTCGGGGAGATGCACTTCGAAAACATCATCAATCAATTTTTTTAAACATTTTGACGCGAAATTACGCTTCGGCATTCTATTTTCATGTGTACAAAAACCAAGGCATTTCTCTATCCAGAAGACTGCGAAAAATGATTCTAATCGAGGTATGGCAGCTGTAGGGGGCCTCATTTTTTCCATTCATGCTCGACTGCTGAGGGTCACAATCGCAATTTTGCCCAGACGATGAGCTTTCCAGGCGTAAGAACAAGCGAGCACTGGCCCTGCCGAAGACGGCACAAGCTCATTCTCAAGTTTTCACCATTGCTCAGATCAAATTCACGCACTGTTGTGGATATGGCCACTTCTATGGCCATACTGCGGTCCAAGAAAGGCCACAAAGGCTTCGAGGAGGCTCTGTTGGAGTTGGGCGTCCGTCCAACTCGGCAGTTGATTCGCTCTGAGCAACCAGACAGGCTAAAGAAGAACCAGAAGATTGTCTAGAAAACAGACCACCGAAGTTGAATCTCGTCGTCAAGGTGCAGCAAAGAAAGCTATCCTAGATGAGGAAGCTGGCAAGGGTTATAAGGGTGCCACCTATGCAGCAGGATTGTTTTAAAGTTTTACACTTCCTCCGGAAAGACTGGTTTGCGTTTTTGCCAAATTTCAGGCAAATTGACCATCTCTCTCGTGACGCACTACAACTCTAACCTCTTGCGGTATTTTTCAACATTAATTTTGAGGCCTGTATCAATAAACCACCAGTTCAAGTCTTCCATTATTCGTCGGCTATCGGCATCGTGTTACTTAACAGCATATCTGTATAATACCTTTGTAGCTTTGGCCTACATTCGGGTGGATGACAATTTTGTTCCCTTTCAGCATAATATCTGCATGTCATGGGTCGCTGAATAAAGCAGCTGCGGTAGAAGGAAGCCCGGATGATGAATTCTGTATTTTAACACTCGAGAGTGAACGTTAGCTGCACGGAATCAATACGCCAGGAGGGATTTATGTTCTCATATGCTGAACTAAAAAAAAAAAAATAACAAAAAGCGCTAGAGAGCATTCATTAATAAAGTTTGACCCGCGTTCAGGACATGAAGGACCAATCCCAGTTGTGGCCTGCTTCAGGGTCTTCTGTGTATAGATGCGCTTGCAACATTTGGCAGAACAAGCGGGGCCGCCATCGGCGGCAGAGACTGCTTCGCTGGCATGCAATTGCTTAAAGATGCAGCGATGACAGCGATGCAAGAGAATGAGCATGGGATTACATCTCGCTTAATTACTCATCCCTCGATTCTCCTGAGGAACTCTCTTTCTCCTTGCACAAATTGTAGTGCTTACTGCTTGTTTTACTGTAGCAATACATGTGTATAGTGCTCCTTTCTGTATATAGATTTTCTTATGTTGTTACATGCGTATGAGTTCTTGCTGTTTTACCTCTTCATTGTGTATGTGCATATATTTTCTTTGAATGCACTATATTGACATTCCTATTCTGTTGTCACAGCTTGTGTGCAACTGTCGTCCCTGGTATAGGAGGGCCCAGTGTGGCGTTGCTTCCTGTTGTCCTGACTTCCCAATTGTGAAGATGCACCCTTGAATAAAGCCTTCAATTCAATTGAATGTCGGAGAGGTTGCTGCACGAATATGCCCGTCAGCATCCAGCGATTTGCTGGCGTCGACAAATTGGTTAAGAGTGCATGAAGCCACATGTAGGGCTGCATGCAATGAATTCCATGTTTTCAATTTTATGTTTTCTTCCGTGACATTGTCACGCTCAAATAACTCTGTAGGGCGTGAACTGTTCCTTCATGCAGTGTACAACTGCTACACAGAACTACTCGGACGTTGTCTGCTCTGTTCACGTCAAATCTTTGTGGTGTAATAGGACGCGAAACAATATGAAGAACAGAACAGGAATATGCCTTTTTCCTGTCCTCTTCTTACTTCATACTGTTTCGCGTCCTGTTACACCACAAAACACTATAAACCAACTAACACAGCAACAAGTATACATAGTGAAATCTTTTTACGTGGCTGGGCTATCGAATCTTTTATTATGCAGATGCATTCAACAATGGTATGGTTAACGGAAAAGCTCCTATACCGTGCCTCCCGCGTACCTAGACGCAAGGAGTGACGGATATATTTTTTTTCCAACTGTGCGAGCGATCTTTTTGAATGCCTCTTTCGGATCTCGTAAAGCCAAGAAAGCAACGCGATATCGCCTACTCCCCGCTCCCTCCTCTCCACCGCAGGCGCCAGTGCGCGACAAAGAGGCTGTCGTCGCCGCTCGTTGCCCTCTGGCGGATGAGCCCGCTGCGGCGACCCGGGGTCCGCCAATTAGCGCCACGATGGGGCCTTCTAGACAAAGACGCGGCGTTCAGGCCGCCTATTCCCGGGGCCAACCGACCTGGTGCTGCCACCGTCGCCGGCAGCGGACCCTATCTTTCTCCCGCCAATTCGACGGCCCATCCTGCCTGCCCCGGCTTCTATTTGCGCCCACCATCGGCGAGTGCCCCCCCTTTTCGCTCCGCTGCGGCTCGTAAACCCGCTGCACGCGCCAACACAAACGCACGCACACGCTGCCTCGCAGGTTGTCTGATGCGCAGTGGCCAGCGGCGGAGCCGTGTGCTCAGAGGTGCTTCCACCCACGTGTCCTCCCTCTGTCCACAGTTGTCTCGAGCGTGTATAACGTTTACGTGTACAGCCTCGCTCGCAGAGAACACTGCACAGGCGCTGGAGCAAGCTCCTTCGTGGAAAGGAGCGGTACGTACACGGAAACGCGCGTGACTAACTTCCTGACATGCTGCGGTGCTCGGACACACTGCTTCTCTAGCAAATTGTCGTTCAAAGGTTTCATCGAACGCAGACAAAATTATTTAGCAAGAGTACGGACAGCCAGAAGCAACTTATGCTGTGCATCCTGGTCTTGTCATGTTTTCGTTGCGCGATTATTTCACTTACTTGTCAATTTACTCAAGATGTACGACGCTCTAATGTTTTTTTTTTTTCTTTAATCGCGAATTTATGGAGGTTCTACGTAATTCCTGTCGATTTTGTTTGGCATTGGACGTAAGAGATATCAGGCCACACGAGTTTGTGGGCATCCCTTGAATCGATGTCACATTTCTTTTAATGAAGGTAAATTCAATTCTAATTCTTTGCGAAATACATTCATTAGATGTACTAATATTATATATAATAATCGTGTAAGATCTTAAATAGTTAGTGAGGATCGTACATGTTACATGTTCATCTCTCTCAGGTCCTAAAAGACGATCAAAAAGCAAATGGTCGACGAAGACTTGCCGCGAAGGAAATAGCACCGACTATAAGCAAGGTTATAAGGCGTGCCGATCCCCGACGAGCCATCTGGTAGTTTAAAAATAGGTATGTTTTATTCGTTTGCTTCAGATCAAGACTAAGCACAGCGAAGAATGGAGTAGTCTTTCCTATAAACAAGAGTGCACCCCTGAGACGGTGACCTCGGGATCAAGTCTAGTTCTTACAACCTGGACGAAAAGCATGTATACCTATATATATAATGATATGCTGAAAGTCTATGAAGTTGCAGCGATCGTAGTGCAAAAGTAGGCATGATTATTTTTTTTATAACTCGCACTGAACGCTCAAACTACACAATAAGCTACTACTGTTGAGTACTACCCCCCACTGAAAGAACGTTTTTAGTCGAACTCTCTTGAACAGATTATTTCGTAACGTTCGTCGAACCAAACTGTCAAATCTGCTCAAAAACATTCTGGGCACCGATTCATTTACAGGTATACTTTCGTCTCCTTATTGACACAACCAACTGCTTTCGACAACGGCCTTCATTCGTTGGACAGACAGAACATGGGACATTCCGAAGACGACAAATGTGGTCCAGAAGGGAAACGATACGGGAAGTGCGCCCAGGCTGTGCACAACCGATAGTGCAAGCAATAAGAACAAATGGTAAAAAAGGAATTGCACGCCTCTTGTGTTATATCTAGGGGCTTTAGTTCAAAGAATTCGTTGCGTCATAACGTCAGGCGTAGAATTTCAAGTCCTCAGTTTTCATCACATATGACCCAGAGTTTGAAGTGTTGAGGAAGCAGGCTGTGAATACGTCTCTTATTTTCACTAGCAGAACGTTCGCTCAAGCATGAACCCCAAAATGCGTTGTCTATGAGGACAGGAAAGAGCACGGGCTTCATTTTGTGCGCACAGCTCTTCACAGCACAGCCGAACGGCAATTTCAACACCCATTCTCTTTACTAAAGGCGCGGCCGCTTTTTCTCTGCGGCCGCGTCCAGTGCAACGTGCTCCGTGGTGCAGCCAAAGAAACCACGTATAGACGTCAGTTTGTTAATGTGCCCGCAGTGGTTCGTTGAGTAAGCGGCGGTGATGACGTGCCGAGCGTTTCCGCGCGTTCGCGCTGCTGATGCCGCACGCAGTGGTGTACGACGCGCGCGAGGCCCGAAGGCCACCTGACTTTCCGAGAATACCCGATGTTTACGGCTGTCCCGGAACCGCGGACGCTCTGGGGCCCTGCTTTGTGTTGAAGCTCCGAAGTCGTCCCAACGGCAGGGAAAACAGTTTACGCGATCGAATGCCACTTCAGCTTCCGCCGTCGTTACGCCGTCCAAGAATGGCGCCCGAGGCCCCCTCCACGTCAGACGCCTGCGCGCTGACCACGTCCTTCTGACCGCTGGGAGCCATGACGGGTGCATGGTGCACTAGAGTCAGCCGCGTTTGCACAATCGAATTGTACGAATCGGGGCTGGTATTCACAAAACGCTCTTACGCTAGAATTGTTTCGCAAGAGAAAATTCCAGCCAATTCTGGCGCTGGACAGATGATTAGCGAAGGTGACCGACCAATGGCAAAGAGCTTACGAAAAAAAAAACAAAAAACTATGTTAATTCGCGCCCAGAATGCCAAGAGAGCACGACACCAAACTGATATATTTCTTCCCCTCCTGGAAACCTTACTAGTTCTTTACCTTGCGTTCAAATTATTCGCGGGTGGTATTCGTCCCTCGTGCGTTTAACGTTTCACTACACACGCAGTTTGCAGAGACCTCGCAAGCCTTGTTGGTAGTCGCTTCGGTTGTGGAACTATTGCTAGCGAGCTGTTTCCGCTGCGTTGTCTCTTGTTGAAAACAGTCATACTATCGATTTTCAAAACAATACGACCACGATAGTATATGTATAGTAGTTTTCAGAAGTCAAAGGCAGGCCTGCCAGCAGATGGAGCGTTCAGTTCGCCGAAATAAATAGCTTAGCATCAAGTGTGAGCAAAGAAAGCAGCAGCCCGAAATGCATTGGCGTCTGTGTTCGCCACACCATTTCATGTTCAGGGCGTATGTCAGTGCGACGTGAGAATCACTCGCTAGAACCTCAGATCTCATGGATGACTACCAACCACTCGCCAGGGTTGACCATTAGGAGTTTCATTAGGAGGTGACCATTAGAAATTCGTAAGAAAATCTGAAGCTGTTCTTAGCCTAAGTTTTATGTCGTGTTCACGCTAGAGGTGAAACTATAGACTTCTGGTTATGCTCATACTTCTTCCAACAAGCATATGGTAACACTCATTGCCACGTGTTTTCATCTTCTGTAGCGAAACGTATATACCCCCTTTACAGTGCGAGGCGAGGTAACAATGTGCACATGCTTCTGCTTCGTGGGTGGCCGTAACTCGGCAACCACAAGTGCACCTATTAGGATGCGAAGCTTTTATGAATTAACCCTCTGCACTGAGCTATTCTATATTCATACCAGGCTTTCATGGCTCTACAAGGTCGCCGAAGTACGAAGGGTGTCTTTTCACGCGTGCACATCGAGCCATCTCACGCGACCCAGACGATTATGTGCACGTGCAAGTAAGTGTTGCGGCTCCGTCGCATAGGTTAAGGCCGACGCTGTGTGGTCTCGATTCGAGGGTGTGGTGGTTCGTTGGGCGGAAACTACGTATATTTCAATATAACCTAAACTACTCAAAACCAAACAAAAGTAATGTGTCTGCTCAGTGGCAACGTTCTGACAAGTGGTTCTGGCTCAGAACCACTGAGCCAGAACCGTTCGCTTGTCGAGGCAGGGCTCTCGACCTCTCTCCTTCAGCTAGTTCATATATGTGCGGAATGCCCGGGGTATCCACCATTAAACCAGTCCAAAGTTATTAAAAGTGCTAAGCCAATCCGGATTAGGTCACCATTTTACGTTCTACTTTTAGTATCCTTGTTGCTACTAGTGCGTCGATTGGCGCTCATGGAGACGTCACGAGACGGCTCACAGGAACCAATCAAAAGTGTGCGGCTGGCGCAAGCGGGTCCCTAAAATATATCGGTTGTTAGGGCTTAACGTCTAAAGGTAACAAATGGTCTATAAGACAAGCTATATATTGGAGGACGTTGCTGGTTAATTTTGAACAGCTTGGATTCTCTAACGCGCACTGAAAGCTCCGGACACAAATGTTTTTATCATTACACCCTCGTCAGAACGCTGTTAATTAAAAAAAATCCTGGGGTTTTACGTTTCAAAACCAGGATATGATTATGAGGCACGCCGTAATATTGGGGCTCCGGATTAATTTTGACCACCAGGGGTTCTTTAACGTGCACCCAATGCAAGGTACACGGGCGTTTTTGAATTTGACTCCAATGGAAATGCGGCCGCCGCGGCCGGGATTTGAGCCCGCGAACTCGTGCTTAGCAGCGCAACGCCAAAGCCACTAGGCCACCACGGCGGGTTGGCGAACGCTGTTGCCACGGCCGGGAATCGAATCCGCGACCTCGTCTTCAGCAGCAGAGTGTCGAAGCCACTGAACCACCGCGGTATCTCTCTTTCTAGAAGGGAGGATAACGACTTTGTGGACAGAAGCTAACCAGCACGGCGCATGGGTTTGACGTCCAAGTTAAGCTAAGCAGAGCGGTGTCTGTGGACGTTGATGCGGCTTTAGAGTCAAGTCTATTGGCGTTGGTTGGTAGCGCGGCACAAGGACACTGACGTACGCGCCGACGAGAAAGTACTGTCGACCGGCACAAGGATTGGAACACGCTATAAACAGCAGCATGAGTCTTATCCAGATGCGAAATTCCTTTGCGCGCTTTGAGTGCAGCTAGACATGAGCATTTCATTTTTAATTTCTTACCTGGACCTTACAAAGACGAGTTCGTTTAAAGATGCGTAGCAGGTAAGGCGGCTGTTTCTCTAAGGTCGCATAAAGTACTGCGCTGCAGGGTTTGTATGTGTGTATATACCGGGTGTTTCACGTAAATCGAACAAAGCATTAAAGATAGAGTGGCACACAGACTAATGAGACCAACGGCACATTGCTCGCCGTGCTCTTGAGTTACTCAGGCTACTTATTGAAGTGCGATCAGCTAATTAAGCTTAATTATGCACAACTTTAAATATTCGTTTTAGGGCATAAGTTTTATTTGAGCAGTTCAGCGGTGCTCAGAAATGTCCAATGAAGTTGTTTCATTAACGTTCTCTTTTACATTGTTCTTTTTCCGAGCTCTGAAAAGAGCCCATGAAGTGCTTTAACAAAATGACGTACGTAACTGCGCTCTTCCTCGTCTGGATGGCAGTTTGGTTCTATAGTTACGTGAAACACCCGCTATATAAATCACCGGTTGTACCCCTTTCCCTCCCTGCTCCGTGCCACCTTTTTGAAGCTTTACCGGGTTTCTTAGCAGTATTTAATTCGGCCCTTTAACGGCAGAGCGAAACTTTTCAGTGGAGCACCTCCGCGTACCTTCCAGGCACCACAACCATGGTGTAGACGTACGGGAAGGGGGAGGGGGGGGGGAAGAGAAAAAAAAAACACTTTTCACACAGCGTGCAGCGTGAGAGCATGATTTATGCAGTGCCAACAGAAGCAGAGTGCCCGGCGCGCGTGCTTCGCACCCCGACATACAGTTCTCCGCGCGCTCGCGGGGCTTCGAGAAAGTGCGGTCGGGTAGCGAAATATTGGCTCGCGAAAATGTCGCCTGCTTCCATTTCGAACGTCCCCGTGCGACACTTTAGGAAAAGGATGGATGCCGCACCTCCCCCAACCCTCAGAGTACTCGCACTTCCGAAACCGGGGTCGCCCTTATTTACGCCACGCGTCCCGTAGCATAGCTGCGTGGCCGCATGAAGCCGCGTCGCCGTAGTTTTCAGCAGCGCTGTTAAAGCTGATACGAGTCTCAGGTAACGCGATGAGGACTGCATTTAGGCATCGCTGGTGGCTTCGAAATTAGTGCGTAAAACCCCGCTTTGGTTCGAACATTGTGAACAAGAAAGACGCGCATTGGCTGGACGCGCGGTAGATGTGGCGGTTCTCATCATTTGGCTTTTAATTCTTTGGAGCGTATAGACACCGTGCTAACATATGGTTGCTGCCCGTTCGCGGAGGTAATCGCCGAAATTTGGAGGGTGTGAAATGTACAAGTCGGATCCGTGCGCAAGGAGGCGAAGGAGCCCGAACAAAGCGCGTCACGAGATGCCGGTCGAACGATTCGGGGCTTCATTATGCAAGATGGGACGCACCTCAGGGCGGGTAGCTTCCGCCGCAGTGCACGGAATCCGCTGCGAGGAGGCGACGGCCGCACGGGACGCGCGTGCTCGTCGTCCCCTGCTCAGGATGCGGCACCTCAAAAATACCGGCTACCCGCGCGAGGGGAGAGGCCCGGGGAGTGGGTCCTTCGAGGAAGCACCACGTGTTTTTGTACAACGCTCGGCCGCTCCGCAAGAAACTGCGCTGGGAGACGGAGTGGTAGGGGGGGGACGAACCAGGACGACGAGGGGGACCGGGATGGAAGTCCGTTGCAAGCGCACCCCGCACGCAGCTTCCGTTTGAAGAACATTCGTTCCATTTGCTTCTGCCTGTCACTGCTGCGCGGCCCTGTACTGGCTCAATGTCATGGGTGCCGATCGCGCGTCCTGGTTTTCAGCTGACAGAGACTGCACACCCGCAAAAACAGTGCTGGTTTTCACATCAGCATGGCTGCACGGGCGTCTGTACGCGCAGGAATGCGACATTCGCGTTAATACGTGGATCTGGGTTCGTACAAATGCCAGTTGCCCAACCAATTTTCCTTAAAACGAGGAAAAGGGGAACCGAAGGGCTCAGGTTTTGTTAGTCACAACCGCATGAAGTTTACAGATAATGAAGCCAAGAAAAGCAAGGAAAGCATAGGGGAAATTATTTTTCGTTTTCATTGAAGAGTAGACATTCTAATTGAGTTACAAGAAAACAAGCTGACGCGAGTAGGAGAACCTTGTTACAGTCGATTTATTATGGATAAGGAAACCTCACGAGACCTATCCGTGTGCGCTGAACGAAGGCGAATACGACAAAAAAAAAATAAATAAATAATGCCCAAAGAATCGCAAAAGTGGAAGGCTATAAAAGCAGAATTCAAGCGAATGCAGAGCCGCTATACTCCTCAATTGAAGTGAGATAAAAGATGATCATAGAAAAATCTACCTGTTTTGTATAAGCTTCCATTACGAACTAAAAATTTTATGCCCTCTGCTGCAATGATTAGCGCCAGTGCTATCACCTTCATTCTCTAAAGCGTTATAGAAGCTCCGACTGTTCGTGGTCATTCAAAGCCCTCACTTTTCCTAATTTGTCACTCAGAACATGCCAGTGTTCGTATATGAAAACCTCTGTTGAACTGTGTACTGCTAACCTCACTGGCCACGCGTTTCCATTGCCGGGGATCAACGCAAGGATTGCCAGCCAAATGCCCGCTGTAGTTTTGGTGAAAGGTGACCATCCGAACGTGCATGCGCTACAAACAGCAGCACATTCTTGCGCTGAAAAATAACGAACTTCAACAAAGGTTAAAATAACACATGAAATCAATCGCCTATAGATCTTTCTCTACAAACGAAGGTTCTTAATTATGACTTCTGTTCTTATCTTTCTTGCTTGCAATCATGATGAAGCACATTATCACCCATTGTGCTGTCACCCACTGAGCGCTAAGCTTAGTGCGGCTGATAAATGCAGCTGAGGCATAACTCGATGCTCCGAAAACTGCGACAGTAAAGCGCGGTAAATAATAAAAAGGAAAGAAACAAGCAGAACCGGGCTGCTTCGCACGCTTCCTTTTGTTCACGCTGTGTAACAAATGTCTTTAACGACTTTTCATGTGTTTATATTCTCGCCGATATAACGCTTTAGAGAATGAAGGTGATAGCACTGGCGCTAATTATTGCAGCAGATGGAATAACAATTTCAGTTGGTAATGGAAGCTTATACCAATATGGCAGGCGTAACGTTAAGAGACAGGAAGAAAGCGGTGTGGATCAGAGAGCAAACGGGCGTAGCAGATACTCTAGTTGACATTAAGAGAAAGAAATGGAGCTGGGCAGGCCATGTAATGCGTAGGGTAGATAACTGGTGGGCCATTAGAGTTACAGAATGGGTGCCAAGAGAAGGGAAGCGCAGTCGAGGTCGGCAGAAAACTAGGTGGGGTGACGAAATTAGGAAATTTACAGGTGGAAATTGGAATCGGCTAGCGCAAGACCGGGGTAATTGGAGATCGTAGGGAGAATAGAAAAATGTTCTGAGTGACAAATGAGGAAAAGTGAGGGCTTTGAATGACCACGAACAGTCGGAGCTTCTATAACGCTTTAGAGAATGAAGGTGATAGCACTGGCGCTAATCATTGCAGCAGAGGGCATAAAATTTTTAGTTCGTAATGGAAGCTTATACAAAACAGGTAGATTTTTCTATGATCATTCTGCCTTCGTCCTGCAGTGGACATAAAGATAGGCTGACGATGATGATGATGATGATGATGATGATGATGATGATGATGATGATGATGATGATGATGATATCCTCGCAGAGTGCTATATTGTTCGTAGCTGCATTTGGCGGCACGACAAGACAAGCAGAAAGAAGGAGGGAAAAGACAAGGCACACGCTGTTCTCATAACGTAATTGTTATTGAAAACCATGTGGCAGAGACAACACCATCAAAACCAAGCGACAGGAATAAACGCAAGAACACATGGCTGCAAGCAACAGCGGCATAAAGGCATGTCACAAAAAAAGTTGTCATAGCATGCTGAACTAATGCACACATTAACTATTAAGGTGATGAATTTCTTTTGTTGATAGAGCTATTAATGCCTGGCTGATAAACGACTGAATAGATGAGTGAAAAAGAAGTCATGGCTTGCGCTTCACAACCGAGGTCATCAACATATCAGTTGCAGTACCTTGATCATAAATGTACGTTACCCCTTGTCATGCGTGCTGGTAGTATATACCGCCCAAGATCGCATAACTCACTGCACCTCAAGCCACTCAACAATTTATTAAAAATGGCACTGTCCAGTCTGCGCTACGTCCAGCACTCGCGAAGCCTTGCTTTCATGCAGGTTAAGCTCTGGGGAACAGCTAAAACGATTGAGTGCCGCTGGATACACGATAAGTGCTGCTTGTCAAAAACTTTTGTCGAAAGGGTCAAGCGAGATATAAGCCCACTGTACTACAGAAGGAAAGAGAAAAGCAGGTTCTCGGTGATTCTGTATGTGCACCAAATGTCAGACAGCCCAGAGAATGTCGCCAATAGATTTAAAGTTAACATTCTTTCTTTTAGGACTCAAGTTAATCTCGTATAAGCAAAATGACAGCAACAGAGGGCAACAAAGAACATTCTGATTGCAAAATGAAACACGGGGTCAAGCATATGTTTTGCAGGTAGGTTGTAGTTTAGTTGATCCCGCTATTATGCGGTGCAAATCATATGCCGGTCAGAGTGGTCACTGCATCATCTGCAAGAGTATCAGCATTCTCTCCCACCCTTAGTTCTAAGCTCACATCTGCAGGTGCACACCCTTATAGATGCAGCCATTCAGTCGCTACATAGCAACCAATTAACAAAATTAACAGATCAGATGAGAGATGGAGTAGCCAGGCATTAATAGCACTATTAACAAAAAGTTGCACATCTTAGCAGTTCCTGTGTGCTTCATGTTATGCTATCTTTATTGTGGCATGCCATTGTTCTTTGCCACGTGCTCTATTTTTGTACTTAGTTTTGAGAACATTGCTTTGGTCCATTTCCGTTGTACATAAGCATTTGGTTTTCAAATAAGAAATATGTTTTGATGACAGTGCTATGTTTTGATGACAGTGCATGTCCTGTCTGTTCCTTTCTGCTTTGTCCTTGTCTTGTCGCGCAACGAAAATTGGCTATGAATCCACTCCAACTAGCCCACCTATCTATCCTTTTGCAATGTGCTACTGTTTTTGAGTCATGTTGGTGCTGCAGTCCGTCCATGCAGGTACAGAGAAATAAGAGAGGAGAGCAAATAGGGCACATGCACGGTGAGATACTTCGTCAACAACGAGGAAAAAGGCTTCGTTTTTGCTTCTTCTGACACATTTTCTTTTTGTCACTGTCGATAGCACATGCCGATGTGCAGAATTGCGGACAATATTGGCATTGGCTGGAGGTGTTACCAATGCAGTAGGCCCTAGAACAACGTAAGAGGGGCAATCCTGGGCCCGTATTCACAAAAAGCTCTTACGCTAGAAATGTTCGTAAGGGAAAATATCACCCAATCCTGACGCTGAACATAAATAACGAAGGCGGTCAACCAATGGTAAATAGCACAAACGAACAGCTTTGTGAATGTGGCCCTTGGTTTTCCTATATTCATTCGCAATTTTCAGCTTACGATCGCACGTGTGGGAACAATATTTCGTGATTTCTGTAGTATAGCTAACCTCAGAAAAAGCTACTTCGCCTGGTGAGCAATGTAATCTATATTGTGAAGCAGGGGCCTGATTCACAAAGCTTTTCTTTCGTAAGTTCGCTTTGCCATTGGCTGGCCGCCTGCGATAATGATATGTCTGGCATCCGGATTGGCTACAGTTCTTTCTTACAAAAAATTCTAGCGCAAGAAGTTTTCGTGAATTCGGGCCCATGTCTTTACATTTCTGGAACAGCCGCACAGGATGAGCGTTTGTATAGACTCAATTTCGTGCGCTAAGCTTAGCATAATAAACAGCTATACAGTTATCATTTGGAAGCTTTCGCGCATGGTGTATCTGAAACAATCACTGTATATTCCGTTTCACAAGCTCTGTGCAGCGAAGACAACTCGTGTCAGCCAGCCAGTAACGACAACCGGCTGCGTGTCAAAAAGAACGGAGGGGGGTTCGTCCAATGTGCGCTACTAATCCTGCCGTGGTGCTTCCATACAGTCGGCATCGCGCGGAGCCGGGCGATCAGAGACTGACAATTCAGGGGTCACTCCCCTGGCTGTCTTTTCTGACTGGCTGTGGCGACCCATATCGTTAGCTGCGCTGCACGGAGTCTCTGAGATGGACTATAGCTGCAACTAGTGGCTTGGTTTTGTGATCGCACACATCGAAGGGGCTCTAGCACAGATGTAATTTGTTTACGTCCCTGACTGCAACGACAAAGCTGTGGTGTACAGGCGAGGCCATTTACAGGAACAATGTTTGCCTGGTTACGGTCGAACTCAAATCACGTGTTCATAACTCTGCACATATACAATATACGTCGCTTAACGGAAAACGTTTTCACAGCAACCATTGTGCAGAAAGAACTTTAAACGTAGTTGGATCTTTACAGCAACGGTACGCAGCAAAACAATTTCGTCGTATTTTTCTTTAACTTTTTTTTTCTTTTTGTTGTCACCCTGTAGGCTGCCTCCCTCTCATGACTACGTGGCACTTTCATCCCACACGTCTTCGCTGCACCAGCACGCGGGAAGCGAAAGAAGAGCGCGCGCACCAAGGTTGGCGAACTCCGAAGAATGGCGTTCCTCAGCAAAAGGAGCCGCCGCTGACTGGGAGACTGTCGCGGACGAGCCTGGCGGCAAGGATTCGACGACGCTGTCGCTTGAGAGCGGGATATTTTCGAGTATGATCCGCGACTGTCGCAAAAGCGCGTCAGCTGCACGGCTGGGCCGCGAGGGCTGTTGTGTCGCCCAGCCGTGAAGCGCTGCGCAGCGACTAGTGCGACAACACTCGCTTGCGAAATCGCACGCCAGAGCGCTCGGAGACGGCGCGCGTCACGGCGGGCCGCTGACCTTGCAGGCGGCCGCTGAAGAACCGAAGGTTCTGCCCCTCGGCTGCCTGAATTTGAGCGGCCAAACGAGGACTTGAGCTTAGCCGCCAACGGTTATATAGCGAAAGTGGGAGAGATTCACGTTCCAGAGCTTGTAAGAGAGTATACGAACAAGCACATCGCCAACCGGATGCCAAGCAAGTCGAGTCGCACATTTAAGTGTTATCATGAACGATGGTAGCCGGAAAGGATGCAATATCGTAGATCAGCTGATCTACAGGATCCCAGAAACGACATACAATGGTCATGAGTGACAAACTGCTCGCACTGCACAACTTCCGACGTTACGATAATTATTTCAGAAAACATGAGTATATGCCCCTAACTCACGTTCCTAGTGTATGGGAAGTGAGGTAGTATTTCATATATGTGCGAAGTTGATTGCGCTGGGCCTTTTCGCGTAAAGAAAAGAAAGAAAAAAAAGCACACTACTATGCTTGTTCGCTGCCGTACGAAGTATATAATATGCAACCCACTGCACATAAGTCAAAATCAGTGTTTTGTCGAGAACTCCGGTATACAGCCGCTGAACGTCACCACTTTCTAACAATTAGCGGTCGCTTGTACACTGGTGAAATGTGTCCAACGTAAGTGCCTGCCTCGCCTTTACGCCAGTGCTTCTCTTTCTTGGGTTTAAGAACTCTCCCTCAAATAGAAGAGTAAACATACTGAGGATAAACTTTCACTGATGGTCAGTTTTTCAAGGCTTCAAGTACCTTATTTTCAAGCGGTGACGGATTCCCTCGTAACCTTAATTTGCGTTGCAGAGCTTACGATGCATGATATATGATTTACTCTGCGAGGCTTAACGCCAGCGCTGGCGTTAAGCTTCGTGCTTCCCAAAAAATAGTAATAACTTCATTAAACCGCGCGTAGTTACGACAACACGCTAACCCAGCGGCCAGAATCATTACTTAATCGGGTCACGACAAAAAACCCTGCATGGAATCACAAACCAAAGGGCACGGGCCGCCGAGAACAGAATGCCAGGAAGCATCGCCGGGCCCTCTTTCCATCAGCACGATATAACGGGGAGAAGTCGCGGAAAATAAGAACCGAAAGAAGGGATATATGATCGCTCTGATGAAACGAAAGAACAATCGGCGGGCACTGATTCCAGCCGGCCGCATACGGCGTACCTCAAAGGCAAAGCTACCATAACACACGTTATTTATGGTGCGGGCCCGATCACAACTTATAGCGGCTGGGGGAGCCGTCTGCACCACTCCTCCTCGTTCACACCCCGCGAGTCCCAAAATGTTTTAATAATCATCCGCCGAGGAAGAGGCGACGCAGAGGGACCTTCCTCCCCCGCGCCCGCCCGCGCTCCGACGATCCCTGATCAGCGCCGCGCGCAGGGTCGGCGAGACGCGCAGCCGCGGCCGTCGACGACGAGAAGACAAAGATGGGGCGGCCCTCAAGTGGCGGAGGATATTGGACCGATGCCCGCTCCCCCCCTCCTCGTCGCCGTGACGGCACCGTCGACAATTGGGAATTAACCGCGCCCTCCCGTCCAGGCAGCTTCTCCTCTCCCGGGCTCCATCAATTCCAGTTAGGGACCCTGCCGCGCTCCGAGGTCCAGATTGAGCTTTGCAGCGTCTTCCCGATAAATTGGCACCGCTGCCGACGCCGAAGCGCATGGCCGCGGCGTGCGCTTCGAACACCGATGCGCTCGGCTGTTTGCGGAGCCTCCAATGCACCAACAAACGGGTGGCGAAGCGTGACATCGAAAGCAGCCGACACAGCCTCATCTAGGTGTTCTCGAAAATGCACACCCGGGCCGCACGAAAGTACCCTTGCAGAAATCGTACTGACATCATCTGTGTGGCTCCTGACACTCGGCGAGCGCCCGAATTCAGAATCATACGCAATCTGCTCGGCTCTACCTTCCAGAGCAACCGCGTGCATAGTAGGCAGATAAGTGAGAACAATTCACACAAACCAGGGAGACTGATATTCCATAAACCATAAATCCATAAACCAGAGTTTGACGAGCAATCAAATTTTATCACACAGACTATTGAATTTCATTGTTATACCCAGCAATCGGCTACTTGGAGTGACAGTACAACCGACTAGACAGCATCAGGACGGATTATTGGTAACAGCTACTATAGGAAACAATGAGTGTATTACGGCAAGAGGCAGCGCGAAAACAAGGACGAGATCGAAAGGGGCAGTTGCGCTTATAAACCGTATTATGTAACAGATAGCAACTTTATGAACTACTTGGCCCATATTCCCGAAGAAGTTCTTACGCTTTAACTGCTCGGAAGTACCGATGCCAGCCAATCGTGATGTTGCACATATTAGCCAAGGCGACCGGCCAGTGAAAAACAGCCGACATGAAGTAAAAGCTTCGTGAATTCGAGCCCTCGGCCTGTATTCACAAAAAGCTCTTATGCTAGAATTGTCTCTTACGAACAATGCTAACAAAAGAGCTTTCTGTGGACCCCGATGTGTAACTGCTGTCATTTAAATTATAAACTTCGTTTATTTTTGCTACTTCTATAATTTATTTCGAATGAATTAATGCCCTAGTTTATCTAGATATTGGCCACCGCAATGCAGCTTGGTTCATTCCTTACGCTGACGGAATGATTTTTAAACATAGTTGCGTGGGACACGCACTGTATATATCGTATATAGCACGTATAGTATCGCATGTCACGTCGCTGTCATCCTGTCACCACCGTATTGTACCGCTCAGATAATTTTTTTCATGCGGCTATTTTTAGGAATGCTTCTTGATAATACACATGCTTGAACAACGATTGCGTTTCATGCATGTGATTCTGCTATCTCTCAGGAATGCGCAACGTGCATGGAAAGAGCTCGCTGCTCATAACGGTTCGTTGCCTAACCGTGATATCAAAGGGCGTCCTTGCAAGGACGAGTGACGACACAGTTAAGCAGCGGAGGGACATTCATTTTCTGGATACCAGCTGACACAATGGATTTGATTTTATCGCCTATATACAAGCAGTGTAGGCAGCATATGAGTCACATTGTCACTTGTCAGAAAATATTTGCAGCAAGGACTATGTGCCGGTAATAAATTCAAAACTAAGAAAATTGGTGAACGACTAAGCAAACATTGTGTAGCCGCATTCAAAAACGGCTCCTTTTTTTATCTCTATAGTAGTGGAAAACAACTTGACCTAGCTAATAACCCTCAGCATATATGCGCGAGTGGACGTATGTTAAGTGGGCATTTAAATCAGTCGAAATTTGTACATTGCTTTGACAACGCTATCTCTGCATTTGATCGGCGGGAAAAATATTGCTTATTAGCGGGAAAAGTGATGACCTGCAGATTTTTAACAAAACAACTGTCATAAATATATTTAACGGACCTAGAGATTTTCAGCATTACCTCACGTCACGGTGCGTTGATGCGGTTCTTTCAGTGTGACATAACCGCCTGTGTGAATGAACTACGTCACTACTGTCACAACTGTCACTGTCACTACTACGTCACAACTGTGTGAATGAACTACGTCACTGAGGACGCACCAAGCACCCGTTCACTTCACGACTGGCTTATTTGAAACTCCAGTTCTAAACGTTATACAGTCTAGCTGAACTCCGTTTCTCCCATTTCTAACTTTAATCACGAAGAGTACGCATGTACATAATAAAGATTAAACGCAACATGCAACGAATAATACGATGGAGGTGGCCGGAATTGCACGGCAGGATTAATATAATAAGCCTATTGAGTTTGATTTTAAAAAATGGCCTAGCATACTTTACGTTTCCAGGCTTTTTCTAAAGAAAAAAATTCTGCGCACACGTACTGCACGTCTACTAATGGAAACTTACGAAACCCCATTTCCGTACGGGGACTTCGAAGTGATGCTTTCGACTGCTTTCTCGCACAGGAGGTCCCAAGGCCATAGGCTCGGTGATGATCGCTTCCATTACCACTGGTTCCGATGAAAGCATTTACCGAAAGCGACCGTTGAAATGTCAGGATGTTTACAACGCCCCTCGAGCAAGATTTCATAAAGGCGAGTTCCCAACGCATGTGGCATAAGCCGGACATGGAGATCTATGCGATCAACTGGCGTTGAAGTTTAGTAGGTTTGAGTCCGGAAAGAAAAGAGCCCGATTCCATGCAGTCAGCCATGTGGGCAGCCTGCAAAAGTGAATCGAATGTGAGGAGGGGCCACTCGCGTCCTCCCTTGGACGATAGAGGAGCTGCGCCGAAGAAACGAACCCGCTAGGACGACCATCGATCGTCGTTCCCCGACACTCAGTCACTTCCGAACACCGTTTCGAAACGTCGTGTGCGGTGCTGGATTGACACATTTATCTGCTTTTGGCGCGACGACAATTTCGCGAACCGTGTCCGGTCGAAAACTGGCCACCGCGCTGGCCGTGAAGTGCGCTACAGAAAGCTGTGTCCAAAAGGAGGAGGAAGGGCGGGGAAGGGGGGGGGTGGATGAGAGAGAGAGAGAGAAAGAAAATAAAAGGTTTTTACCTCTTCCTATGAGTTCAGCGCAAGAATCGGTTGCGGTGGAAATGACGGGCCTCCCGCGAAATTCCGCAGTTTCCTCAAGAAAGACGGCTTCGGGGAGAAGCCGAAAGACAGAGGAGAAAAGAGACGCAGCGCAAGAAAGAAGCGCGCGCCATTTCCCTAGACTTTGGATAAGGCACCCCGTGAACCGGCCCCTTATCGGCTCTGGAACGCGAGCAAATGCCACGGGGTCATCGGTGGAAAACACGAATGTGTTCGTGACGTCCCGCCTCCTCCCCCAATTCGTCATTAGCGTTGCTGACGTCACAGTATTGCTTGTTGTTGTTAACCATGATATAACCCTCTGACCACCCTCCCGTGCGTGTCAAAATGGAAAGAAAAACGTGCTAACCGAAGCGTTGAGCAAGAGGTGGTCTTAGTCAAGGTATGTAATAAGCCGGGTTGGTTGGTCCTGGTTTAAAATGTCTGTTCATTGTTCCAGCCTAACCAGACACAGACGCGGAACCTGCACAATGGTGTTATGGTCACGCTCCATAATTGCGGCGGTCGTTACACTTACGTGACCCGATCAGATAACCATCGTTTGAAGCAGCGAAGTACCTTGGGATTATCAGACAATGCATTTTTTCGGTTATCGATGGCTGCGAAGTGAGCTCCGCTGTCGGAGAAACTATGCGGCAATGGCCTGCGCAAAGCTGTAGCGAACGGGAATTCGTACAGCCCTTAAATTATACGGGCATAGCGTTCTTACGGCGACAAGCGTGCGCGGTATACTGATATTAGTACATTTGAAGGCTTTCATGATTTTACTAGGAAATAATTCAACTATTGCTATTCAATACTTTACCGCTATTTTTCTCTTTTTGTATCAAAGCCCTTATCGATCGCACGAGCCAAAGATGCTCCGTGAATAAGTATGCATTGCGAGAAACTGGGCGACAAAAATTTGTTTCCGGTGGGGCCCTGCAGCTTCGGAATGAGAAATGTACTGCAGTCGTTAAATACGCACATCTGTGTTGTACCACTAGATTTAACGCTGAATGCTTTAGGAAGCGATCTTGTTTTCTTTTTTTTTTTTTTCGTTTTTTTTTTGCACCTGTAGTCTGTAAACTTCTCTCACTCGTACATTGGTAACACAGCAAAGCCGAGTGCGAAATAGGAGAGCAATAAGCCTTTAACAATGAATGAAGCCTCATAGGCAGCGTGCTCAATTCTCACAAAAACAACTCGGCCGCCGGCAGAGCTCTTGCCGCTTTTCTTGGCAATGCCAAGGTAGTCGAAATATGCAACCCTCTATCTAAATATCTCTCTAAGTATAGTAACAATTAAAGCTCTGCCTCGCACAGTGAAGCCGTCCCAATTGACTATGTGTAGCCATATGTTGCCATTAAGTTAACGCAGATCTGCTCCCGTATTCACCGAACCCGCGATTGGCCATCGCCGCCGCAATCGTCGTGTTATATCGACTGCTATCATGAGCGGCGAAGGCCCCAACGCCTGCGAGTGAGGAAATGCTCTCACGCCAGATAAGTATTGTGAATACAGGCCCTGGTTTGGCATTCCCACCTGAAGACGCGTTGAAAAAAGAAGGAAAGAAAAATCGTGCTTGGCATAAATGACGTATATACAATAAAGCAACGCTCAGCGTGTAAAATGTGTGCTCTTGCATTATCACGGGACGAGGAGGAGGCAAAACGCACAGAACGCACTGGCGGTAATACCACTAGCAACAGGACAATGAACTGCAGCAATGATCGTTGCGACTAACAAGGTATCCCAGCAGTCGAACGTGCGAATTATATGTTTTTATATATTTCCCCGTCCTGTGACCCTTATATGTTAGCGTAGGTTCTCCGACATGCATAATCTTATCGAAAACTCGAAAATTATCACCATTGTTTCATAGAGGAAGCATGCGTCCTTTATGACTGAGCTCAGCTAGTCGGTGCTTGCTCGTGATTGCCGCAAAACACAAAGGGAAAGCGGACACAGCCCTCGCGCCCTTTTCAAAACGCTTGCGCTTTGTGCGATTATCACGAGGTGACCATGCGATAACTGCGGATACATCTTGGGAGCGACTAATACTCTCTGCAATTATGTCCAGCCATCGGGCCATTCGTCCTTATCAGCATTCACCAATACAAAGGTGAGACGGGCACGCGTTTCGTTGATGCGCAAATTGTGCGGATATGCACTGCTGCGCAAGTATAACTTCTCAACGTTTGCCGGCAGGCATGTCGCAGCAGAAACTGACTGCACTTGGAGCGCTCCTCGAAAAAATGGCGACATCGCCAGTAATAAGCATAAAGGGCATTTATTCGTCTCTCACTAGGCATGATCCCGCGTAGACCGCCATCACAAAGAGGGTGTGCCGAACTGACACGCTATATAACCTCAAAAGTGTAGGAGTGCAGGCCAGTTGGCGTAGCGCTGTCAAGGTTAAAATAGCGCAATAGCGAAAGAAAGCAACGAAAAATATTGGAGGCGGCCGAAATAGAAAAGCTAGGTTGTGACAGGTATGCATGTAAGTGCACCTTCCACTGTTTTGAAGGAAAAAGAAATAGTCCGTCTTTCAATCAGCCATCTGCCACATGTTATTGCAAAGGCATGCATAAGAAAATGCATCAATTTCCTAATTCATCCTTCGATCGAAGCGTGCGTGAGCGGTTTGACAAAGCGAGGGTTTCCCAGTGTATATGTCCAGTCTCAAGTTAGAGCTCGTGTTGTTCCGTCTTGCTCTCCGTCCTGTCTATTGCGCTATTTCATCCTTAATTGTCCCGTTTCTACGAATCTTTTGTCCCAAAGACCAGCGACCACTAAAATCACCTGCCCACCTCCATCGTCTCCTTATCAGTAACTGCATCCTTCTGCAATTGAATAACTCTTGTAACGAAATATGCTTGCTCATGCACTTTTGTTCTTGTTTTTCTTCACACTCCGCCTTTCCTCTGTAACGCATCACGACCCTGATAGTATGTGAACAAATAGAATAATTAAGGGAATAAAATCGGACGAAAACAACAGATATACAATATTCGTCGCACGCTACGTTAGCACGAGCTTTGGGCGCCCCTATAGACACAGCGTAGTAGATCAGCTGTCGATTAACCGAATGCACGCAAGAAATGAATTCGCCAAACTCCAATAGTCAATTTCATGTGGCATGCGAGATTAGCTCCAGAGACAGCTGCCTGAAGTGGTTATCGCGGTAGGAGCTCCTGCTGATATGTGCGCATTGTTTCCAGGTGACGTCGCTATCCAGCAAGGTTTTCGCTGTACATAAGCGCTGCCAGCGCCGTGGACACTGCGGCTTCAATTAGGTCATTAAGACCCGCCTCGAAGCGCGCATCGAGAGAGATGCGCAGTGATAAATTGGGGCACTGGTTAAAATGAAGATGAATCGCTGCGACACGCACCCCCCGTCAACCATCTGAAGGCGCATTTATGGGAGACGGAAATGGCTCCGACGCTACACAGCAGCTAACCACATGGTGCGCAAAGCACAGCGGCGAACGTAAGCTGTACCCAGTGTGGAGTACGAAATTTTGTCTGAATATACTTGGGAGCAGCGCGAGATGACGGGAGAAGCTGAGACAACGCGAGCGCCGACTAATTTAACTCTGACAGTATGACGTAATGACCGTTTGCACATCTTCACCTATATACTTAGATATATGTGTGTCTTTTCAAACAAAAGTTGCGAAACATTTTTGACGAGTTCAATCCAGTTTTCTGCAACGGGTATCTGGCCTCTTTCGCGAAACACGAAAACGCTCAACACGTGTGGCTGAAATCAACTTCCCTGATACCTGCGCGCTGACATCTTAATGCTGAATAAAGGACCTGTACACGCGAATCGATTCTGTCGGTCAGCTGAAATAACAGTATTAATTTCAGAACACATAATGATTCATTTACGTCGAAACACCTAATCTTGTAAAAGTGCGAGTGTCCACTCTCGCTCTTCTGCGAGGCGCCCGATTTGTATTAGTCATATAATACGTAATTTAATTATGAGGTTTCACGTGCCAAAACCACCATATGATTATGAGGCACGCTGTAGTGGGGAACTCCGGATTAATTTGGACCACCTGACGTTCTTTAACGTGCACCTAAATCTAGGGACACGGGTGTTTTCTGCATTTCGCCCCCATCGAAATGCATCCCCCGAGGCCGGGATTCAATCCCGTGACCTCGTGCTCGGCAGCCCCATATCATATGTGTGTATATAGGTACATATGCATATGTATAGACAGACCAACATACCCATTGAATAAACCCGTCGCAAAAGCATTAACCGTTCGCTGCAGAAGACTGATATGATGCATGGCGATTTTCTACCAAACCAAGCATGTTTATCATTACGTAGATGCGAACTGGAGTTGAGTCAACTTATTTCTATAGTGTGCGCTCGTGCTGCTTCTAACTATTCTAGCGGATATGTAACAACGAGCTCAGTATCTTAACCCTTCTGCATGAAGCTTTCTCTACTACAAAGGCGTAGGAGCGTTTAGTGTCTTCTTGTCGCGGAACTATGCTAGTAGTGAGGTAGCTGAGGTTAACTGCGACCTCCCTTATTCAAATGCACGAGAAAGGCACACATTTCGTCCGTAGGCAATCGCTGAACATGTTCAAATGAAACTTTAGTGCACAGAGAAAAGTCCAAATCTAGTGACTCTCAGAATTTTTATTTAACCACGATTCTTGCGCTAACGTTAGGACACAAGGGCAGGGACACAAACGAACAAGGCTGTACACTGCAGTCTGACCGTTGTTAGAGATAGCGCTTCACGGGTACGGTATTGTTTCTTCATGTCTTTATCCGTGTGTCCTTATACGCTAGCGCAAGAATCCTAAAACTTGACTAACTACACTGTAAAATAATTTACGCCCTTAAATGTGAATAAGGGTTTAAATGCGTGTATAAATCACACCCTTACTCTCGTTTTGGGTGTAAGGGGGTGAGTTATAGACCGATTTATACCCTAATTCACATTCAAAGGTGTAAATTATTTTACAGTGTAGCCCAGTTTCAAGCATATTTGAGTTTCATTTAGCCTTCACAGCACCGGCACACATCTGCGCCACAGACCGAGCTGCAAACTTGCACTACCACAATGCCGCAAGCAAAACATATTGGAGCGCTGTTAAAAGCAATTAAGTGGTAAGCGCTTTCAACCGGATAAAATCATTAAATCAAAGTCCCACGTTATAGCGTCCTAACATAAAGGCATGTGTACATGACTTTTATTTTGGGGATTAGGCGAGTTTCGCGTAAGTTACAATCAAATGCCGGTGTATGGCCTACAGTCACCTGTTATGTAGAACTTTGTACGCTTTAAACGGGGCTCTCTTACGTGCTGTTTAGTTGAGAACTCGTTTTTTTTTTGTTAATTTTGTGATTTTCGCCAATTTCTGTATTATACGTAATGAGCTAAATCAAAATTATAAGCTTATCATCATTCGGGATATTTTTCTTTTTTGTCAAGACAACAAATTTCATTTAGAGTAGTTCAACGGCTGCCTAATTAGAACATTTCTGCGTTTTATTTCTGACTGGGGGTGCCGAAGCTAGAGGTCCGTTTCACTAAAACAGAAACCAGTGGTTTGAAAGAAAAAGAAAGAATAAACCGCAAAAGGCAAAGCTATCGAGCGCAAGCCTCTTGGCGTTCCTACTGCATTTCATACATATAGCAGTAAGCCCTATAATAGCAAGCAACGCTGCTAACACTGCCGAGGCTACTGCAACTTATCACGCTACCAGCATCGGCAAAAAAAAAAAAAAAAAAGAGCATGCCTCATGGCAGCAAGAAATAAGGAAGTGCTTCCTAATTTGGCGTAGAGTTGACTTCATATACGTTATAGTCTTTATATACCGGATGTTTCAGCGAACGCTTTCAAAAATTTTTAAAGGTTGCCTGTGGCAGATAGCACAATTCTAGTTCATGAGCGGGTCTACTCGAAGAGGCGGACATTACTTGCACAAAAATTGAAATGCATAATCGACTAATTAACAAAATTCACTAATTAAGTTTTTAACTAATTACCTTTTGGCCCATATTGCAATTTACCAATTCTAGCCGTGGAGTTCGCAAGGTGGATCCACTTGGAACGAATTCTCAGGATGACACCAGTTTCGAGATAATTATTCCCGAACTTTGCGGAGAAATACATTGTCGTTCCGGTTATTTTCTTAATAAAACGTCGTTTTATACATTGAAGCACAAAAGTAACCGGAACGACAATGTATTTCTCCGCAAAGTTCGGGAATAATTATCTCGAAACTGGTGTCATCCTGAGAATTCGTTCCAAGTGGATCCACCTTGCGAACAACACGGCTAGAATTGGTAAATTGCAGTATGGGCCAAAAGGTAATTAGTTAAAAAATTAATTAGTGAATTTTGTTAATTAGTCGATTATGCATTTCAATTTTCTGTGCAAGTAATGTCCGCCTCTTCGAGTAGACCCGCTCATGAACTAGAATTGTGCTATCTGCCACAGGCAACCTTTAAAAATTTTTGAAAGCGTTCGCTGAAACACCCTGTCTATAGCTTGCATCGGTGCAGGTACGGTGGCTATTGCAGGCTGCGATGCTGTCTCCTCGAAGCTGTCTTCGATGCCGTATACGTGAGGCAAAGTAGCTGTCTACGCAAAGACGGCAAAGTAGCTATCTACGCCAAGGCTTGGAACACACCCTGCAAGTATGAAACACTGCTGGCGAGCATCTACCTGCAGAGTCTTGCTCTATTCAATGCGTGAATGCGCGACAACTAAGGAAAGAAAAATAAAATAAAAGGACCGACGCGGCAGCATAGCAGGTACAGACGCCAGGCAGCCATAGCTTGGGTAAAGCGCTGTGGAGATAGCACGATCCGAAGCATCTCTCGCGCAGATATGTGCCGGCGCGCGTCGGGTCTCGCCACTCTTGCCACGAAAACCTCTCGCTCCCGGAGGGCGCATCGCGAACGCGTATTGCTATTCAGACGCCGTGCAAAGGGATACAATGGGCAACGCGAAAAAAAAAATTGAAAGAAAAGGGAGCGTGGGTGAAGTCAAAGCACGGTACCCGATACAGTCAGAAATAAACATTCACACGTCGTCCGAGACTGTGAACCCCGCGGTAAAAAGCTTCATAAAAAAAAAAAAAAACCTGCCCGAATATTTATTGGAACGACGACGAGAGCACACGCGCAAGCGCAAGCGCCGCGGGCCGCGAGCCACGGGCCACGGGCCACGGGGCTCGTGCACGCCTGCTCGCACACCGAATAACGCTCCATAATAAATTCTGATCTTCGGTTTCAGAGAAATCGTTGCGTTCGCGACGCCAGAAAGCGGAAGCAAAGGGAGCCCCGTGAACTTAAAAAAAAAAAAAAAAATCAGAGTGCGCGGAAAATTTCAGACGCCGGCTGCACCGCACAAGGGTAACGTGTGCAAATTCACGACGAGCATCGCAGGCAGGCAGCCAGGCAACGACATTGAGGCTGGCAATATTTCAGGACGCCGCACTTCACAAGCGCAGCGCCCACCGTGTTAGGGTTAAGTCCGGTACCGCTAATCCTGCCAGTGAAATGGCCCACGGACCCGCAACCGACGTCGTCGCGGTTCCCCGGGCTTGCCTACAGAAGCCTTGCCAACGGCGCAGGGGACCAGAGAAAGCCTACTCACCGCAGCTGTCAGTGTCCTGGTCCTCTGAGGCCATGTCCGATTCCTCGGTATCCTGGCTCCAGTTGAACTCCATCCGCTCCAGACGCGCGCCTCTGGCCAACTGAGACTGGGCCCGGGAGTCTCGTGATAATAACGAGCGCCGGCCCCTGTGCTGCTAATGCTGCTGGTGCTTGCTCGTCGCGATGATCCCGCGCTTGCCGAAATTTTCTTCCTCGCTGCACAACACGCGCTTCCAGTTATGGCGGCTAGGCTCACGTTCTTTTTCGCACACCTGCGCCCACTGTGGCCGCCGGCGATCTCCTTTCGAAGTGGCTCTCTCTTTTTTTGTTTTGTTTTAATTAGACATCCTCTCCGCGTTCAGGCAAGCGGCGTCTCATTTCTCTAGAGGAGCGAGCCCGACGTCAGCTGATGCAGGGTCGGGCTGGAACGCGCGATCCAAACCGACCGCGGCCAGTGCTGAGAGCTTAGATAGTTCCAAGAAAAAGAGCAGACGCGCCGAACGAGGAGCGGGGGACCTTGTCAACCTTGGGATACCCGACTGTGCTGCGGTCGTTGCATTGCGCTTGCTTTTAAAGCGAAGCTTTACTTGGCTAGGTGAAACGAAAAAGCGTCGGTCCGTCGCCTGTCCACAGAAAACTATCATCATCAGTATTGGCTCGAGCATCGTCGTCTTCTTCCGCAGCTGGCTCGTTGGCTCGTGCTCGTGCTCGGCACGCGCTCGTGCCATTCTTCCCGCGTTCGTCGTCGCCGCCTTCGTCCAAAGCTGACTCCGTTGCCGCTCATCATTCCAGCGTATATAATTTCACTTCTCTTCTGTCGTCGTAAATGGCGAGGCCGCGTTTACGGGGGTATGAGCCATTGCTTAAGGGGGTATGAGCCATTCATTCTGTGTCTTACGTAACGGACATATTTAATTTTGAAGCAGTTTAATTTCGAAGAATCGTAAGCGGGAATGGGCGGGCGAATGCTGCTAACCCCGCCGCCGAGCAAACTCGAGACATCGAACGCAAGCGACAACGGCGGACTGCGGGCATACCGTCAGTGTACGTCGTTCTCTCCGCCGCAGCCGAACGTGTGTGTAACCTCATTAAGAAACACAAAGACGTAACCAATAATTGAGAAATACTTTAATGAACCGCCGGGATTAACCCAGTCATAAACACCGGGGCCATACGTTTCAGCTTCGCTGGGTAATCATCTGTACTGAGTGCTGGGCGGTGATCTTTTTTTTTTCTGTAAACCTGCTTTCTTCTTTCTTTCTTGTTATAGCAACGGAAAGTAACAGTCACTACATGGCGCGTTACTAGAGGGCAACGTTCTTTAGTTTACTTTTTGAATACGTTAGGATTAGGAGGGTCAAAATGGAAAAAAACGTGCATGTAAAGTGTATATATAGGGTGGACTGCTCCGGACCGCCGTCTGGCGAACTTCGCTCCTCGACGAGGCAGCACGTGTGTCGAATGAGCTCCTGAACAACACTTTGCAATGTGGTGAACGCGGTTTAAAACGTGGATCGGTGACCTCAAAGACACGCTTCCTCTTTTTTTCTTGGCTGCACATTCTGCTCTTGAACGCTGTAGTTGCATAGAACAACGCCCTCGAGAAGCACCCTATAGCAGGGCCACAACGCCATACGACGACGAGACTATATATGCAGGTATCGAGGGAGTGCATTTGACATTCAAGCACAAATAAAATAATAGTATATCTATAGCATTATGCTGGCACAATGATCCAACGGTTAGATGCAGAAACGTAGACTACCATAGGCGCTACCGTCGCTGAACTTGGCCAGCGCATCCACCGCAGTGGCGCAAGGCAAAGACTGCAAGAACATGGAGCCTCCTGCTCACTTCCCTCTTCGCTTAATTTTCGTCGCAGCGGCAGGCAAAACGGTCGCATGCTTGGATCAGGTTGTGCTTGCTGATGTCGTGCGGCTGTTTGTTAGTCTTCCTCTCAGTCACGCCAAAGACAAGAGTCTGGCGGGCTTCGGCAGTTGCCATCACTGACGTTCCAAGGCCGTCACACAGAATGGCCTGCATTACTGGACAAACGTAACTTTCAGAACATCATCTGACCGCTGGCGCTGCTTCGTCCTCTTTGCTTCAGATAACAGGTCACTGTTGGTGTGCGTGAGCTCACTTCTTTTTCTTTTTTTCGCATAAAGTTGTCGCGGTGGCCGGGAGGCTTATGCAACAGGAACTGCATGCGTTTTGATCTCCTGTGCCCGATTGGAAGTTACTCCTTGGAACAAAAGTACTAGGTAGGAGATAGAGGTTCACGAAGACAAGGTTAAGCACGTATAAAGATTGGGTTAAATTGGGTAACCAGTTTGAGTGGGTGACCAGTTTGCACAGACAATATGCCGAGTGCCAGGTCGCCATTGGAGTCTACTGGAAGCTGAACGCGGCCACTTCCAGGTAGTGCACCTTCGGCAACGACTTTGCCGAAATCTGCTATGGAGCATGTCTTCTTTTGCTCCACGGCCGAAAGATATTTACGAATACATGCACTCACAAACTATAAATATAAAGCACGTGGGACCCCATCGTTACCCTGTGGAAGCGTAGTCGAATGCACTATTTCGTTTTTATCAGTGTAACTTTCTTCTAGACGAAAGTTGCAGCGCAGAGCGTATCGCTGTCTCCCGTGAGCCGGTGATGAGGTGATAAGAAAATCGGGTTGCAGCTCTAAAGGTACCCGCTCCTTTCCTCCACGGCCTACTGAACGCCTATGTGAATGTGAAAATGGGAATGAGATCACCCGTTCCTTTTTGGTGTCCATCACCGCTTCCAAAAAGGTGATAGCGAGATTTTAAAAAAAAGTGATATAGCAGCGTAGCGTCCTCTTTTTTGTTATATAGTAGGCACTCCTGTGGCCGCCTTCAATGTGTAAAGTCGGGTGGCGACTTCGTTGTCTTCAACAAGAATGGGTTGTTTTGAACACTCTACGTGGCCGAACACCGTCAGCGACTGCGAGCCGCCAGACATCCGCTATGAGTTGCTCTTGTGCAAACACGGTCCCGGCGTAAGCGTGACCTCACGCGCCTCTGTAATGAACGTGATAACCCTGTGTTTGTTCTCACAGACTTTGTCTCGTTTTGTGTCGTTTCGAGATTTAACGTTTTACAGCCGCCGTGCGTAAGGCAAGCTGCTTATCTCGAAGACTTGTTGTCCGCGACACACCCACAACTTAAGTGCAGCTGCTATAGTGTAACCGCGATTCGTAAGCACCTCTCATGGTCTTTTGAATCACCTGTGGAACAGACACGCAGGCGTCGTCGCAATTCATACTAGCGTCCTAGTGCGCTTCCTGAACGCTATCAAGTGCGGGTGATTAACTTGTTCTTGAGGCGAATAACACACAGTAGGAGCTTGCAACTCTTCTTTTCTAGCTGACGGCGGCAGTTTAATTTCGTTTCTTATGCCAAGGCTGTATGCAGTAACGGCTATCGATTGCACACTCTTGCCTAGCTTCTTGGCTGCTGTTATTGGGAGTTAACGTGCCACTCTGTTTATATGGTTCTCACTAACAAAAATCGAACCCCTACGTTCCCCTTATTATTCTCGCCCATGTGAAAAGATGCCCTACTTAACACGTACCAAAGCGGAGCATGAGCCTCAGTGGATCAAGGCTGGCAGCTTCGAACTCGGGGAACGAAAAAAAAAATTGCGAAACTTATCCTGACAGCGTTCTGACAGCACAAAGTAAGAAGACGAAAAGAAACACATACAACAGGTGGGTGCTGATGTTGATCAGCGCCCGTCAGTCGTATGTGTTCTTTTTCGTCTTCTTCCTTTGCGATGTCAGAACGCTGTCAGGATAAGTTTCGCAAGTTTTTATCCCGAATGTTCCTCTGTTTTCTTCAAAAGTTTCTCATTCTTTTACCGCGGCACTTTGAGCCAACTTAGGACTCTATTCAAATTCGCGCGCTTTTAGTATGGTGGTTACTTTGGCAATGGCTCATAAAGAAATGATGGTAAATTGATAACTGAATGCTCTGTGCGACTGTTTTTTTTTTTCTGCTTCTCTTTCTGAAATTGCGCGCTTTTGAAATTTAGCGACAGGTACAAACACGAAGAACGGTGAGCTCAAAAGCACGCTCGAACTTGATTGAGTGATGGAATTTCACGTCCCGAAGCAATACTTAGGCTATGAGGAACGCCTGTAGCGAAGGGCTCCGGATTAATTTTGGCCAACCCGGGATTCCCCTTTAACGTGCACTTAAATCTAAGCAGACGAGCGTTTTCGCATTCCGCCCCCTTTGAAATGCGGCCACCGCGTGATCAGGAATCGAGCCCGAAACCTCGTGCTCAGCACTTGAACGTCATAGCCACTCAGCCACCACTCAGATACGCTTGAACGTTTATCGCTTTATCGGTGACGAGGCAAGGTGGAGTGCTAATGCCCCATATCATGGTTTCCTGTTATCTGTTTTCTTATTGAATTATTATTATTATTTTGCACGCAAGAGAGCTCGTGTACGGAGGGGCTCGTGTTTACACAACTGCTATATAATTACATGACTCAGTATTTTTGTGCTTGAAAGTTCGTGTAGTATGTGATGCGAAGCAAGACGATAATTGTTACTCACGTCTCGTAATTATACAGCAACGTCGCACTGTGAGTGTTCGGGAGCAACGAGAGAGGCGCGGAAAATGGCAAACAGGGCTCAAGTCCCCTCTTCGTCGACTCTGTGCCCCGCCCCCTCTTCTGAAAAGGTGGTCGACGCTATTATGTACAATATCCACCCTTTTGATTCCTTATACATAACACAAATACTGCAAAAAAAGGAAAATAAATTATGTGCTCTCCCCTTTCCGGACAATAATCAGGCTGCCACTAGGATCACAAGAAATTTCCAAACCCGACAAAAAACTAAGCTGCTTTCACATCCTAGCTAGTTACGTTAGATTTCTTTACACAAGTCTCTACTATAGATCACATTTTATTTTGCAAAGTAGTAGAGACGCAGCGCTCTCCTCAAATACGCAGCTTGGTCACAGTTTAAAAAAGGCGAAAGAAAGATGTAAGGATGTTTCGTACTTTCATTCTTCACAATAACGCGTGCATTCGTGATAGCAGCAGTGCCTCTCAATTTCGCCTATTCCTTCCATGTTGCATTTTAAAGGACACTGGACCACCAGTAAAGCTTAGAATGCATTCATAGGATAAGCCACAATATCTAGGGAGCAGAAAACAATATTGCGTCAGGCCCACTTGCTTTGTCTCAAGCTGACGCGGCTGTCAGACACGTAGCCCGAGTGTCGCACACAAGCAGAACTACTCCTAATGTTTACGTGTATGTCTTAAAGGTCCCAATATATGCGTGACTTACCAAGATGTATGCACTGATAAGCATGGTCAGCAATTTCGATCGTACCGCTCAGCCAAACGCCACAGTTTTAGTACGAATGACCAGGGGAAAAGCGCCTTAACAGTAGATTTTATTTCATATTTATCGACTTCAAGTGTCCTGCCAACCTTATCCATAAGAAGGGAGACGTTAAAGAACCCAGCTTGCTTTCAGTATTGTATAAAATATTCACCAAGATAACTTCCAATAGAATCAGGGATCAACCAAGAGAACAGGCTGGCTTCAGGAAGGGATATTCTACGATGGACATGCCATCAATCAGGTAATCGGCTGCGGAGTACAATCAACCTCTCTATATGGCTTTCATAGATTATGAAAAGGCATTATTGATATCAGCAGTCATAGAGGCATTGCGTAATCAAGGAGTGGAGGAGGCATACGTGAATATCTTGGCAAATATCTACAATGATTCCACAGCTACCTTGGTTCTCCACAAGAAAAGTAGAAAGATACCTATCAAGAAAGGGGTCAGGCAAGGAGACACAATTTCTCCAATGCTATTCACTGCATGCTTAGAAGAAGTATTCAAGCTCTTAGACTGGGAAGGATTTGGAGTGAGGATCGATGGCGAATATCTCAGCAACCTTCGGTTTGCAGATGACATTGTCCTATTGAGCAACAATGGAGAGGAATTACAACAAATGATTGAGGACCTTCATCGAGAAAGTGCAAGAATTGGGTTGAAGATGAATATGCAGAAGACAAAAATAATGTTCAATAGCCTGGCAAGGGAACAAGAATTCAGGATCGCCAGTCAGCCTCTAGAATCTGTAAAGGAATATGTTTATCTAGGTCAATTACTCACAGGGGACCCTGATCATGAGAAAGAAATTTACAGAAGAATAAAACTAGGTTGGAGTGCATACGGCAGGCATTGCCAAATTATGTATATAACGGTCAAAGAGGATAGTAATTCGTAACAATGACGAAACGCGAACCTCATGGTGTTCCTCAGGCCCACTTGCTTTGTCTCAAGCTGACGCGGCTGTCAGACACGTAGCCCGAGTGTCGCACACAAGCAGATAGAACTACTCCTAATGTTTACGTGTATGTCTTATGTTCGGTTTAAGGTCCCGTAATTAGTGATTCCCACCGAACCTAAGATACCAAGATGACGAGGTCGAACTCCATCATCACTGTTTCTCAGTACCTGCGAGATTTTTAAGGCTCTGAGCGAACTGGCTTTTCTGTTTGTAATTATTCCCTTTTCGTTCACCTTTTTCCAAAACGCGGCCTTGATGATGCAAAAGCCAACGTCTGGATTAGGTGGACCCGACAAAACGAATTAACTGCATCCGCCAGTGGTCAAATAATTTTTTTTTTTCGTTTTGGGCTCCTTCCGCTTCTCCTTGTTCTTACCGTACGACTGCTACTACTACTGGTAGAAGTAGTATTAGTACTAGCTAGTACTGGCAGTAGTTGTGGACGAAGGCGAACGAAAAAGAAAGAGGTACATAACAGGAAAGCCGTTTCGCTCAGAAGCCCTAAAAATCTACTACTACTACTACTACTACTACTACTACTACTACTACTACTACTACTACTACTACTACTACTACTACTACTACTACTACTAACTGCTGCAGCTACTCCTAGTAGTAGGAGTTGTCGTAGCAGTTAGTAGCTATTACCACTACCACTACTAGTACTACTACTACTGCTACTAACTATTGCTAGTACTACTACTACTACTACTACTACTACTAACTATTGCTAGTACTACTACTACTACTACTACTACTACTACTACTACTACTACTACTACTACTACTACTACTAACTGCTGCAGCTACTCCTAGTAGTAGGAGTTGTCGTACGTAGCAGTTAGTAGCTATTACCACTACCACTACTACTAACTACTGCAACTTCTCCTAGTACTACTACTACTACTACTGGTACTAGGAGTACTACTAACTGCTGCAACTACTACTACTACTACTACTACTACTACTACTAGTAGTAGTAGTAGTAGTAGTAGTAGTAGTAGTAGAAATAAGAATCGCTTCTAAGCTTCGCTACCACTACTGCAGACTGGTCGTTTGCAATTAAGAAGTATGTCTCACCGTGAATCTGTTTGAAAATAATTTGTATGTCTTCGCGGTAGTGTTTTCACGAGTATTTTTATTGAAGTTCTGGGTACATATTTGTTCTCAATTTATACGTACTGTACGTTGTCTGTCTACCCTCGTGTACCCTAACACGTACTCGCGTCTGCTCGTCATTAGAATGTCTCCCTCCAAACGTGTTTTCATTCGTTGCATCACTTGTGACTCCTTAACTTGCCATTATGCATATTAAAATATGACAATCGTTTGTATATTTTGGCTCTGTGTAAGTTTCTCTTCCATGTCCACAGCAGCAAAATTATTATTATTATGATTGATTGATTGATTGGTTGATTGATTGATTGATCATTACTGATTGACCTTACCGTAACCGAAGAAACCGTTCTGCCTTCTACCTGCTCCTTCTTTCATACTTTTCAGACGGCCCGACAAGCCTTTTGCCGTCTGTTCGCGTTTCTGATGGGAGCGAAGACATATTCAATACGAGATTGCTCAGAGGTGTCGCGTTCCCGCGAGTCACAATATTTTCTCGGTCTCTCCGGCGCAACTCGCGGGCGCAACTCGGTGGAGCGCGCGCGCGTACGAGACGCGAAGGAGGCGCGGGAGGCGCCAGAGGAGAGGGTCGCATCCCGAGCATCAGCCAGGCGGCCGCCGCGGTGCGGGACGCCCGAGAGGGGCCCGGCCCGCCGCATCTTCCCCCCTGACGTCACCGCCGCTCTCTCTCCCAGAGGAGCGCTTTCCCCTCCTCTCCCGTGGGTCCCACGCCGACGCGCGCGCGCGCGTACGTTGCTTGAGCGAGAAACTCCGCGGCCGCCGCCGGTCCAGCCAGTTACGATCCTGTGCTCCGCGCGCTCGGCAGCAGTCCGACGTACGCCTGCTTCTTGCCTCGGCGACTCCGCCGCATCCCGGAGCACGGACTCACAGGCGTGCTCGCGAGCGCGGTTTCATCGCGCGTTTATTGTTTTGGTTTGTTTTTCTCTCTCTCTACCTGGATTACGGCCCGAGCCTCGTGCCACTTCCTCTGCGCCGGTGAGTTGCACTCCTTTGTTTGAAGAGAGTTACCGTGAGGACTGTCATCGAATATGTTGAACGCTGACGACAACGATCGAAGTACGCTCTCGCACTCCTGAGCCTGCTTCGTTCTGAAAACACCTATATATATATCACACATTGCAGGTCTCCGGCTTCCGATTCGTGCCGACAAATGTTTTCTAGAGCCTTCGGTCTCGGAATGCGCGTTGTCATTTTACCGTGTTCACTAGCTGACATTCAGCAGAAACATACCTGCGTTATTTTAATGGACTTACCTGTAGCATGTTTGCGAGCGTTACGTACAAGCTGTCATCCATATTTAAAATATATGTGCGCCGTAACTTCCAAGAACAACAATCCCATCTGATACATGGGAAAGTGTGCGTTCTTATATGGCATCCCATGTGTTCATATTTCCGCGATCATCGGGTATAGGGGTCACGAGCTTTTTTTCGATTGAGATTTTCCTAATCAAAGGAACATATTTAATTTAAGGTATATCTTCAGCCTCACGTCCCGCTCATGGCTGGTACACTTGACAGCTGTAACCTTAATTTCATTTCGGTCTAATTCTTTTTTTTTTTTCATCAAAGTTTGAGCACCGGAAGAACATACCTACATTTCTCAATATCTGACCAAGTTGCTCCGTAAAGCTTCAAACGAAGATTTGAAACTACTAATCTGCAATTCACTGCACTAATTCATCCCTCCACTATCCACACAACTCATGCCAAGCTATAGTTATACTACATTGAATTACCTTGAAAGGAAGGAACTGGTGGTAATCTTGCAGCGTAAACTTCGAATTCAAAGCATCGGCCTCTCTTCGCCGCGTTTACCCTCTCTGTAAGAACTAACCGACGAAGCAACCATGTCTTAGTTGGTGCGTAGTGTGCTTGGCGCGCGACGCGTAAAGAATTTTAGCGTGACAAACACCGTACTGAGGGCGCATAATAATCCACAGTTGTCTCTACGGGCATACGCAAGGTTCTATTCCAATTTAAGTGCTTCCTAAATGCGATGAGACCTAACGGAAGAGGGGCGCTGCAGTGCATGGCGATGTTTTCGACGATTCCATTTTTCATTTCAAGGTTACTTATGTAGAATTTCTTGCACACACTGAATCATAATCAAATAGTGGTTTTGGCACGTAAAACCCCAGAATTCAATTCAATTAACAGACTGAATATTTGCCCGGCGATTTGGCGCTATTCCCACTGGTCACGTTTATTGATTCTTTTGCTAGCGGCACGCAAAAAAAAAAAAAAAAAAACTTTTCGCGTCACATCGTAATGTCACTCGGAGCATCTAACCACTGATACTTGTCACTGACAAAGCCAATAACTGACTTAGCCTGTAAGCCTTGGGCTGGCCCTATGTTTTTAAAGCGAAGCTTTCTTTGCCCGGGGCTGTTGTAGTATTGCATAGTATACCACGATGTGCGTTGTTTCTCCTTCCCGCGGTTTTGTAATAGCTGATGTTTGCACAACAAGAGGCAACAGAAATGAGTTTAAAAAGGAGATAAGGAGAGAGAGAAGTGATAAGGAAAAAGGCAGGTAGGTTAGCCAGGCTAAGCATGGTTGACTGCCCATGGGGAAGGGGGTATATTAGACGAAGGAGAGAAGTTCACAGAATGCTCACACACGAATGCAATGACGCGTTTATCGTTCAGTTCCCCACAAACGCTCATAAAGGCTGGTAAAGGCCTGTCATTTAATTTTCCTAAAGCTGTCCGAAGGGCAAGCCTCTAATAAAAATTATAAGAGCCTCCGTCCAGCGGCGGTGTTTCGACGTTTGTCTCCTTCAGAATTTCCCTACAAGGACATTCTGAAGTCGATGCCTTAAGTCTAAGTCGATGCCTTCAGTCAAAGTCGATGCTCTGAAGCCGGACTTGGCCGCTGCCAATGCTTGCTCTCATGGCTTTAAAGAATGGCAGGTGCTATGGCCAAAAACAGCTCTGTACGTCTTATTTTTTTAGTTATGGGTGATTTTGGTCGCTGTTTCTAAATTGTATGCATAGGGTCGTACAACTCAACCACGTCTCAACTTCACCATCTCTTCTTCCGTTCTGTATTGTGCTACGCAAGTCGTAATCGTATTGCTTTATCCTTTGCCAAATCATACAATGGCAGTTTGGACTGGCATGGCTCGATCCCAAATGAACTCGCGCAAAGCAAGCCTTACATGCGAATGCACGGACAGCAAGTCAGACAGCTAAAATCACATCCTGATGCTGTCGCCATTAATTATGCGTAAGGAAATTACGAACTTTGCCTGCTCGACGGCTTCACAGGGGCATACGTGACAGTGCCAGACCGATGGTTTTCACGCTCGGTCATTGGTGCACTGGCAGAAACAGCAAAGGGGAGACTATTCAGTCTCATGTGCTGGCGAAGAGAGGCACGCTTGCTGTGAACAACCAGACAATGCCAGGCGCGGGTGGGAGGATGGTGCGCTTGCCGGGCTGACAGCTGAAGATACGACAAGCTCACACATGCCCAAGATGCGCGACCAACGTATACATAGAAGGTAGGCCGCTACTTACATACACGTAAGCGCGCTGCGCAACTTAGACATGGAGTATAAGACAAAAAATTTTGTCGTTGTCTCGCCGGTGGTCTGAGAGCCAGAAACAATTTATAAAGATTACTGTATGCGTGCCGATACGAGCTGTTTCAGCACTCTTATTTATTCTTCTCAAGCCTAAAAATGGATTGACATGTTACTAAGAGTTATAATGAGGGGCCGAATTCGCAACTATATTCGTCCGCAAGTGCTGTTTTTTGGGGATTCGGTAATAATACTGTCCGATATCATGAGTGGCTGCCATCTGCTCTTATATGAACAGTTCCAGCGCAACAAATGTATTTGTAAATGCAAGTCCAGATGTTAAATAGAGCTTCACGGAATAGCCAAGTTGTCACTCTATAGTGGCAAATTGGAAGATACTTCGAATAGAAGCGTACCATACATGCACTATGAGCAGTAATCTGTACAAAAACATACAAAGCACATTGTAAATGCCAGAATTTGCGATGTCACCAGATAAACGCAATATTTATGGCAATATCATTGCGTCATTTGTCTGTGGGGGTTGCGCACACGCAGCAACACAAGCGGATAAGCAGCGAGAACGCATTGGTCAAAAGGCTAATTGCAGTCCTCCCGTTACATAGAACCAAGTTAAAGAAAACATAAACCGCGACGAAGAGCAGACCTTTTCGTTTTTCTTGTTCTACGAACTGAGCGTGATTCAACATTGTTAGCAAGACGCGTTCTTAGAAATATGGCAACATTCGCTGGCACCCAAACAACTGTTCATCGCAAAAAGGAAAATAATAATTCAGACATGGTTGTGCCACTGAAGCAGTGGCACATTATGCACTTTTCTTTGCACCTAACGCGTTTTCATGCGACTAGCCCTCTCGTCACGCTAAAAGTCTGTAATTGGCGTCATATTTGGAGTGAACGTACTGTACTGTGAGCTTGCTGCTATAACAACAATGTGAGGCCGCCCTTGGGGTTCATTCGTTGTTTGTTGTGTAATCGATCTCGAGCCTACGCTAGGCAATCGATTTGTTCATTAAGAGATCTCAGCACCGAGGTTACTTCGAGCACATTCCAATTGGGGCCGCCTTACGCGCATATTAATTAAAGGAGTTTCTGACGTCGCAGACTCTACGCCACGCAAACGCCCGTATAGATAGTGTGGTTCTTTAGATGCTCGCTCGTCGGTTACATCAATATGTATCGTTCGCCTAAGTTTTTCTCACTATACCAGTCATTTACATTACTTGAAACTTACGGCACATTTGGCTCTTTGTCTCCTCGCACTGCAAGACGTTTTCCTTTCTTCTTTTCTCTTTTTTTTTTTCACCCCGTTTTTACCGTCGTATACTGAAATAATGCCTGAGGCATTCCACCACCGATCAAGACGGGTGATTTTGATTACCTCACGCAGAGGTAATACGAGCGCATTGAAATGGGCACCCTGTCGCAAAAAGTTGAAAGGCCAGCCTTTTCGTCTCTGCAGCGTATCAGCTGTACTGTATACGTGCGAGTTAACAGTCGCCGGTCTTCGATGACTGCGAGATTGATGGCCAGCTTGTGTGCACACGTACGCCGGCGAGCGCAGCGCAACCGCCCTTCTATACGGTGTTGATTTTGTGGCCACGTTTATTAAAGTGGCGCAGACGCTGGCCTTTATACACTTTTGCGGAGTACTGAAAATGCGCGTCAAAAATAATTAAACAGCTTTGGGAACAATTCCAGCGTATACTACCTAGGCGAAGTAAAGAATAATAACTTTTAATTATTATTTTAATAAACGTTTTAACAACAACACAAAATGCCCTGCTGCTGTTCGTAAGAGAAAATTCCAGGCAATCCTGAAGCTTGACGTCTTATTAGCGAAGGCCGACCGCCCAATTGCACAGAACGCTTCCTAAAGAAGCTTCGTGAATTCAACCCCCGTTTTTTTTTTCTTTTTCTTTTTTTTTTAACAGGCGAGCCATGTTGTATTGATTATCGAGATGAAAGGCATCCTCTACTCTACATTTTTGTCTGCTCTGTTGTTCTTTCGTTTGGCTGACTCAACATGAGAATAACACTACCTTGCATGCCCTCCCCCCCCCCCCCCTTCCCGTCACCCCCTCTCTATTTTATCGCCCATTTTGTTCGTACACTTATGCCGTGAAACCTCTTCTTTTTACTCATCGAAGGTCTATTATGATTCTGGCTACCATTTCGATTACTGGAGTGGGCGGTTTTACTTTGTTTCGTTTTTTTTCTCTAGCTTGACGAGCGATAGTTTCTTAGGCTCAATGTAACTTTAGTGCATCCCAACGGCGAGAACTCAGCTTCTAGCTTCTTTCCGTTTAAGACAAGCTAATTCACGACAGGATATGAAGCACCGCTGAGTTCTTTTATGACTGTCGCAAGCTCGCCGCGTCGTACAATCATATACTTGTTTCGCTTTCAACTGGCCAGGGCGTTCACCTCCGACACCACCTTATTACTAAGAAGAGCGGTGGAAGTCTATGCAGCAGCCTTCCTCCTCAGGATGATGAAGGCCCATGCACTGTGAAAGAGGCCCCGTGGAAAAACGTCGTTTCCTCACCGAGCGGCAACCAGGAGGAAATTATCTCCTCTGACGCCGTGCGTGCGTCAAGGATCCTGTTACGCATAATGCGTGCCTGCTCTAGTTTCCTCTCCGCCGCTGTTCGCACAGAGTGTGTACGTGCGTTTGTACAAACAATGCGTGTATCACGCGCAGATGTTTGGTGCCGTTGTTTAAGAAGCCGTTAGAGCTCGCGGGGCACGTTTCGTTATTTTCTTCAGTCTCGATCCCGGTCGTACCGCATCTTAAGGAAGAACGCCGCGGCGTCTCTCTATAGAAGCGAAATTCGTTTCTCAGTGACAACAGGACGTTTGAGCTCTGTGTCCATGTAGCTATGACCAGAATTAAGTTGGACACCTCCGGCTCTGTGCCCTGAATGCTAGGACGGCTGACTACATCGATACACATTGCTTGAGTCCAAAGCCAGGAGAAGGACCATAAGAGACGCCGTATTGGAGGGCTTCGAATTATCTGACAGTCTTTAACGTGCACATAAAGTTAGATACGTGAGCTCCTTTTTTTATATTCTGCCCTTTGGAAAGAACCCTGGAATCGAACCGTCGACATCGTGCTCAGCAACAGAAAATGAGACGTAATGACTACGCGAAAACCAAGCGTTCGTAACAGCAACGTGGCTGCGTACGCCTTCAAAATGAGAAAATATATTTTTTTTAATTCTCTGCGCCTATAAGACAAATCTTACGCGCACATATTCCGACTGTTCTCTCTCTCTCTCTTTTTACTTCAACTCTTCCTTTAAAAAAAATTGCTTTGTAGCAAGATTATGTCAATGGTTGGACATTGCTTGAATGTCAAGTCACAATATGCAGTAAACTGTATAACTAAACTGCACAAATTAAATTTACAGTCATTTGCACCTTACAAATCGTATGAACAATCGAAGCCAGTTAATGTGCAAATAAGGTAAGCTCGCTTAATATAAATCCCAAAACTACAGCGCCAGCCTCAGATATCTGGCCCCTTAACTTGCAATGAGTTTCGTTGGTCTTCCGAGTAGTTTTGTTCTGCAGGACGTAAGCAAGGGTTCCTGAAAAAATAACAAGCAAGAACAGCGATGGCATTTCGCCGCAATTTTGGGCATTTCGATGCCATTGCCATTGATGGCATTTGATTGCCATTGATTGCCATTGCCATTGGCATTGATGCCAATACCATTGATGGCATTTCGCCGCAAATTCGTCAAAACGGTATAGCTATAGTTTCAATATTGTAAAAAGACAAGCCTTAGGCATCGACTGCAATTCTCCAATTGCAGCACGTAAGCTAAGTTAGTCATACGTTTAATTGGCGAAATTATTTTCTTATTTCCAAATTTCGTTCTGATTCAGCATAACAGGTAATGTCCATCTTTTCATGTAATCCAACTGAATACCCGTAACAGCTCTATTCGCCTCACGCGTGTGAGTACGGGCGCGTGTGTTTGTGTGTATGTGTGTTCGAAAAACGAAACGACTAGCAAACAGGGGCGGTGTACGTATTCAGCTCCCTTATCTGTAACTCTATACCGAGGCGGTGCACGGAGAGTTTAATCTCTGAAATTATTTGCTCTCTTCCAATTCCCATTCCCCTTTAGCAGCATTGTATGCAGTATTCATAAGGGCGGTGCGCCTTTCAACAACAGACCTTTCCTTATATCACTGTCTGAATTGTGAGGGAGGCAGCACACAGGAACGAAGGTCAGTTACTCTTGATGCAGCAGGCTCAGCTTAAACGGAATTCCAAGGGCACAGAAACTATGTCTCGTTTCAAAGAAGTTTCGCTGAAGCGAAGTAGTCGGTTTTGTTTACAAAGTACGAAGTGCTGATAACGTAATTTAGGTGAAGAAAGTGAATCTGATCGGCAGTTATAAAGCACCCTAAATATTTCTTACCGCTGAGGTGCGTCGACGTTGAACGTTGCAAATACGAATTTCTCGAGCTATATGCCCAGGTGGCAATTCGTGATCTTATATGGCCGGCACAACCCTCCCTATAGCACATTTGTAGTTGTTTGCACATAATTGTTTCCCTGAAGTGTTTTCTCTTGGCGAAGTTTGGAGTCTCTGGCTCCCCGAGACGCACGGTGTTACCGGCTCCTTGCCTCCGTCTTTCTTTCTTTCTTTCTTTCTTTTATTCATTCACTTAGTCATTCTTATATAAGGTTTCATTTCATCATCTAAACAACAACGACGTGGTCGCGGTTTTCATTCCACAGACCTGCCGCTTCTTACTCCTTTCATTTTCAAATAACACCTCACTGTTATTGAGTGTTTCTTTAGGTTCCTTAACGCAGCCAGAAAGCTGCAATTATATATATATATATATATATATATATATATATATATATATATATATATATATATATATACCACTAATTTGGACAACGAAGACTATTCCTTTCTTTCTTATACCGTTATTAAGTCAACAACATGCCATTATGGCACTTTAATGTGAGAAAAATTCCGTTCTATAGTTGTGAGGCACGTCGTATTGGGGGGCTCCGTATTAATTTTGGCCACCTGCGTTTATTTAACGTGCACCTAAATGTAAGTACACGAGCGTACGTTTTTGCCTTCCGCCCCCATCGAAATGGACACCGCGACCGGGATCGAACCCCCGAACTCGTGCTCAGCGGCGCAACGCCATAGCTATAGCCTGAGCTACCCCGACGCGTATGTACGAAGAACCATGCCATTGCCGTAAGTGAAGAAGGGATTCCTCAGCTTGGAGCCAAAGTTTCGTTAAGAGGACTTGTCTTCGCCTGACGAAGACAAATCCCCTTGTCGAAACGCCAGTTCCAGGCTGATGCTTCCCTCGTTCACCCATTGTTAATCAGTTCAAGTTTCCATGTTCCCGTGACCCCTTTGTCCTGTTAGTATGCCACAGCAACGTATAGAAAGCGAACCGCACAGTCGCTTCGCTTATCTGCATGTGTTGTTTGTACGGTTTTTTTTTTTTTTTTTTGTCATTACGATCCACTGTTTATCCTTCTATGCATACTTGCGACTTCGCGCGCAAGCAGTCGGCGTATCTTCATCGATGCCGCACTTTCCGCGCTGATAATTCTAATAAGTAGCACTTTACGAGAGAATGGGTAGATTCAAGGCCAGTGTAACAACGATTCTTTTCGCCCGATTCTATCACATTAATTGAGCGCTCCGGACCGGCTGAGTTTGATGTTATAACGTGGGCGGAACACGGGTCGGACGGACGACGAAACACCAACAGGAATGGCATCGGGAAAATAGAAAAATATCGTGACACACTTCTGATCCATGCTTATAGTATATTTAATTTCGAGTGGGTATGCCGCACGAACTCAACTTCCTGAAAAAGCAAAATAAACTTAAATCAATGGTTCCGCGGTCGTGTATACTGCTTATTTCGCTCGCGGGATTAGGCACGGCTGGAGCGGCTGCCCTTTGAACGATCATCGAGGCAACCCCTGGTTGCCCCCTGCACGAGCCACACGATGGGCGGACTACGTGACAGAACTGCTGAGGCGCACAACTCGCAGGGCGCGTACAATCTGTGCGTGGCGCGCGTTTCCGCGCCGCGCGCGCGCGCGCTACAAAAGGTTGCCTGGCGAGTCGAAATTAAACGTCGCGTCGGTGCGGCCATTTCCAGTTTCGAAACAAGCGCGAATGCGAAGCGCACTGATAGCAGCACTCACCTCCTAATCGGGGATTCACTGATACACCCAAGCCTTTGCACGTCAGCTATGTAAACACGGGCGAAGCTGTACCTCTCCCGATGTTCGCGATTCGCTTATGCTTGCGACCGTGCCGTCCGACAAATGCTTAAAGGAGCAGTGCATATTACGAAAGATAAGTTTCCCCAAATCATATATATACATATAACTTTTTGGGACCAATAAGTTCCCAAACCCGTACGAACATAGTAAAAAACACTGATGCGCTATTCTCATGCCTAATGGCAATTATTTATGGCCTTTTATGCGTATGCGAGGAACTACTAACTTATCGCAGCAGAACTGATAGTTGGGCGAGTTGGTAAGTATTCATGGCGAAATTTGTAAACTTATCATTCTTGACTTTACTGTGTCAGTACCACGGACAGTACTGAAATCTGTTTTTAATGGTTTTAGTGATAACTCTGGTGGGTGATGCCACTCCAGGGAAAAATAAGACGGTGTCGCCCACGCGATAAAGGCAGCGAGCCTGCAGCCCCAAGAAGCTTCCACTCACGTCCCTTATCATTCTACTACACCGGAACAAAAAAGCGTGTTTCTAAGTTGTTTCAATGTACAGAAAGTCAGTTTTTACGTTTTCAGATAAAAGGCGCATAATGCCTCAAGACTAACAATTATATTTTTTTCGTATACCTTGCCAAACCTGAACTGTAAAATTGCGATTATGTATAGGCTAAAGGTGTTGAAAATCGGCGGGCTTCTGTTTTGACGCACTCCTGCTACTTGCCCTTGTCATATTTGGCCGCTAAATTTAGTAAGCTATATGTCAGTAGGCAAAACCGGAAGCCGTCCAGGGCTTTTGTTTGAAAAGAGCGAAATGATCTATAGCGTTACGTCTACTTTCTGCGAAACCTGCCATCGCACGGCAGGTAATGTGTTCATTTTGATAATGTGTAAGCTAACATTCTGATAATGTGTTGCTCAACGCCAAGCGAAACCAAACTAGACGGAAAACACAGCAACGAAAAACCTCTCTTCTTAGGTATAAGAACTATAAAACCATAAATTCTTACTAACCAGATGAGTTGCGCTAAAATTTACACAAATGCTCGTTTATATGGGGATTTCAGGCTAATTTCAAAATCCGAAGCAGCATTATAATGAATCAGTAGCACTTAAGTATTAACTCACCATGATGTAAAGCACCATTAGAAGTTACAGACAGCGTATAACGCCATTTCACAGAAACATGGGGATACGCATGCTATTTGATTCACGTTGCATGCGTTATTTCCGTTCGTTGCCGCATATTGTCGTAAGAGTTCTTCACGCCGTCGTTACTACACGCCTTTTATCGTCTGTCCGTCCATCGTCAAACGACGAAGGCGATTTCATAAGGTTGCTTTCAGAAGTGCAAAAGCAAAGAAAACCTGGGCTTGCTCGTACATATTTCGCAGCAGCAGTCACGAGCATCTCTTGCGTAAGTCAAGATCCGGATTCACGACCAAGCACTGCTATACCGAACATTTACAGCAGGCTATTTATACTGAAAGGAAGAACTAAAACCTTCGCAACGTACGACGTGGAGCTTTCCTTCCTCGTGAATTTCGCATCCTTCAGCAGGCATCGAAGAAGAAAATACCTGAAGAAATAAGACTCACGAGATCTATAAATAAAGCAATATAGCGCATCCTGGAAAGTGTGCGGAAAGCGGCAGATTACTCTTCTTATCGTTATCATCATGAAGCGCAGCAGTAGGCACGACATTAAATCCCATCACCAATCAGGAAAAAGAACCTGGGCCCGAATTCACAAAAGAACTTACGCTCGGTTTGTTCGTAAGAAAGAATTTCAGCCAATCCGGATGCAAAACATATTATTATCTAAGACGGCCGGACAATGGCAAATGACTAAAGAAAAGCTTTGTGAATCTGGCCCTTGATGTTATCATTTTTTCGCATATGGAGCTAGTCTCACTCACCGCTAAGCTTCTTGATTTCTTTGTTCTTTTTTGCTCATTAGTTTTTATGCAAACATGAAAGCAAAGCACAAGGGCAGGCCTTGCTCGAGTGTAATCGAGATTTTTTTCCCCTTTGTATTCATTCAGGATGAAAGATAGTTGTTTTGCGTCACACCATTCTCAGGGTGCTCATGTCAGGGGTGAAAGTTACTGCGCGCACACACGCAGCTTTTAACACCTGTTTTGTTAGCATTCTCTAAGGATATATAGTGTGCGGTAAAGGCATCATCATACTTTGCGGTTTTATTTCTCGCAGTAAGCTTGTGGAGAATGATACAAAAGTCACACGGAAGCGTAGTTTAACCAGTTTTTGTCCTTTATTTTCTGGTTGCTGATTTTCAATAAAACTGCTTCGAGGACCAAATGGAACGAACTATATATTCTTGTAAAACTAATACTGTACAAGTCGATAGGAATGCCTTCTTGCATTGTATTGTGTCACAGCTTTCACGTACGCTCGGTAGAACCGATTTGAAACTGGAGGTCATGAAAAAAAAAAAAAGAAGACCAGAAACGTATGCAAGCATCTCGCGCTCCCTTACTACAATGACGGTCTTTGTGACACGTTAAACAACCGTGGTAGTTTACTATGCTTAAGTATATAATCCGCAAAGCGAATGAATTGGTTTCTTTTATTTGTGCCGCGATTAATATTGCGTTTCCTTTGAGGATAGTAATTAATCGTTGGAGAATATGAACTGCAAAGCCTTTACTGCCGCGGCAAACGGGGAGCGTATTAAACGCTATAAGCCGGGCTGTCGTCCCAAGGCGAATAAATTACCTACACTCGCGGTCGAACCAAATCACAAGGCCAGTTTACCGTTATGACCCGCTGCGCTTCACACGCTAGCTAGGGGAGAGGGGGCGAGCGTCAGGCGAGGGGCGCGGTTGATTCATCGTACAGACAGTCGGGTCCCAGAACTGGGCGCAAACCAGCGCCAAGTGTTCATCCCGGGAGGCGCACACACGCGGAAAATTTGCGCAACGCTTCGCAGTGCGGCCACCGCGTCGTCGCGCGCGTTCGTCGCGTCGCCGTGGCCGGCACCGTGGTCTCCTTCTGCGAAGCCACTCGCGAGCCAAAAGGTGCAGCCGCGAAGGTGCCAGAGGAGTCGTCGACTGTGCCTGCCCGCCATCGTTCGGCGAACTCTAATTTTAGAGGAACGGCAGGCCGCCCGAAAAACAGCCGCTCAGCGAAAGTGCAGCCCCCAGATGCGCACTTGTCTGAGTCGACGCTGGCGGCGGGCGGAGCTGTTGTGTGCATCTGGCCCACGGAGGCCTCACGCGGGCCTTCTTTCGGGGCAGAGCACCGCTTGACAGTGCGGTCGCTCCGCCTGCGAAGCCACTCGCTCCAAGTTCAGGCCGCGAGCTGACCGAGGTTTCGTTCGGCCGCCCGCGAGGACTGCGAGCTGTCACGCATTTGCGCGAGACGTGGCTCCCGTAGCGTCGCCCGCAAGAACCGGGCACCAACGTGTTCTGGGCACCAGAGCTGGCGTTGGCCAATTAGGCGAAGTATTATTCACGAGGTTTCCCGTACATCTTTTACGGCGCGTTCCTTTATTGGCCGGCTCTATTTACACAGCACTTCTGCGTGTTACAATTACAGGATAGTGCAAAATTACAGAAATGACAGAACTGGGTCTTAAACTACTCGGAAACTGTCGTGACAGTGTTTAGGCGTGTATTCGTGAATATGCCACGGAAGACGGGTTACAGTGCGAGGGTGAGCGGGTGAATCACGAAAAAAAGAAAAGAAACAAATACGGAAAAGGTAAAAAAAAAAAGAAAAATTGAAAGATAATCCCAGACGTTCTTGCCATTTTACGGAAAGCGGCCTGCAAAGTACGCCACTTACTGATTAAATATTGAAGTGAAAGTAAGCACTCGTACTTTTGGAATTGTTGCCAAGCGCTAGAGAACAGGACTAATGAAATCAAACGAGCACGCTTTCTTGATGTCATGGTCAGCCAGCCTAAAGAAAGAGCGGGATTCTTAGGTACAAGGCAGAAAGGTATGCGAAGATAAGAAGTGGGCGTGGACAATGTAACCATTATTTTCCCAAAGCCATCCCTTTCCGCACTTCGTCAGTGGCCCGGGCGCCTACGTTATCACCGGGACCGGCCGGCCGTGGACGGTGGGTGATAAAAAAAGAAATAAAATCTAGCGAAAGGAATCCTTACGTTATATACCGGCCATGGAGCCGTATAACGTAAAATTATTTCATTCTGATTTTATTCCAATCTTCTGACGTCAAATTTACGTAACCACTGACGTAAGCATTAGGCGGTAACTCGCAGCGCTCGTTGTTTGAATCGCCCAATCAAACGCTATCCTCGTTTATAAGAGATCACTTTTGTTTGCTTCGAAAGCAAATAGCATTGCCTAGCTGCCTTGACAGGTTCCTCTTATCTAACTGGCTGACAAGAGGCGAGGAGCGCGAAGAGGTGCAGATAGTTCCGGTGGGTCCGAGCTAGCGCAGTGAAAGTATAGGAGGAGGAGAGAAAGAGAAAAGGCAGGGATGTTAACCAGAAATGCGTCTGGTTGGCTACCCTACTCTGGGGGACGGGAAAGTGGGAATAGAAAGATGAGATAGAGAGAGGAGGGGGGGGGGGAAGGAAGGGCACGGGGAGCTCCCACACGCACGCGGAGGGTCTGAGCAATTCAATGGCGTTCACATAGTCCAGTCGCCCTCAAGAAAGACAACAGTGCCTTCACGGCTTTGTGGGCCGACGAGCGATGGGGACGGTCTTCAAGGAGCACCTGCACAGGCAACGGCCGATCGTCCAGTCGTTGCTATGCGTTCGATAATGTTTGTCTTTCCGACTGAAATCGATCGCAGTGTCACAATAAATGTTCGATGTTCTCTTCGCTGCCGCAGACGTCGCACGTAGCACTTTCGGTCATTCCAATCAAAGCACCACCCAGTACGCCTTCGTGAAAGCCACTCCCAACCACAGCCGGTATAGAAGCGATGCCTCACGTCGGTGAATGCCGGGTGGAGGTCGGAGTTGGAGCGAAGGGTTCAGTTCGTGTAGCCTGGCGCGCCTTATATTTGGTGTGTTCCACTCAGTTAAAGATAGCTCGCATGCCAGGTGACGAAGCTGCCTTGCAGCATCTGTCCTGGAAAGAGGAATGGGAACGCTGTCTTGTTCTTAATGGGACTCTCGGGCAGCTTTGTCTGCATGATCGTTTCCACTGATCCCGCAATGGCCAGGGAGCCACTGGAAAATAATTCCGCGGCCTTTCTGTTTGACGTCGTGGTGCAGTTTGACAATTTTGTACGTTAGTTGTTCGTGAGCTCCACGACGGAGAACTGCCTGCATACTGTGTAAAGCCGGTCTCGAGTCAGAAAACACGGCCCATGTACTAGGACTCTCTGCGTCAATGAAAGTATAGGTTATCGGATGAGGAGGGTGGTGCTTGCGCCTGCCATTGGTCCGCTTCCCTCTGCTTAGCTGCGGTGACTGGTCGAAAATTGCAGCGGCATGCAATGGAAGGTTAAAAAGGAAGCTAAAACGAATTCCTCAGCGAAGAAGAGTTAGCAGAGCGATGTAGTATACGTGCAGAATGGGCTCAACAACGTTATACTACCACGCAACATTTTTTATTACACGCAGAGCCCCGGCAGATCCGACCAGCCTATGGCAAAGCGATTAGCCAGCAGCCATCTTTATACCTTTCGGAAAGGAGCAGTCTCGGGTTATTCCAAAAAATAATTCAGTGTCGTTCGGCATAATAGTGTATCTTTAGTGTGTATATGGCCTGGTCAGTTCTCGCGGTTTTGTGCAGTCGCGTGACAGACGGGCGAAGTGGGCGCAGCCCGGAAAATTTTGACCATAGCGAAGAGCTCGTGGCGAAAAAATCGTAGAATAGGAAATAATAATAATTTTTTGGTTTAATAATGCATAATCAGTGTGTATCAAATTTATTAATCGAATGAATAAAAGAAGAACGGATACTATACTACTCGTATTCGTAATGTTAAATATTCCACGTACCGTTACCTTTCGTAGCTTCTTTATCGCGTTCGCCCTATGGTGTTGGTGATGAAGATTAACCTTGTCAGAGTTATGCGTGACGCTGCACTGGCTCTCTGATCCTGTGGTCACAAGGGGTGACCCGAAAAGTGGTGCCCGGCAACAGGGCGAGCACGCCATATCGACACGGAAAGGTCTCGGTTCGCCGCTCTGACGGTGATCGAACGGCTGGCTCTCCACGAAGTGAGAGAGGAAAAAAAAAAAAAAAAAAAAGGAGCGATGCGTCGGCGCGCGCTCCTTTCGCGAAGGCCTGTTGCCGGTAACCGATATAAATCCCAACGCCGCCGCCCACGTGTACTATATAAGGCGAAACGCCTACGTGCGGATCCTCGCCTCATCATTGCTATTCGTGTTGCCTGCCCGGTATTCCCTGAAAGCTTTGTCTTCGGGAACAATCCCTTTCGAAATCTTTCGGCGCAGAGACGAACCAATGCTGCCGATAAGAGCGGCGTCGCGTAGGCAAATCACACTTGCATCTGGTGGAGACAACCGGCATATAGAAGAGCCTAATGTTCGTTCCACTGAAACGATTTCAGAAAGAGATTTTAGGGATACGGCTATGGCAAGCACGAAGAATATTGCGACAGATAGTACTGAATAGGTCTAGCGCGTAGAAGTTCTGGGTTGCCTTAGACAGCACGAAATGTAGAAATTACAGTGCGCGGGTGCTTTCTCTCTCTCTCTCTCTCTCTCTCTCTCTCTCCGACACAGTTTGTTCGACAGTTGAACCAGTGAGTTGAGCATTCTCATCGTAAGGTGCCAGTTTTGTGGTCAGCCACAGGAGATACCAGTTATAGCGAAACAAATTCGCCAACTACTAACCCTCTAGGGTAACAGTCATTGCATGACTGTTACCAAAGCCCTCTGCGGCCTTTGTATACAGTGGCACAGTAAAAGTGGGCGCTTTACACAATTTATGAGGACATGAAGCGAAGGAAAAGGCTTTTGACACTGATAGAGGATGAGTACATCTCTTGTTAACTGACTTGTACCATAGCTCTCGATAAGAATTCTCGAAGAAGCGAGACAGGTGAACTTTTTTTTCTTTCTTTCTTTCTTTCTTTCTCTCTCTCTCGTTATTTATTTATTTATTTATTTATTTATTTATTTATTTATTTATTTATTTATTTATTTATTTATTTATTTATTTATTGTTATTGGTAATCAGAAACGTTGTGAAGAGTCAGTCCACATGAACGTTTTGTACTACATGATAAACCGGGACTCAGGCTCATAGTGTGGCGTTTAAACAAACAAGAAATAGTGCCATCACTGAGGCTAACAATTTTTTTTTCTTCATATAACCGGCAGTAGGTGTTTGTTTATAGAGGTAAAAAATAAAACGAGCCAAGAGAAATCGCCAGTGGATGACGAGCAGAGCTGGATTTAGGGAAATACCGATGCGCCCAATGCGCCGATCAATCATGCGTGAGATAGCAAGGCACGCGAACTGACGCGACGGAGATAAGGCAAGACGAATCGAATCGAATCAACGTCACCGCCCAGCATCCGCAGCAACTATATGAAGCAACTACACGAAGAGCGGCGCCTGTACAGGCGGCGCACGCGAAGGAAATTAAGCCGTCGGTCGGCAATGCCATATTGCACGGAGCTTGCTTGCACCGTTAGCTAGGCCTGCTGATAGTGTTGCGTTTGACATGACCGCCATTCCTTCGTTTGGTCAGTTCACCCGAACAATAGCACGTGTTTATCTCTTTTTCTTCTTTCGTGCAGGAGGTCACGTCCCTATGACCACAATACGTCATTCTCGACTGAGATAAGGTGAGTACTTCCACGCTTTATAAATGTCTTTCTTCTTTTATTATTTTATTATTTTTTATTTATTTTTTATTTTTGGGTGAGCGCGCATGTTTGTCCAGGACATCGATAGTTACCTAACGTTACTTGACGATCTTCTCGCTCAAGAAAAGCCGCGGCTCGGTGAGTATAGCACGAATGGAGCGCGAACTATTAGCGACTCTCTTTTCGCAACAAAGGCCAGCGTGGTTGGCGCTCCCACAAGTAAGGCTCGCTCGTGGTTGGCGGCGGAGCAAACAAAGGCTGGTAAGAGAGAAGGGACGAGGCCGCGAAGAAGACGACAGCGACGATGCACGTGTTTGCGTAAGGTCGCCGTTGCTCCTCGAGTCGTTCTCGGCCGCCACCGCGCGGGCCGTTGAGAGACACGGAGCACACGCGATCGCTGAACCGCCGTCGCGCGTCTCAATCGATGTCTCGCGCCACAATGGCCCGTCGTCGGGCCGTCATTCCGTCAGCGAAAACTTTAATTACTCCGTCGGGGCCAATGATTGACACGGGGTCACACACGCACGCACGCACAGCTCACGAGCGAGCGTCGGATTGGGCGTTGCCTTTGTTTCTAAGCCCCTGCCTGTTCCGTGGTATACGGCAGCGACAGCGGAACCCCTGACTCGCTATGGATGATCAATTTGTAATGCGTCCGCCCGACCAAGATGGAACGTTCTTACCAGAGGTTATGGGAGGGGGGGCATTGTATGAAATTAAGAATTCACTTTTTTTTTCCCTTTTCTTCTTTTTTACCATAAAAGACACCATCAGTCTGGCTTCGTACCACTCTGCTCTTTCATTGTCTCTATAGCTTTCCAGAAATTTCTGACTGATAAATATTTTTGCCTCTCCTCGTTTGCAGCGCGAACCAAACGTCAAACTCACGGAGCTCGCTGCTCAACGGTAGAAATTAAGCTATGCTGGAATACTGGGAATTAGTCTACGAAAAAGTTGCGTAGGGTGGGCTCTTATATAGCAAGCAGGAGTTCAGTGCTCGGTTATGCCGACTCAAGCTGCATTACTGTTGGGTAACAATTTCAACTGCATCATAAGACTTCCCCTATCGATTGCAGTACATTGATCGCATACATACATACATACATACATACATACATACATACATACATACATACATACATACATACATACATACATACATACATACATACATACATACATACATACATACATACATACATACATACACACACACACACACACACACACACACACACACACACACACACACACACACACACACACACACATACATACATACATACATACATACACACACACACACACACACACACACACACACACACACACACACACACACACACACAGGAAAATGTTTAAAACGGACCTTATTAACCTTGCTAGGAGACCCAAATTAACGGATATCTGCAACAGGCTGTTTTATCATGTAGAGATTGCCCGAATAGGTTTTTAACGCATTACTCTTGCAAGTAACTCAATTCGGACACGAGGAACTAATAGATGTTGAAAGCTATAATAATACATCGATAAACACGTATTTGGTTCAATCGCGTGGAAAAGATCGTGTTCAAAGTTAAAGTACTTGACCAAATCAAATCAGGCATTTTGAGAAAGTGTGATAACAGCATTATGTCACATCAAACAATAAGTTAAGTAGTTTGGGAAACGATTTGAACCGTCTTCGTGGCAACGTATCTCACAGGTTCGCAGGATTTTTAGCCCTCCGACTCATCAACACATGTGCGTGTGCTCTGAAAACAACCGCGAGCTGCTCAGGTCACCGGAATTGTTGCTTTACACCCAGTTTTGTTCGATCCCCCTGTACGGGACCATTTGAACGCATGGGAAGTTAAAGCATCGCACGCAGGTCGGGCACCGACTAACTTTGCCTCAAGTGCCACCCGAAAGAGAACGTTTTCCCTCGTGCTCTCACCGGCAACTTAAGCGCGCCTTTAAGCGGCTCCCGCGAACGTTGAAACGCCTCGGCGCCGGCGGGTCGAGGCGCGCTCTCACGGCCTGCTATGACAGATTTGACAGAGACACTCTCGAACAGCGTAAACAACAAGAAAAAAGAAAGTAAAACAAAACACCAACGTTGTCCCGCGAGCGGGTCTTTCGCGGTACGCACCAAATCGCACTCAGCGTCCAAGCGTTCTGAGGACCAGCGCTGGGAGTCGGGCAGTCTGCCAAGAAACTGCCCTCCCCCTCCTCCCTGTGCGCGCGAGTCACGAGCGCGCCTCGCGTTTCCAGCGCCACTTTATTTTCTCCAGCAGTCCACCTCCAGTCTGACACGAGAGGAAGCAACGGTCTCAACCTGGAGAAAAGAGGTGCGCCGCTGGAAGCGGCGATCTGCGCACGTGCGAGACTGCGATGCCACAGGGGCGTTAACGATCCCCCCCAAGCTGGCTATATAGCTTCGACGCAGCTTTCTGCAATCAGCTGATACATTGCCGCAAGTCACCTACCGCTCCTGCCGCCTGCACGATCGACCGGCCGAATTATACGAGGCGCGCAGCGTGGTGCGGCCAATCATACCAGTTTCGTCACTTGGCGTCACGTCGCGTCGCGGTTGCGTGAGCTCGCGCGTCACCGCGGCAACGCGCGCAGAGGTGCGCCAAAGGTTTCACCGCTCGTATCGCGCGCGCCGACGAGCCGGAGAGGGGAAAATGGGGGGGAATCACGCGTGCGACGGGCAAAATTAGATGGGCGGCCGTGAAGGGCCGCAGCCCGAGCGATCGAAATCCCACGACAGTGGCGCTCCATTGTGAGACGAAACGCACACCGCGGGCACGCCAAGGGCAACGGGTTATTGGCGTGAGCAACGCCTTCGCGATCTCAGGTCTAGTAGCTGCGCCAACACCTTTTCGTGCGGCGTGCGGGCGGCGGCGCTCGGTGCTCTCGCTCCTGTCTGGGATCGTTTCTTCTTCGTCGAGAAATGGCGCGCCGCCGACATTTAGCGACGGCGAGATCCTCCGCCTAATCGCGTCACCTGTCAGACAGCGCACAACCACCTCCGTACAACCCTTCATTCGCCACAAGCTTTCCCCTTTCTCGCCTCTATTCCTGTCCTTTGTAACATTTTTGTTGCTTTTTAATGCTCACTTCGACCTTGCTTTCGCCCGACTCTTGATTCGTGTGAAACATCTACATTACACAATTACCTCGTCTGGCAGTTCGTGATCTCACTTTTTGTCTTGAACATTTTTTTAATGTATTGATTTTTCTTATCGAGAAACAGAATATTGCTTGTCACACGAGACTCCTCACTGCTGTTCTCTGCCCCTGTGAATCGATGAGCGCTTATGAGACGCAGCGCAGTTATGAAGGTTTTCCTTTCACGACGAGTTTGTCTTCTCCTTGCGCCCATCGCAGGGTATATATCAAGCCGCGGATGAAACGCGCGTCACACTTGGCAATACCCGGCACTGGTGGCAAATGGCGGAAACGCGGCTCGATAATTTCCGCCGCTCTGGCATTCCCACGCAGTTTGGGAAGGAAACGGGGCCTTCGTCTGCGAGCGTCATGCCGCACGTGTGCCGGCGCACGGCCGTTGCTTGGCCCGTTTATTATTTCGGGCGTCCCCAGACGACTGTGGCTTTCGAGCGCCATGTAAGCAGCGCCCAATGGTGTAAACAAACCCCGCATGTCGCGGCTTCGGTCGCGCCGTCTGGAGAGTTGCTAAGCGGCTCGAGGGGGGAGGCAGGGGGGCAGATTCCATGCTCTCGTTTTACTTTGAAGATCTTGAAGGCGGCAGCTGCACTGCCAACGAAACTGAAACGCTCGAATGCGCTCAACATACTTTTTAGCGGATATGACGCCATGCATGGTTGGTAAGAAGGCAAGAAGGGAAATTGAAAACTACTGAGCGCTGCCGAAAGATGTTGACCCAATCCGTTAAAACGTTCCTCTCCCCCTCGACAAAGTTTCCTAGCTACACCACTGCATCGCTCGTGCATTATAGGCTCCGAAGCCGCTGTCTTGACTCCCGAACACGTGAGTCGCACACTTCCACTGCCCAAGCACCAAAGAATAATAAGAACATTCTCGCACTCAGATTCGCGTTACGCTTTAAACAACACAGGTATGGTGTAATCGGGTTAGAGCTGAGGTTCTCTATGCGCTGTTTCTTGTAGCGTGCTGTTGTTCTCCGGCTGTAAGACAACGAACGCAGTGCAGGACATGGTATTTTGCCTGTGGCTGCAAGCGAAGCAAACACCAGAGGCCTGATTTCCGGCCGTGGTTGTGTTGGTGCTTTCGATAAGAACGATACACAAAATAATTCACATGAAGTGCCTAAGACAAAAGTATTTGCTTCAAATTTTGATATATAAGGTGACTTTTTTTTTTTTTTAAAGGTGCTTGTGGCAGATAGCACGATCATAATTCTGAAACTGGATTACCCCAAGAGGCGGACATTATTTTCACGAGAAATCAAGATAGGCAATCAACTAATTAACAAAATTGAGCTCAGTTAAGTTTTTAACCAATTACTTTACCACATGATTGCAATTTACGAATTGTAGCTGGTGAGATAGTAAGGCATATTTACTAGGAACGAATTCTGAGGATGCGTCGGTTTCGAGATACGCGCCGTCGAACTTGATACAAAAATACATTGTCGTCCCACTTACTTTTTTAAGAGAACGTCGTTTCAAGCATTGAAGCATAACAGTAACTGAAACGCCCATGGATTTAGGCGCGCACTTTGGAAATGAGTATGTCGAAACTGATGTCATCCTGAGAATTCGTTCCAAGTGAACACCGCCTTGCGAACTCACCAGCTACAGTTCATAAATTGCAATACGTGCCTAATGCAATTCGTTAAAAACTTAAGTATCGCAATTTTGTCAATTGGTCGCTTAAGCATTTTAATTTCTAATTCAAGTAATGCCCATCTCATCGAGTAATCCAGCTTAAAGATTAGAATTGTTCTATCTGCCATTGGTGATGCTTAAAAATTCTGTTTAGTCTTAAAAGGGAGAGAGCACCCGGCATAGACCTAGGTAAGTACACTGAAAGCCTCAGAAAGACCATACGATATTTCGTCAAATACGTTTCTTCCGTGCCCCTCCAATGTATGTGCCCATTGCCCCAGCCTGTACAGTTGCTTTCGTACTCTAGAAATGGCCTTATGACGTCACTCGCGCGTCAGAGAAGAAAGTGCAGCGAAATAACTTTTCGCATCGCGCTGCCCATGCAGCAGAAAAAACGAGCAATGTTCGCCTGCATTTAGGGCACAGGGGCGCACCGTGTGGAGACGCGTGGCCTCCGCGTTACGCGCGGCGCACGCGACTGCGAAGGCGAATTAAAATTGAGACGACGGCGCGGCTCGGCGCGTACGGCTTTAGTGGCAACGCGCCTGTACACTTCCGCACGCAGGAGTGACTCTCACCCGCATCTCTGGGATGTGGCCAATTCGACACGGAAGCCGGCGCTATGCGCGCCCGGTCCATGTCGGAGCATCAGTCTTTTTGGCACGACACCCGTGAAAGGTGGCGAAGTGAGCCGCCACTAGCTCAGGAATTCTCGGCGTTCTCATCTGTCCGCCAAGTCCTCTTGTCTTTGGTTGTTTTTGTTTCTCGATTTTAAACCGCTCGCAGAGTGTTTGCACAGCGATGCTTAGGCCCTGCTTCACTTTCAGAGAGTTTTTCGCAGTGCATGCACGAAGGGCAAACTTGTCGGACATTCCTGTGTTCCTTTCTTTATTTACCATATTATATGCATATTGATTGAAACATGAGAGCGCGGCAAATACAGAACGATGCGGGGCTAACGGAAGAAATCCTATATGACCTAGAAACTGTGAAATATGTAGGACACGAGGGCTCGTAAATTCACGGACGGCTAGCATAATTTTTGCTTTGGACTTCCTCAGTTTATCCCTCTGGCTGAGACCGTGGTAGCTTTTTGTACGTATATGACCGGTGCATATTAGAACATTATGATACGCAAAATGGGATACAATTTTGGTTCGTCAGCGACTTGTAATTTCTCATTCAATATCCTACCGGCTTCTAACTTGCGTCTGCGCTGAATCGCAGACAGATTGACGAAGCTGTTGGTACGCCGTGATTCTCAGGAGCCCTTCTCCCGAGCCGCTCTATTGTACAAATGGCCTCCAGAATCCGGCTTCTCGCACGCAATGCTTTTTGAGCTCCAAGGTTGATACTTTTACGAACGGTTGCACCGAGCGACGTAACAAAACATAGGAAGAACGGAACGCAGCGAGTCTTTTCTCCGCTCTCTGCCTCCGCCAGCCCATCAGTCACACCAGTCGCCGTTTCGCAAACCGCCGACGAATGTGGCGGACGCAAGCTTCGGTGAACTGTTATCGCGCTTGTTCTTCATTCTCCTCCCCGTTTAAATGTCCATCATTCGCAGTCGCCTAGTATCCCGAAGCTGCCTCGCTCGGAGCTGTTCCGCCGTGTGTCGAGCGAAACGGGAGAAAATGCCTCGATATGCAAAAAAAGCCTCTGCGCGCACACGCTCCGTGTAAGGGCGCCGGCTGTCGGGCTTCGCAGAACGGCGGCGCTTGTGAAATTAGGCGCGGACCGACTGCGGCTGCCTTGGCGTCTCATGCGCGACTCGCGTCCCGACGCCAGCGAGATATGCGCGCGCAGCCGCCAAGGGAACCGACGACTCGAGTGTCGTAATTGCTCTCGCGGACTCGGGCATCTGCCGGCTGATCCACCACGGCAGAGAAAACGAAAGATGGGAGTGGCTGGGGGCGAGAGGGAAAAGAAAGAAAGACGGAGCAAGGCGGCCCAAATAATAGGCAAGACAGAGGCAATCGTCATAACACGGCGACGGCGCACTAATAAGCCGCGCGAGAAGACATGGGACCCTGTCTGCGTACGGGGCCCCCTTTACGGAGCGTCAAAGCGTGTGACGCACTTCGCGCGGGCCAGCCGCCGACGCCGCCGCGCTGCTTCCGCCGTGGCGAGTGAATGAAAGGAGGGCGACGAACGTCCTCCTTCTTCAATGATTCAACGGCGCGCGTGCCTCTGTTTACTGATTTTGCTCCATTCACGAGTCGGCCGCATTCGGTCGCGGTTGCGCGAAAATTGACGTGGTTTCCGAGGGTGCTGCCGAAGCTGATTCGTCGCTCAAGTCCAAGATTTATTTCGGCTAGCTAGACGAGAAAGGATTTCCACCGTGTATTCCATTTCATAGGGAAATTAGAACGAGATTTCTCGATTTATGCGGTGCTCGAACGTTTGAGCTGTAAAAAAAAAAAAAACAAAGAAAAAAAAACGCTTGTGCATTTATATGACACTGCGCTCCTCGTATATGACTCATTATATATAGCGGCTGGCAATGAGAGCACATTGTTATTGCGCCAATATTTTTTCTTACGATGCGGAGAGTTGAAGGTACTTTTTGGCCACCGGAAAGCGTTCGCAAAATGTCACGGAACATAAACAACCGCATTTGCGCTCGATAGAGCCAAGACGGCGCTTTCCACACCTTGAAGCGTTCCACTGTGCAGCTCAAGCGTTGTCATGACCTCGTTTACAACGACAATTTACAGTTTACGCGATACCTTCAGGCAGATCCACAAATGGCGATGAAGTTGCAATCGCACCTAGGTGGTTATTATTATTTTCTACGCCAGTACCCAAACTTGTGACGCAAGTAAGACGAACGTTGAACCTGCTAGAAAACATGTATGGCTCCCTCGGGGGATTGCTTCTCTCTACTAAATCGCAACGAGTCCACAGTTGACTACATTTTCCAGTAAGCGGTACAGTAATTCGATAACCAAAGAGCCTGTTCCAGGCCGTCAATGCTACTTCTCTTTTGTTGTTTTGTTTGCGCTGTACTATTTTTAACACGCAGTAACATAGGTTTGAGCGACACTTTGAAGGCAGCCGTTCTCCCTCGTGTGAATGACAATGCGCACGTGGTGTATACAGTCAGCGAACACAGGAAGTGCGGAGCGTTCGCCAGGGCGTTTGCAGCTCTCGGAAACCATAGATCACGTTTCGCTCGGCGCTAGCAAACATTTCGAAGACTGGCCTGGTGCCGAGTCTCCCTCCTTCTCTTCTTCTCTCTCTCTCTCTCTCCCGCTTCTTCCATCTCGTGCGCAAGCAGCAAAAAGGGTTAAACACCGCGCTTAACTCATCACTCGAAAGGCACTCGGCGTGGAGCGAGCAGCGGCCGCAGCTTTCGCCATCGATTCCGCGTAAGCGCGCACCGCCGAAAAAAAGAAATGAAACACTGACCCAGTGGCAATCTCGCCGCTAGGAACCAATAGTGTGTATATACCGTGGCTTGGCCACGTGCCGATGGAAAAACAAAGGAGAGAGAATGAACTCGAGAGAAAAGCAAAACCGAGACAGTCGCGTACGCAAAAAAAAAAAAAGAAAATCGCTGGGCGTACCGCGCAGTACGGGTCTCAACAACGGCGGCGGCGAGTTATTCGATTCACGGACGAAAAGGTCACGCACTTCAATGGAAGACCTCTTTCGCAAGCGCCCTCCGCCCCGAGATATACTACGCACACTCGCGGCTTTGCGGCCGCACGCACCGCTGCTCAATTATTTCGTCCCTGAGGGCAGAAGGTCCTTCGTTCTTCCGATATATGGGAGAGGAAAAACAGAGTAAAAGGAGATAGTTACGCTCTATACAGAGTTCTGTCACGATTTAACGCGGGAAAAGGTAATGCGTAAGGTATTACATAACGTCGAAAGTCATTCGTTTCACAAGAGACGGCTGTTTAGCACTATTATAAAAGGTAGCCGCACTTTTCAGCCGTGTAACTCGCAACCTTCTCGCGCCAACGTCCCTCAGCTGCAATTGTATGCAGGAGCGACGTCAAAACTTCACGCACTGCGCCGACCGCTGCGTTTTTCAGCGCATGGGGTTCCTTCCGAAGAAAACCGCAGTATATTCTATATTAAGCGTATAGAAATAGAATAATATGAGCCTGACTGCATTGATTGCTCATATATGAAAAAGAGAGTCATTGCGTAAGGTATTACGACGTGGCTATTGCTTTTCTTTATGAACAAGCATGTACCGGCTAGTTATGAGAAGTTTCGAAAACCTCAATTAAGAAAGATAAATGAAACACGTTGACATTCGAGGTGGCCCGTACCCGAACGATACCACGACCGTAGCTTACGCCTGAACCCGTTTGCGCAGCTGCCGTCTTCGGCAACAATTTTCCGTCCCTTTCTACACGGACAGAAAGAACCCCCCCCCCCCCCCCCGCCATCTTTTTTGTTGTTGTTCTTCTTCTTTTTTTTTTTTTTTTTTTTTTGAATACAACGGTATTTCAAGGATGAAGAGATTTTCCAAGCGCAAGTTCGGTCGATCCTAATTTGAAACACTTGGCGTCCACCCACTGTACCCAGTTCCGCGGGTACATTGTGGCGCAGAAGCTTGTTTCGAAACACACGTATATAGCCAAGCGTGGGCTGCTAGGCGGATCAAGCTAACTTTCGAACTGAGGGAGAACTTGGACCGCTTCTGCTTTCGGGCGGCGGTCTATATGCGTTAGCTATGCCCAGGTATGTCTAGTACGTTTATATGATTCTTTTCTGATTTTTCGAACCCTTTCCCCTCACACACGCGTTGAATGCGCTCGCGTAACTTCAGGCATCTTATTTAGTACAGATAATAAACATACCTTGTAAAGCGTGCGGCCCTCTATGCAGCCTCGAAAGCCTGCAGCAGCCAGCATGCGGCAAGTCTGCATGTGATGTTGTAAGTATATGTCTGCGGTCCCAAGGGCGCACCAGTTCTTTTTTTTTAACTGTAGCAACGGTCAAACAGGCCGATTTTCTAATCCGGAGGAGCATCAGTCTTCACGTGTACGTGTTGCTTTCCTTTCTCTCAGCTGTATTCCATCATGGTCGGGAGGTAAAGAGAATTTGAAAAAAAAGAAAAAAAAAACATTATGAATCACGGAATTTTTGTCATCGTCGTCGTCTTCTTCTAATGATGATCATGATGATGATGGTCGTCATTTTTCCTATAACAAATCCACCACAATTCATTATTTAATTCACTCATTCATTCTCGCAGCGATTTTTTTAAATTTTATTTTTATTTTATGTATCTTTCTTTTCCTTTTGGGGAGGGGGGGGGGAGGAGGGGGGGTGGACTGTTTTGAGACAGCGGAATGCCGTTATGAGCCCAACAAGACCAGAATGGCGGAAGATGTCTGGGAAAGACACAAGAGCCGATAAAAGCAAAACTCATAAGAACATAAAGGCCCGTGTTCGCAGAACTTCTCTTACGTAAGTGCCGTACGTTATCTCTGCGGCCATCGTCTTTTAATCGCGCCGATCACTGCCACGAGTGGCGGGAGCCTGAACGCCGGCCAGTAAGGTAGTGCCTTTACGCAACAGGGACTGAATTCACAAATCTTGTTGCTTGTGAAGAGGTTTTTTGCCATTGGCCGGCCGTCTTCTCTAATAAGATGTCCAATACCACTATTGGCTGGCGCATGCTTATATGAACAGTTACAGGCTAAGATGATTTTTTGTGAATATGGACACAGGCGCCTTTCTGAATACGGGCCAAAATGTTTCAAGTAAGCAGACAACACGCGGGGATAGAACTTGGAACATAGCAAAAAAATAATAAGAAAAGTTGCGGAAGCCTGCATTCTTGGAGCGCACAAAACAAAAACCCATTTATTCTTTGAAAACTCGCCTGTTGATCTTGAATTCATACGCAATGTTTTGCGAGCGTTATCCGCGATGTGCTCTGAGCGTTAATCTAGATTCCGTGGAAGCACTGTGATTGCGTGTGGAATCTGCCCTTTTCAACTGTGAACTAGAGAAAGGAATCAACGTGTCGTAATTACAGCGTGCAGAGTTTTACGAGAACAAACGCACAGGTGCTCTGCGACCAACAGGCGCCGTAATAAGCGGCTCGAAATTAATTTTGAACGCCTCGCGGTTATTACGAAATCGTCGAGTGGAAAATTTATCAAGTTTGCTTTTCTCCGGTATCATGGACGTAAATGCGAGCACTGAGGTTGCAAGCGGCGAGATCGTTATTATAGGAACGGTCGTTCTTTTTTCTTTCTTTTATTTTTTTTTTTCACAGCGAAAGTTACCATGAACTCATCGAATGACCTTCAAGCCATCCCTAATTGGGTTTCTAAGGCTTTCGTCTTGCCATTTTGATTTGCCACTCGTTCGATTATTCGGCTATTCACAAGAGAAATATTAATAAAGGGAAATGCAGGATAGCTTACCAGATGGCAATATTTGGTTTGCTACCCTGCATGGGGGGGGGGGGGGGGGGAAGGATAAAAGGCAACGGAAAGATAAATTACACCACAAAGTGAGCACAACACAGGCGCGAAGAAGAAAAATCACGCTCAAGTGTGCAGTCGTTCGCACAGGCATTGTTTAGAAAGAAGCGCAGCATCTTCTGTGCTGGCAATCGATGAGGCCGCTTTTGGCTCTTCGGTGCCCGAAATGATAGTACAGCTTGTGAAGCATTTCTCAACTCAAGGGATGATAGCACTGCATGCACTCAATGTATTGAGTACATATACATTGCACTTTGAGCCAATTGACTTAGTGTGCTGAAAGCGCACCAATAACGTTCATTAATGACTGTAGTACGCATATTACTTGTCTTTCTGCAACTGGCACCTCATCTGCGAGAGTCAGTATTTCCTCCTTTATCTCCGTTTGTGTATCTCCGTTTTTATTTGTTTAAGGTATACTGATAGGTGGGGATATTGCTGGTATGACTCCGTGAGTTGCGCTAGCGGTTCGTTCATCGATGGACTTTGGTGCGCTCACTTGAAATCGCGGAAATGACGCACTGCTACAAAACGCGTATATATACCACCACCATCAAGGTACGCCGAAATGCGGGCATCAAGCCGGCATGTGTAGTGCACAACGCACGCTCACGTTATATGCAGCCGTCAAGATGATTTCACTTCCGATGTGAAGCGCCGCACTGACACAACGTGTCCACAAACTATAGTTAGGACACCATCTCGTGTTCAAACAAAACACGCGCAAAGGCTCTGTCCAATGGACTCGGGTATATATATAGCTCAAAAGAGAGCACGTATAGTTGTTTAATACGCGTGCCTTCGGTCACTCGTCTCGTTTTCATGTTCGACGTCTTGCGCCGCTTCTAAAGACGTCAGCTATACGTACAGACCGCGTGCGCAAAGTAGGGGGTGTGCATGCATTGTGCGCATGATTAAGTGTTATAGCACTTGTCGACACAGCATGCAGTGTGTACACCTGAGATATCGGCCACTTTGTCAGTTTCGCGCGCTTGCAAGCACGCATACATGCTGACTGCTTGACCCTCAGAGTTGTTCCAGGGACGCAAGCGAGGGCGATAAGAGAGCTATTAGCGTTTCATCACACCATGCTGGGTAAGCAAACAGCGCACAGCACTGCTAAAACAATGAAAGTACTTCCCCATGCTCTGCGTCCTGAGGTTTTTGAGCGTACGTTTTCACGGTCACGACGCAAGATAACCTCAGACACCGATAATCGCAGTTAGGTCCATACCTTGTGTTGACTGCATGTACAGACAACCACCATGTCGATGAAAGGAATGGAGTGTTCACGTCGTCTGCAAAGCGGACCGATGTGGGTACCGTGCATGAGGTCATTTCGCTAGTATCCCCATCATTATTCAGTAGAATCGAGCTGAAAGTACCGCTGTTCCCAGGGACCGTGACAGAGTATGCTACATGCGCCACGAGTAGTATATGTGATTGAAGACGGTAGCTCAGTTTTGGTAATGAGAACTTGTGAACATGACAGTACACACAAAGAAAGAAAGAAAGAAAAGAAAGAAAGAAAGAAAGAAAGAAAGAAAGAAAGAAAGAAAGAAAGAAAGAAAGAAAGAAAGAAAGAAAGAAAGAAAGAAAGAAAGAAAGAAAGAATCCGCAATACTGCTGCAATATGACGGAAAAATTACTTAACGTGTTCTCTTTTCTGTTTTCTCGTCTTCCAATAGTGGTTGCCATGTGCTGCCTATTTCATTCATAAATCCGCATGAATACGTCTATACGTTTCAGTGCTTCTGTAAGGTTACATTGTTGTTGAACGTGTTGACACCAATAACGGAGCGCCCACAGAGCAATTTTCTCAGAGGACCTCGCGCGGACATTATGGAGTGGACATCTGCGTGCGGCATGCTCTCGCTTGACCGAAATGCTGTGATTTACAGTAAGAATAAAGATTTCCTCAATAAGTGAGACATTGGCACTACTCCGCCAGTTAATTTACGTCACTGTGGTCACCACCACGACAGCCTGAATCTGCGCGATTCGTTCGCCCATGCTTCGTGTGTGTGCACTCACACTATGTGTATTGCAATATTTTCATATTACGGCCCGTTATCAGATGTGCAGTAGGGGTCATTGACCTGTCCCGAACGTTTCAGCCGAAGATGAATATATTCAGTAAAGATAAGAAAAATAACAGCGATGGAACCGAAATAGGTGAAAACGAACATATTACAGACTCGCGCACAAAATAACAACTAAAGTGGTCTCGGACGTGCTCTTTATAGTCAAGTAAAAACTTTATAGGAAGCGTAGGGATTGAAACTGGACGGGGCAGGCCGATGGCCACACTTTCTACGCCCGCGTAATTGCCGGCCTCGTCAAGGTTAAGGGTGCGCTCCGACCCATCAATTAGGTGGCGACAACGACAAACACAGTCATTACTCCGCTCGTCATTCATGGCTGCCTTCCGAAAAAAAGTGTGCCGGGCCATCGAGTTCGCTCGCTGCGTCGTCACAGCTGGGAGAACGCCATGCTTGATTCGAGATTAGGCGCCCGGGATCTCCCTGTCACGGGGCTCGCGCTCGCGCTGGCTCCTTTTCCTACATCCCTCCCCTCCACGCGCCTTTTATTACGGCGCCGTCACTAAAGAGCCAGCGTCACTCGAGCCGGCTGCTTTCCTTACGCGCTACTATAATGCGGCTATACTATGCGCCGCACCATGGAGAGTGACAAATCGAGTGCAGCAAGGCGTTCACAACACGACAGACCCCGCGGCGAGGCGCTTCTCCAGCACGTGCAGCCTCGTGTCATGCAGCGCGTTCAACCTCCTACTTCTGTGCAGCCCGCCTCGTTTGCACCCGAACAGGCTGGCGGAACCACCGAATAGCGCCGTTGTTGCCTGCGTGTGCTTATTTGTGTCTCATTGGCAAGTTCGCTCGTGCGCCGCCTTGATGCGCCGCCTTTTATCGCATGTTGTGCGTCGGAGAAAAAAACAATTAAAATGGCCTCCGGGTATGCACTCGAACTTGCGGTATACGTAACGTTGCTCCGTGTCAGACGCATTATACTCCCTCGAAAGACGCAGAAAAACATGAACATCGTATATCGCTGTAGCTGTTCCGCGGTATTTCGTATACCATTCGGCCCTGTTCCATGGCGAGACGCGGAAGAGTTCGCGGACCGCCACCGTGCGCGTCGAAGCAGCCCTGGACACCAGGTAAAGAGCCCGCTCGGGCTACGCAGCTCACCACGCACCTGCGCCGGACAGCGGCGCGGCGGCCGCATGTCAGATGCGGGAGTGCGCGCGGAGCGCGTACGTCGCGGCATTCAGCGGCGCGTTCGTGAGCAGACCGCAAATGGCATCATCAACCTCGGCTACGCGACCGTACGCGCATTGCCGAGGTATTACTCACCGTCGGGGTCTGGGGTCAGTGAGTGTGTCCGAAAGATAGAGAGGGAGGCCACAACGGCGTGGTAGTCGCGATTTCAGTTTGTACGGCGCTTGCCGGCCCTCCCGGCACCGGGGGCCTTTGCGCAACCGTCCCCTGCCGCCTTCTGAAAGGGCCCGGTCATTTGACGCAGTCATAAATTCGCCCTTAAAACCGAAAGGAAGAGGTTTTCTTCTTCTTTATATCAAGCCTACCGATCGCATGGCAAACCGGCCGGCGCAATAGGAAAGGGGGGGTCTCTAAGCGCGCGGCTCTCCGGATTTAGGCACGTGACTTATGTTACCGGGAAAGGCCACAGTGACAATTCTTGCCCATTTAGCCACGCGTCCCACGGTGCCGCGACGATAGGAGATGCCGGCCGGCCCACCGCCAGCGCGGATTCGATAGCGGACGCGGCGTATAAGCACGCCTTTTACGACGACATGGGTGCGAGACTGATCCGTTCAACTGGAGCTGAAGCAGGGAGGTGCCAGAAATGTCCGGATAAGACGAGCGGAGATCGAACATCCTCAAGTGCGTTCGAGTTATCGATTGAGACATAGGACCTAAAGGCACGGAACTAAATAGCTCTCATTTTTTTCTCTGTTTTTGTATCTCCGGGCAATATTAGTTCATTCGCAGATTAGTCAAATGGAATAAAGTCGAAGGAGCCCCTGCTCTCCACGCGGCACGAGGTGATATCGCCGATATCTATGCGTGGATTGATTGGAGGGTACCTTTGCTTCCGTCCAAGCCACTAGCAGTCAAACTCGTAGCTTACGATGGTCCGGTGAGCATCAGTAAGTGACGCCAAATAATATAAAGCAGAACTGAAACGTTCACCTTGATTGAAAAAAAAAATCAATATGAGTGCGGCTACTATTCCCGCCAACCTGAATTTTGTGACTGATACATTCATCGCGAAAGAATCAATTGAAAGTGATTCTATGTACTGAATTTTATCCAGAAAAAAAATAAAAAAAAATAGCATTTCTTCGTCCAATGTTAGCCTATCATTTGTGCTTAATTTCATTTATGTTATCGACTGAAATCAAGGAACACAAAAAGAAAGAAAGAAAGAAAGAAAGAAAGAAAGAAAGAAAGAAAGAAAGAAAGAAAGAAAGAAAGAAGGAAAGAAAGAAAGAAAGAAAGAGAAAGACCGGCATCTTCGGTTATCATTTCATCCGCGAGAATACTGTAGCTTAATGTGGAAACTCCTACATGCTATGGTAGCATACTCTAACCAAGCAACGGCGCGTGTATTATATATAATTAAGGGAGGGTACTGCCCGAAAAGAACCACCCCGTTTCCTCTTGTCTTGTCTTCTGCACTCCCGGGATGTCAATATCGCCTGCGATTGGGTGATGCCGTCGGTATCAGCCGTACCGAAACAAACATGGCCCACTTGACGCCGGTTGGCCTCGGCGTCATCGACAAGGACGATCCAATCACCATGGGGTCGCTGCCTCCCAGCACCACATGTTGAAAGCAAATGTGTGGAAAGCAAATCCGCTTTCCACACAGGCCTACTATCGCATGACCGGTTGGCCAATCCGAAGGAGCCTGTACGTCCCACTTGCGCGTTCATACAAGTACATGCGAATCGCGGAGATTGCCCCGCAATCTAATTAGAAGATGAGAAAGCACAGTCTTAGGTTACGCCTTATCGAATTAGAGCTGCAATGAGCAATGACAGTAATAAAGATGTGCCTCTTAACACACCGCAGACCGAATTCCCAAAGCTTTTCTCTTCTGAGGAGCTATTTACCCCTGACCTGTCGCCTTCGCATATTAATATGTTTGCTATCACTACTGACATGCGCCAGTTCACAAGAGGCGTTTTACTATACGAGCTGCTTTATAGATACACGCCACGTCTATGATTAGCCAAGCTTGGTGATTGAGTCGCTGTTCAGGACTCAATCACCAAATCCTGAACAGCCGACTGATCCCAAGGATGGAACAGAACCAAACGAACGCGAGAGTCCGTGCCATTGAAGGCAGAAGCTTACAGAGTATGATCATTGGACTACGCCAAAGCTGGTGCGCCCCCGTACAGTGTCCTTGAGTCCAACGGGATCCTGAGCGTATAAACATTAGCTGCTTCTGTGGCAGCCGAGTTTGACTGGCGGCGTTCGCGCTTCCTGCTGTCACCGGAATCGGCGGGCGGTTGGTAGTGCCAACGAGCATCCGGGTGACCATGTTAAGGAAAGCGGGGTCACTTCGAGGGGCTTCCTGGCCGGTCCCGAGACCCCCCGTGCTGGGCCCGCGCTAACCGGAGGCAGGCCGCTCGTGCACGGCGCACAAGAGGTGCCTCTTGTGCGCACAGCCGGGCGAACGGAAGCGGCCGGCCGCGCCACAGGGCGCCCCATTGAGGCGACTCATTTGGAAGCCACATGTCAGCCAGCACAGGGACGAGAGCACGGCGCGCACGGTGCACTGCCTGCTGCCCGCTGCACAGGCGCCGCCGAGCACTAGCGGACGCACGAGCCGCGTATGCTACGCGCCAAGGTCGCCCCCTCAAATGGATGACACGCGCTCTTATTGGTCTCCTTGTGAACAAGTTCACATTGGAAAATCACGGCGGTTTTTTGCTTGCGCACAACTGCAGTTCATTCTCGAACTCTTGCAACGCGTATCAAGGAGGCGCTGGCTGGGAAGCCTTCGGAGGGCCCAGCACCTTTGATGTGTGAACGCGCAATGTCTACTGCTCAGCGGCGGTTATATAAGAATCGGGAGGGAGGCAGCTATATTAGTCTGGCCACATGGGTGAGACGACACATGAACCGAAAGCACTCTAACGCTGGGTGAAAGTGCGAATGCACTACTTGGACGTATTTGCAATGTACCAACGAGTCCTGTGGCGCTTTGAGCTCGAGCCTTTTGAAGCGTATATTGGCGTAAAACATGTAGTCGGTGCTTCTCTATACGGGCGAAGGGCGCACAGTAAAAATCAATGGCCGAATAGTGGAAAGTGTTCGCAGTGAAAACTGCTTGCCAGTGCACCTCCCACTTTCGCAAATATTGTGTTTGCTCACAGTTCTTATGAATAAATACCTTCGTTAATTCGGTCCCAGGAGTTCGATGCCTATAAGTTTTAGTTTAAGCGTTGCTTCAGTGTGTGGCACTTCGCAATCTTGGGCATCGTTCGTTCAAGTGACTATCTCGAGAGTCTCACGCTAAAGCTGAAATATTGTAAGGTCACTCTGTTAATTTATTTAAAACACGCACACGCACACACATTTTTCTGACCCCTTTTCTGTTTGTTGTCTGTGTTGCGACGTAAAAAAAAAAAAACAAAAAAAAAAGAAATAGAAGTCAGAGAGGGAGACCGTAAATTAAAAAAAAAAAAAACGATGGAAAACAGAAGAATACGAGAGAAGACAGTATAGAAATGGTCTCAAAGGGTGAAGGCGACGAAGGAAACCCAAGGAAAGGCATTTCTTCACCCTCTACCCCGCGGTTGGGCTAGGAGCCATTTGAGCGTGGCCGAAACTGGCACGGGGTCCGCCGGCACAGGGCTGCCAGCCGGTCGGTGCCCGAGGGCCATAAAGCCGTGGGAGGACTGCTTCCATCAGCGACGACTCGCGGTTTCCGCCGAGGCAGCCCTCTCGCAAAGGTCTGGGCAAGAAGCACGGCCGAGAACTGCCGGCAGCTGCGCATAATTGGACACTTGGCGGAGTCCTACGAGCCTCGGTCGGACCCCGGCGGTCTGTGCAGTGCGCGGCTGTCGCCCGTCCGCTCGGGTTTCCTGGGGGAGGCAGCGCGCGCCGCATCCCCTGGGGCTGTCAGCGCGGCCAACACAAAGCCATTGGCACTGCTGCCGAGGTTGGACAGTGCTGGGGCAGCGCGAGGTGGCGGCCTGCGAGTCATCTTGTTTTTCAGGCGTCGCGCTGTGCCGCCCATGCCATGCTGCGCACTGCGCCCTCTCCTCCAGCCTCCTCGCTTGAAACTTTTTTTTTTTAAATGCAGTCATTTGTTTCGTTTTGTTTCGCTATCCGATCGCCTGTTTCGCCTTCCCCCCGCACTACATGGCGTTTCGTGCGTTGTCTTTCCGCGCGATATTCCCCCCTTTTCTTTTTTCTTTTTTTTCTTTTCTTTTTTTTTTTTTTGGACAGATGCTTTGGGACTACGACCGAAGATTTTCAGCAGTACCGCGAGTCCATAGACTTAATATTCCAATTCTTTTGCTTTTCGCGCTTCGTCAGTGGTCCGAGGTCCGAGCTGGTTCTTGTGATAACGTATCACCAGGATCGGCCGCACGTGACAGGTGGATGATAAGAGAGGAACAGATTTGAGCGAAATGAATGATTACATCGGCCTTGGACTACGCGTGTTCTGCGGCGAAACGCGGCGAGTAGTAAACATCACAGCACTACACTCTTTAACGGTTCATTTTGGGCAGATTGTGCGTCGTCGAATACGTACACGCCGTAACGTTCTTCATGCATTACTGGCATGCTTTTCTGGGATCATGTCATAAATATATTGTTCCTCGCCTGCGACATTTGCTAAGGCGAGCGAGGACATGTGATACGTCAGTTTAAGTTCACTTCATTAGTATCAGCTAGACCGGACGGGAAAGGGACTAATTTGGAATTGACGCTTCGCACATGGTTGGTAATTTGCAACAACGCTTTTCATCGATTTCTTTCTTATCATACGCCGCGCTGCGTGGCCGATACTAGCGATATATCGACAGCACTTCGGTTTACAAGCCAATGATGAAGAGCGAAAAAAAAAAAGGGGGGGGGGGGGATACAGAATAGAACAAGCATTAGCCAGTCGTCGTCGCGAACACGTTATTAGCGCAGGCAGCTAGCCAATGACAACGGGTTCTTGCGAAATAAAACCTTCATAGATTCGGGCCTAGGGCCCGTATTCACAAAAAAAAGCTATTACGCTACAATTGCTCATAAGATCATTTTCCAGCCAATCCTGAGGCTGGACATGTTATTAGAGAAAGCCGCCAGTCAATGGCGAAGAGAATATACGAACGACAAGCTTTATGAATTCGGCGCCGAGTCCTGTATTCAAAAATAAGTCCTTACGCTTCAACTGTTCTTAAGCATAGATGCGAGCTAGTCATGTCGGACACATTATTACTAAATGCGGCCGGCCATTGGCAAACAGCTCTTACAAGCAAGAAATTTTGTGAATTCGGCCCATTCAAAAAGCTTATTGTTCGTAAATGCTCTTTGCCGTTGGCCGGTCGCATTCGCTTTATATGTCCTGCATCATGATTGGATAAAATTTTCTTCTACGAACAAACCTTGCGTAAGACGTCTTTTGTAAATATAGGCCCTGATCATTTTCTTCAAAGTTTCGTGGACAGTGCACGGCAATCAATGGTATAGGCATTGCTCTTTAGCGAGCATTTCCGGGCATCACGAACCGCGCCTTCTTCTTGTTTTGCATTTTTACCAATACGCAAATGCGCGGCAAACCGTTTTAGCCCTTGCTTTACTTTTCCTGTTTTTGTTTTGTTTTTTCGCCACGCGGGCAACCAGGCAAACAAGAAGCACTGCTGTGCCTTACTCGAAACGCAAGCGGACAAGAAAAATAAACCGAAGAAAAACATATTTGAAGCAAGAAAGCTCTCAAACCGCCGACCTCACTCCCCCTTTCCTTGCCGCCTGCACGGCGTCGACACGCATCCTCACTCGTCGGGCTCCCCTTCGGCGGGGCGTGCAGAGTTCGAGCGACGGTCGACACCGCGGCCAAGTCAAACAAACCAGCTGCGCTCCAGCGAGAGACTGGCCGCCCGAGGGGCCGCGCCAACAGACTCCATCGTTTCGGGCAGGGTCCGAGGCAGTGGAGACCCCAGACGGAACCAAGCGCGGCTAGTGATGCATATTTTAAAGTGGCACGTGACGCGAGGACTCATTCGACGCATAATTACGTCTACGACACCGTCAATGACCGGCAGGATTCTCCAAAAATCTCTTGCACAGATGCATGCCATATTCCCTCGACGAGAGGTGCCGTCTTGAAGACACAGCGTTGCTGATGCAATTTTGTCGTCTCTGCGCCCGGTTACCGCTGCAGTGGGACGAAAAAAAAATATTGACGTGTGAAAAAGAAAAGAGCCATAGGTTAATTTCGCACACGAAACGCGGTCCCGACTAAGTCACCGTGATGTCACGAATTTCCGGGTATTTCCCCGTATTTGGGTTGTTCGTGTGCAAGAAAACCTCGCAAGAGTGGTCAGTTTGAGTATCTGCTCATTTCAGAATACAATTTCGCCCTTGTTTACCAGTGAACAGTTGAATAGTCTTGAGCAGGCGCTAACAATATTAATGACATCACGGCCAACTGGCGTGAGAATTTCAGCGGCACGTCGGCACCCGTTTTTCGCTCTTGCATCCTTTTTGGTAGACCAAACCTCTCTTAACGTTCAGGCTGGCATATCCGCAATTCCTGAAGAGTAAACAATCAATTCATGCTATTTCCTTTGACATTTTCCTTTAAAGTAGCGACAGAGAAACGTTGTGCCATCCTTTCTTTCTTTTCTTTTCTTTTCTTGTTCTTTCTTTCTTTCTTTTTTTTTTTTTTTTTTTTTTTTTTTTGTTGTTCTTGGGTAGCTGTCGATCCCGTAACTATAGGGTTTGAAGCCCCAGTTCCCCTGGAGGACGACAAATGATTAATTACATCACATTTTAAAGCGACCAGTTCTAAATGAGGCGCGCCAAGTGTGTTTCTATTGCTCTCGCATTGCAACTTTTCATCGATTAGTGCAGTCTGCTTCTTAAATCTGTATGTTGCTACCACTGCCTTGCTTTCTCCGAAAGCTATACTGAGCTGCTGCTGCTTCAAATTTCAGCGATCTATTTTGCAACATGTAAGTTTTGCAGATATGCTATATGAATATTAACTTTTGTGCAGTTCTGCATATAACTCAAGTCCTCTTTGTTTCGTTTTTTTTTTTAATTTTTGCACACTTCTGCATGAATATCATAAGATGAGCGCAAATTAACAACACACAGAGGAAGGTGACAGGACGAGGCGCTCATCCTATCTCCTTCCTCATATGTGTTGTTAATTTGCGCTCCTCTTATAATAGTGTCACGTAGTAGTGACGGTAGAGAAAACAGTCACAAAACTGTGTATGACGAAACTGGTTGTTTATTGGGCGAACCTGTGCCCACAAAAGCAAGCTACACTCAAAGCACAACGATAGCGGCGAACACAGTCGGCGATCGTCGAAAATCTGATCAGCGGCGAAACGCGTCGGCTTTTATACCTGAGTCATCGAAGGTTCCAGATTAATCCCTGATGCCCGCGTGTCTTCCAGAAAGTTCTAGACAATTCGCGTCGCTCATACAATCAGATTACATGGGCGTCGGTGACCACAGACGACGGATAGAAGCATTGATAACGTCCGAGAAGCTTCCAATGCAGGCGCGTCCTGCGCCGAGCGATAACGTTTAACATTTGTCAGCCAAAGTTGAAAGCGGCTACCGGTGAAAGATAAACATGTGTACGTGTCAATACCCTCCCCTTAAAAAGCATCGTCCCGATGCTACAAACAAACACGAAAGCGAAAACAAAACCATGCGTAATAAACAAAATAACCAAAAACAATAACAAAGTAACAAAGTACCTAAGTTTGTCAGCGGGCGTAGAAAGGCTTAAGACGCACCACGTGGATGACTTCAGGTCGTGCCCGGCGCCGCTGTGATTGCGAAATGCCGTCTGGCACGACCTCATAGTCCTGTGCGCCAATACGTCGGGTGATCTTATATGGTCCGAAATAGCGACGTAACAGCTTCTCGCTAAGTCCTCGTCGGCGTATCGGAGTCCAGACCCAAATACGGTCACCGGGCTGGTACTCGACGTAGCGTCGTCGAAGGTTGTAGTGTCGGCTGTCGGTCCTCTGCTGGTTCTTGATGCGCAGGCGGGCGAGCTGTCGACCTTCTTCGGCACGCTGCAAATAGGTGGCAACGTCGAGATTTTCTTCGTCGGTGACGTCCGGTAGCATGGCGTCAAGCGTCGTTGCCGGGTTCCTTCCGTAGACCAGGTTGAACGGCGCCATGTGCGTCGTTTCTTGCACGGCCGTGTTGTATGCGAAGGTCACGTACGGAAGGATGGCATCCCACGTCTTGTGTTCGACGTCGACGTACATTGCCAGCATGTCGGCGATGGTCTTATTTAGGCGCTCGGTGAGGCCATTCGTCTGCGGGTGGTAGGCGGTGGTCCGGCGATGGCTTGTGTGGCTGTATCGCAGGATGGCTTGAGTTAGTTCTGCCGTAAAGGCAGTGAGTGCCTCTGTCGGTGATGAGGACTTCTGGGGCACCGTGACGCAGGAGAATGTTCTCAACGAAGAATCGGGCTACCTCGGCAGCACTGCCTTTGGGCAAGGCTTTTGTTTCGGCGTAGCGGGTGAGGTAGTCCGTAGCTACGACGATCCATTTTATTCCCGGACGTCGACGTCGGAAAAGGCCCCAGTAAGTCCATCCCAATCTGCTGGAACGGTCGGCGAGGTGGCTCGATCGGCTGTAGAAGTCCGGCTGGCCTTGTCGGCGGTGTTTTGCGTCGCTGACAGTCTCGGCATGTCCTTACGTAATTGGCGACGTCGGCAGAGAGGCGAGGCCAGTAGTATTTTTCTTGTATCCTTGCGAGCGTGCGGGAAAAACCGAGGTGTCCAGCCGTTGGGTCGTCATGGAGAGCTTGCAGAACCTCTGGACGCAATGCTGAGGGTACCACGAGGAGGTAGTTGGCTCGGAGAGGCGAGAAGTTCTTCTTTAGGAGAATGTCGTTTTGCAAGAAAAACGACGCCAATCCTCGCCTGAACACCTTCGGCACAGTGACGGTCTTGCCTTCCAGGTAATCTACAAGGTTCCTTAGTTCCGGGTCGGCTCGCTGTTGTTCGGCGAATTCGTCGGCACTGATGGGTCCCAAGAAAGTGTCGTCATCCTGGTCCATCCTGTGGCGGCGGTTCGACGGGGGGCGCGAGACAAGCTGTCGGCGTCAGAGTGCTTTCGCCCGGACTTGTAAACGACGGTGATGTCGAATTCTTGAAGTCTCAGACTCCATCGTGCGAGGCGACCTGAAGGATCCTTCAAGTTAGCTAGCCAACACAAGGCGTGGTGGTCGCTCACAACTTTAAAGGGCCTGCCATAGAGGTAGGGGCGAAACTTTGATGTAGCCCAGATGATGGCGAGGCACTCCTTTTCTGTTGTGGAATAATTTGCTTCCGCCTTCGATAGCGACCGGCTAGCGTAACTTACAACCCTTTCTAGTCCATCAGTCCTCTGCACAAGCACGGCGCCGAGTCCTACGCCGCTTGCGTCGGTGTGGACTTCGGTAATCGGCATTTTCGTCGAAATGCGCAAGGATGGGCGGCGATTGTAGACGTCGCTTCAGTTCTTCAAATGCTTCGATTTGCGGCATCTCCCACTTGAACTCGACGTCGGCCTTCGTGAGGTACGTCAGTGCTCGGCGATCCGTGAAAAATCCTTGACGAAGCGCCTGTAATAGGCGCACAGTCCCAGAAATCTACGCACTGCCTTCTTGTCAGCGGGCAGAGGAAAGTTGGAGATGGCCGCAGTTTTCTGAGGGTCGGGGCGCACTCCAGACTTGTTGATGACGTGGCCCAAAAAACAAGAGCTCCTCATATGCGAAGCGGCACTTTTCTCGCTTTAACGTGAGTCCGGAGGGTTTTGATTGCTTGAAGAACTGTTTCAAGGCGCCGCAGGTGTTCTTCGAAGCTTGAGGCAAACACAACGACGTCGTCCAAATAGACGAGGCAAGTCTGCCACTTCAAGCCTGCCAGTACTGTATCCATGACGCGTTGGAAAGTCGCAGGTGCCGAGCAAAGACCAAATGGCATGACCTTGAACTCGAACAGTCCGTCTGGTGTTATAAAGGCCGTCTTCTCCCGGTCCCTCTCGTCGACTTCGATTTGCCAGTAGCCGGTTTTGAGGTCCATCGACGAAAAATACTTTGCGTTGTATAGTCGATTCCAAGGCGTCGTCAATCCGTGGAAGGGGGTTATACGTCCTTCTTCGTGACCTTGTTGAGGCGACGATAATCGACGCAGAACGTAGGGTTCCATCCTTCTTCTTCACTAACACCACGGGGGACGCCCACGGACTCTTGGACGGCTGGATGATGTCGTCCGCGTAGCATTTCGTCGACTTGTTGCCTTATGCCTCGCGTTCGCGTGCCGAAACTCGGTACGGGCTCTGACGCAGTGGGCGGACATTTTCGTCGGTTATGATTCGGTGCTTGGCGACAGGGGTTTGTCGAACTTTTGACGACGACGAGAAGCAATCCTTGTATTGCAGGAGCAGAGCTTTTTAGTTTGTTCTTTCTTATGCCTGGGAAGGTTCTGATTAACGTTGAAAGTTGCTTCAGGTATTATAGTCGTCGTTGCGGGTGCACTGGAATCCGTGAAGGCGAAAGCACTGCTGGCTTGTACTATTTCGTCGATGTAGGCAACCGTGGTGCCTTTGTTAATGTGCTTGTATTCGGGGCTGAAGTTCGTGAGCATCACCGTTGCTTTCCCTGCCACGTAGCTTCAGCTATGCCTCTAGCGACGCAAATTTCACGGTACAGCAGTAAGTGATGATCGCCCTCGATGACGCCCTCCATGTCTGCAGGCACTTCCGTACCGACGGAAATCATTACGCTTGAGCGAGGCAGTGCTGCAGGATTACGAAGCTCGCCGGGTAAGTGCGGTTGTTTACCGTGACTCGCGCTGTGCAGATTCCAGCCGGCCTTATTAGGTGACCTCCCGCTGTCCGTATATCGGGTCCTTGCCAGGCCGTTTGCACCTTCTTTAACTTGGCGGCGAACGCGCCACTGAAAACTGAATAGTCGGCGCCAGTGTCGACGAGAGCGGTGACGTTATGACCATCGATGAGCACGTCTAGATCGTAGACCGGCGTCTGGCGTTGCGGTTAATTCGTGGCGTCGGATCACGGCTGCCGTCGGCTTGCTCTGCTGCTGCTACGTCGCGTCGGAAGGTCTTCGTTCGGCGGCGATGTGCTGTCAAGGCTGTTGCTAGGCGGCGTGCTGATATCTCGTCGTGATGATTCGCGAATCGTCGTCGTCGGCGGCGGCGGAGGATCTTCGGCATTGCGTCGTACAGCAACCGCACCTCCATCGGTTGCTGCTTTTAGTTTCCCGGGTATGGGCTGGGAGATCGGCCCGGGTTGGGCCGGCATACAGGCGGCGATGCGGCGAGATGTAGCGGCCTGGTGACGGCGAGCGTGAGGGCCGTCGTGGTTGCCACTGGGCTCCGGCAAGGTAGTCGGCGATGTCACGTGGTCGCTCGCCAAGCTGTGGACGTGGCGCCTTGACGGCGAACCCTTGTAGGCCCACTCGCGGTATGGGCATCGGCGGTAGACATGGCCGGCTTCCCCGCAGTGATAGCAGAGCGGGCGGTGGTCGGGGGCGCGCCAAATGTCCGTCTTCCGCTGGGAGCTGCGCTGGGCGACGGGCGGGCGTGCTGGCGGCGGCCGGCGGTGGACGACGGAACTGCGGCGTTACGGGGGCCCTGGCGCGAGCGCGGAGGGGGGCCTTGACGACGGGCGGACAGCGGCCGTAGGTCATCGCTTGCGGCTGTGGTTGAGGCGATACCGAAAACTTCTGGCACTTCTAGTGATCGCTGAAACCCTCTTCTTTAACTATGTCAGCGATTGAAGTTACCTGAGGATGCGATCTTGGGAATAATTTCTGTAGTTCTTCCGTACAAACCGCTCTGATCGTCTCGTGCAGGTCGTCGGCGCCTAGAGCTTGAGCTTCGGCGTAGTTTGTCAGTGCACGGCGGTTGTATTGCCTGGCTCGCATTTCAAGGGTCTTCTCGATGGTTGTGGCCTCCGAAACAAATTCTGCCACAGTCTTGGGCGGGTTGCGCATCAATCCAGTGAATAGATGCTCTTTGACGCCCCGCATCAAGAACCGAACTTTCTTTTCCTCTGACATATCGGGGTCGGCGTGGCGGAAGAGGCGGAGTCATCTCCTCCGTGAAGATTGCGATGTTCTCGTTCGGCAATGCACTCTGGTTCTAAGAGAGCCTCTGCCCTCTCCTTTCGTACGACACTCGTGAAGGTCCTCACGAAGTTTTCACGAAAAAGGTCCCACGTAACCAGAGTGGTCTCTCTGTTCTCAAACCAGGTCCGAGCAGCGTCATCTAATGAAAAATAGACATGGCGCAACTTGTCGTCGTCGCTCCATTTGTTGAACGTCGCGGTCCGCTCGTATGTCTCCAGCCAGGTTTCAGGTTCTTCAGCCGATGATCCACGAAAAGTCGGTGGCTCCCGAGGTTGCTGCAGCAGGATGGGGGACGCTGGTGCTGCCATTTGGTCGTTGACTTGGCCTTGATTGCAGTGGTCTTTTCGGGAAGAAGTCCGAACTCCGGCACAAGTCCTTGCTGCCTACGGCTAGCTCGCTGGTCCTTGGCGACGTTGGTCTCGTTCGCCGGTTTCGGGCTTGGGTCGCGGCTTTGCGGGGGCGTTCGGTGCATGAACGAACTAGCACCTCCACCAGATGTCACGTAGTAGTGACGGTAGAGAAAACAGTCACAAAACTGTGTACGACGAAACTGGTTGTTTATTGGGCGAACCTGTGCCCACAAAAGCAAGCTACACTCAAAGCACAACGATAGCGGCGAACACAGTCGGCGATCGTCGAAAAAATCTGATCAGCGGCGAAACGCGTCGGCTTTATACCTGAGTCATCGAAGGTTCCAGATTAATCCCTGATGCCGCGTGTCTTCAGAAAGTTCTAGACAATTCGCGTCGCTCATACAATCAGATTACATGGGCGTCGGTGACCACAGACGACGGATAGAAGCATTGATAACGTCCGAGAAGCTTCCAATGCAGGCGCGTCCTGCGCCGAGCGATAACGTTTAACATTTGTCAGCCAATGTTGAAAGCGGCTACCGGTGAAAGATAAACATGTGTACGTGTCAAAT